>NC_050444.1:103948350-104248350 GCF_903995425.1 Onychomys torridus | reverse complement strand
AAGCTCAATTTCCCTAGAAAACAAGTTCAAATAGTTACAAGCCCAGAGCTTTGCTTTATAACCCAAGTTGTGATCACTAGACAGGCTCCAGGTTATATAGCAAACTCAAACCCAATACTCAATGCCTGCTGCTTATGAGAGGCAATAGCAGGCCTAGTCCACACAATAAATTCTAAGACAGTCAGGGCTGCATAATTGTTTTCAACATGATCTCTGCTGCCTTAATATCGTGGGAAGAAATGCACATTTCTAAAGCAAAAAGGACTTTCCCCAAAAGGGACTCTTGTACTATGAGATAAGTTCTCATGTGTGACCCAAAGATCATCTGGCTAACTATAAATGTAAAGAACACCCTGCTTTCTAGTTGTAGAGATGTAACAAAAAAGATTTGCTTCTTGTTCATGATCAGGATTTCAGGTATGATTCGATGGCTTGGTCACTAGAGTCTTAAACTGGGTACTATGACAGCAGCCTGTAACCCTAGCACTCTGGAAGCTTTGTCAGTGGGGTATGCCACAAGATGTTACTTAAAGTTCTGTGAACTTGCTTTCCTCATGAAAGTCACTAACCATGTAGGCTGCCGGGGTCAGCATAAAAATCAGATAAATCGAAGTACCAAAATTTAAGACATTCTGACAAAATTTAAAATTTTTATAATTGCTTTTAGAAGTTAACAAAGATACTAGGACTTTGTATTTTTTTAAGGTCTCCTATAGCCTAGGCTGGCCTCAAACTGGATCCTCAACTCTCAATTCTGGGATTGTCCTATAATTGTGATTGATAAAGGTGCTAGAGAAAGCCTTTACAAAACATCGAACACATAGCCAGGTGGTGGCAGCATACACCTTTAATCCCAGCAGAAAGGCAGGCAGAATTCAAAGCTATCTGGTCTGCACAGCAAATTCCGGGACAGCCAGGCCTACATAGAGAAACCCTGTCTCAAAACAAACCCCCCCAAAAATCCAAATACAAGAATCTGATTCCTAGTTGGGCGGTGGTGGTGCACACCTTTAATCCCAGCACTTGGGAGGCAGAGGCAGGTGAATCTTGAGTTTAAGGCCAGCCTGGTCTACAAAGTGAGATCCAGGACGGCTCCAAAAGCTACACAGGGAAATCCTGTCCTCGAAAAGCAAAAATAAAGACTGGTTCCCACGAATCTAAATGGTAACAATGACTAAATTTTCTTAAAGTTATAACAAGCCAGGCTTTGGTGGTCCACGCCTTTAAATCTTACTTAGCATTTGGGATGTAGAGGCAGGTAGATCTGAGTTTGAGGCAGGCAATACAGAGTGAGTTCCATGACAGCTAGGGGCTACACAGTGAAACCCTGTCTCAAACAAAAAAAAGTGTAACTTCATATTTAAAGTAACTCTGGTAAGTTTGGTAAACAAAGTAGCAAGTAGCAATTCAGGTTACAAAAACCAGAAAAAAATCCCAAAACAGAAATGGAACACTCAATCCTAGAAATTGCAGCAGCCTTAGAAATGCAACAGACACCAAGTTTAAGTTTTTTTTAAATTGAACTTTAATTTTATATATGCAAGATAATAAATTTATTGGGTCAATAAGTGTTAAGGTATAAGCTGTAAAAATATATATATATATATATATTTGAAACTGTAAAAGATCCAATTTGAATGTAATAAAGGACTTTTCAAAATTTCTGATAAAATTTTCACTTCACACTCAAATTCAGTCAGATGAACAACTTGTAATGTTGAAATGCTGGTACATAATTTTAAAAAGTTCCCACCATGTAGAAGAGATTCATGCTATTACTGTGTACCATACTGAGGTAAGTTTATGTCAGATGGTTTAGTCCTCTGCACACATAACCACTGGCTTCCTAAACCACACAGACAACTTAAGGCAAATTTGCTGTTTCGTTAATGGATGTTTCAAACAAAAGCACAATCAATGTCAGGTGGGCACTTGAGGTCATGATTTTCTTAAACCTACCGGCAATGAGCTCAATAAGCTTTAAGGTTTTAAGACTTAATTGATTCAACCTAAAAAAAAACAGTATTTACAAATACACACTTTTTTTATTCACAAGCATATAAATCAAAATATTGTACAAGAATAAAACTTACGTATGTGCAGTGCAAATTCTCCATCCACAGGGTGTTTTTTGGGGGGAGGGGGTGATATTAGGAACTGAACCTAGGGCCTCACATACACTAGGCAAACGCTCTACCACTGAACTACATTCCCAGACCTTTCAAATTGTTATTCTGAGATAGGGGCTCACTAAAAGTTGTTCAGTTTGAGATCCTCCTGCCTCTGCCTCCCAAGAAACCAGGAGTATAAACAGTATTCAATATCAACAAGTGGCCTGCCTGAATTAACATTTCAGGGTCAAAGACTATATATATATATATACACATTAGTATTCTAAGCATGTTCTAGATAATTTTGGTAGGTTACAAAGTTTAATTTCACTCTACCTATTGGATTCCAATGGAAGCATCAAGGATGAACTTGGTATTGGAAGATGAAAAGGAGAACCTGGATATCCAAGGTACAAGCAAGATAACACATAATTTAAAAGGTAAAGATACAGAATTTAAGTCACAGGGAAGGCAGTTCTTAGGACTTTTAGATACTTTTGGAACTGCTGACTACAAACACATTTAGTAGTCTTCACTGAGCAACGAGGGAGGCCTCCTTCAGAAAACTATTGCAACATGCAACCTAAGTATTTTAATAAATAGACACTTATACACATACCTACTGCACAGCCCCACACATATACATACAATCATACACAGTTACTCTCATCATTGAAATATTTCACTTGTTTTGGGGTTAGGCAAATTCAATTTGCCATTTTCCATCCCAGCAGCTTCAATAAAACCAAGTTTCTAGAAAGATGACAATTTCGTTACTTTTACATATACTGTGAAATCCAAAAATAGTTTTGTTTTCAGCAGAGGCAGAGAGACAGGTCGGGAACTAGAAATCTCCAACATCAATAGAGCTCAGGGAGTTGAGGGGTCTTTTACATTTGAGATGATTCAGTATGAATTAGAGTTCATTTTCCCCCCTAAGAGTTACTTCATTTCAGCTTTCACCAAGTCAGGACTTGGGAAGAAACTAGAAAGGTCCAGATAGGACCTACTTCCCAGTACACTATCAGAATGTGAGTGAATCTTGTTTAAACGAGAGGCGCTCCAAAACACTTCCTGCACCACTCCACACTGACACTTGGTGGGGCGTCGATGTTATCTAACTTTTCAAGAATCTCTGAAGACAGACTTCTGTATGCAAGTCCATATTCATTGTCAAACGCCTCTGAAAGACATTTTCAAAAATGCAGTTGTTATTTTTAATCAACAAAAGCTATGTATTTAATTAAAGTCACATGACGCGGATTACACTGTCCACTTAAAAGTAGTAATTATCTAGTATCTTTTAAGCTGAAATTTCGGGGGTGGAGTAGAGTAGGGAGTATACACCACAGTGTATGTGTGGAGGTCAGAGGACAATTTGAGGGACTCTTTTCTCCTTCCATCATGTGGGTATTGGGGATCAAAGTGGGTTTGGGCCTGGTGGCAGGTGACCTGTGTCCACTGAGCTCGCTCTCACTACTGTTGTTGGAAGACAAGTCCTCCTAGCACACAGCCCACGCTGCCCTCCCACTTGTGATCCTCCCATTTTAGCCCCTGCTGCTCAGAGTACAAGCATGCTCACCAGGCCCAGCTAGAGGCAGTGATCTGGTTTGTTTTTAAAGAAAGCCTTGTTTTAGCTTATAGTTCCAGAGGGATAGTCCACAATGGCACAGAAGGCATGGCAAGATGGCAAGGGCAGGAAGCTGGTCACATTCCACCTTTCTAAGGCGACTATTTATTCTTACCAGCTTCGTTTTCTTTGTGTGTGTGTGCTGGTGAATAAATCCAGGTGTCTGTACACTAGGCATGTGGTCTAACATTTCTACCAGCTCCATTTAAAAAACAAAACAAAGGGTTGAGGAATTAGCTCAGTGGTAGAGCGCTAGGCAAGTGCAAGGCCCTGGGTTAAGTCCTTAGTTCCAGAAAACAAAACACCTTCAACGTAGAAAATAAAACCTTTTAATAATCAACTTACCAATATCAATATTTTCTCTTCCAAGAGACACTAATGATAAGAAAAGGATTTCTCTGTATAAACTCCTATTTAAAAACAAAAAAGAAAGAAAAGAAATATTCTGAAGTGGCCAACAACAAAAATAGGCAAGCAGCAAACAACACATGGAAAACATGCATATGGAGTTGGATTTGGGGATTTCTCTGTGACAGAGGCTCACTCGAGCTCAGGTGGCCTGAACTCACTTTGTAGTCAAGACTGGCCTCAAAGTCTTGGCCACCCTCCTGTCTTGGCCTTTTTTTGTTGTTGTTGTTGTTTTTCCCAAGACAAGGTTTCCCTGTGTAGTTTTGGTGACTATCCTGAATCTCGCTCTGTAGACCTGGCTGACCTCGATCTCACAGAGATCCACCTGGCTCTGCCTCCCAGTGCCGGGATTAAAGGCGTGTGCCACCGCCCAGACTGTCTTGCCTTTTAGTGCTGAGATTACAGATATGAACCAGCACACCTGGCAGTGTATAGTGAAAACACATTCAATTCCATACTTGGTTATCAGCTCTGTAATTATTTCCTGCTTCATGTAACACCTTGGGTATATGAGTTATCTTTGAGGAAGCTGACTGAAGGGTACCCTAAACTCTGTAAAAAATATCCTGTGAGCCTCTAACTCACATTTCAAACTTTTTAAAAAAAGTTAATGGGGGTTGGGAGGTGTGACTCATCACACAGCACTGGCTGAACATGCACAAGACTCCTGTCCCAGGGTCTGAACACCAGTACCATTGCTCTAGCTGTGGCAAAGTGGCATTGTGTCTGCCTAGCATGCATGAGGGCCAAAGTCTAACCCTTCTCTAGCATGGCAAATACTAAAAAATAAAGATGAGGTGGACCTGCCAGATGAATTTACTATCATGGTGGCACATGCCTGTGATCCCAGCACTCTCTGGGTTCAAGGTCAACCTGGCTTATATACTGAGTTCCAGGCCAGCCAAGATTACATGGGGAGACCTTGTCTCCAAAAAAGGAGAGGACTCTGGGAACATTCATAATGCTGGACATAATTAGGCCCCTGTCCAAAGCTTCACCACAAATGCACCTAGTCAAGATGGCAATGTGTACAGACCCCAGCAGAAGGGTCAGGAGAGCAGTTTCACATCTCAGAACTTCACTGCCACTTTCCCAGGCTGACCTACTCCTAGTCTCAGAATCGTTTCTAGCCAACAAGAAAATACTGTATGGTCATCACAGGATGGCAAAAGTTGTGCTTATGAATATCAAAGTTCAGAAATTTAAAAATTTCCAGTGAAGAGGAGAAAACTCCTAAAATACACCACGTACCTTCATCATCAATGCCTTACCTTGCTAAGATTTAACCTATCTTCTTTGACTTACTCACTGTTCACTGGTGATCAGACATGAATGCATGTATTTGAATACTCATTTTGTTTACAATTAGAGGCATTAAAAATAACATACATAAAATGTTAAACTGAGTGGAATCAAGTGAAAGATACTGAGATCGTTACCTTTGTCTCTTCACGTCTGGTTTCATGTTCTGGGAAAGCAGATTGATGGGCTTAAGAACGTCATTCTGCTGAATACTCTGTCTGATAGTCTCAACTAAAGCGCTGGTTGCCTGCTGCTCCTCTGATGAAAACGACAGTTTCTTCTCAGAATCTAAAGAACAGCACATGGAGAGCAAGTTTCCCAAGCAGTAACAAGGTTTCCAGAGCTGTCACCTTGAGTTGTCTACTGAAAATCACCTCCCATTTGCCAGTACATCATGTGACAACGTGCTCTCTAAAACATACTCCCAGCTCTCCTTAAATAGGGTAAGCTCCTTCCCTTTTCTCAAATTTACAGCTTCTTCCCTGAGGCTGAGGTATGATACACTATATTCCAGAAACTATAGTGGGACCAAGGAGCAACCTTTACTGATTGTAAAAGTGAATATATCAGAAGGAACCAGAACTCCCTATGAGGAAGAAATTGCTTAGAAACTATCCAGTTCATAATTAATTTTTATTAGAAAATAAAAATCATAGGCTGGGCAGTGGTGGGCACACACCTTTAATCCCAGCACTATGGAGGCAGAGGCAGGTGGATCTCTGAGTTTAAGGCCAGCCTGGTCTACAGAGTGAGTTCCAAGACAGCCAGGGCTACACAGAGAAACTCCATCTCAAAAAATCAAAAAAGAAAAAAGTTCATATGTATGTAATGTATACAATATAATTTCTAAAACATGAACATCAGAGAAAACTGTTTATGCCACTGCACTTTTTATATTAAATATTGGAGAGCTTAACTATTAGGAACAAAGACTTTATAGATAATAAAAGTGTGATGGAGGGGGAGTGGAGTTGAATCATATGCTAACATTAAACATGCATAAATTTAAGAAGTGTGTGCTTAGGCCTGGAAGAAAGGATACTTTGATGCAGATAATTTCAGGATTTGACCAGGAACTTTCAATGTTGTCTGGGCTGACCTTGACCCTGTGATCTTCCTGTCTCAGCTTTCTGAATGCTTGAATTATGGGTATACACCACCATACACAGCTAAGGAATTTCTGTGCTAGGGACTTAACTCAAGGCTTCTTGTGTTAAATTTTATTATGTGCATGTCTATGTACATGTGTATGTCTGTCTGTGAATACCCAGAAGAGGGTGCCTGATCCCCTGGAGCTGGAGGTACAGATGGTTGTGGGCTGCCTGACCACCCACTTGATGGGGATGCAGGAAGTGAACTTCCAGGAAGCACTCTAGGCTATTGAGCCATTTACCACTCTAGCCTCTAATGTTTGTTTGTTTGTTTTTTTTAAATAACGGTTTTCCTAAGGTACAATCACTAAATCAAGCAATTCATCTTTAAAAAATTCTTGTTATGTGTGTTCACACATGCATGCACACACATGACATAGCATACATGTGGAGGTCAAAGAACACTTTCAGGAATTGGTTCTCTCCTTCCACCACGTGGATCCTAGGGACTGAACTCAGGTGGTTAGGTCTGGAAGTGAGTGCCAAGCATCTCACTAGTCATCTGTTGTTTGTTTTCTTTTTTCAAGACAGGGTTTTTCTCTGTGTAACCCTTGCTGTCCTGTCCTGGGACTGTAGACCAGGCTGGCCTCAAACTCAAGAGATCTGCCTGCCTCTGCCTCCTAAGTGCTGGAATTAAAGGCGTGCACCACCACAGCCTGGCTCTGTTTTTTTTGTTTTTTGTTTTTTTTGTTTGTTTGTTTTTTAAATGTAAAAGCAAAGAGTGTTTTTATTCCAAGTTAACCCAGGGCCTCTCCATCTGTCTGATGCAGCAGCAGAGCAGGGGAGACCCTGAGTAGCAAGGGGATAAGGTATTTATAGGGAGTAAAGCAAGGAAGTGTCTTGGGGTCTACAGACAACATAGGAACAGACTCAGGATTGGTTTATGTGAGTGTCAATCATGGCTTTTAATTGGCTAGGGTAAGTTGGGAATTACAGTTACCCATTTTTGAGCAGGCCTGGACAATTCCCAGGCTTTGTCCTTGAGCTGCCATGGAGGCTGGCTGGGCTAGCATGCACTGACTGTGGGGGCTGGCTCAGTGGGCCAAGCTCGGTGTGTCCTATCTCCCTGTCCCTGCTGGCAGAGACATCAGTGATTAATTGTCTTTTGTTCATGACCCTCCCAGAAACTGCTTGCTCAAGAATCAAGAAACAGAAATTGAGACCTGATCTCCGAGAGAAGACTGGGCAGCCTGTAATGGAGTCTGTTTGGTCCTTTCACATGGAAGTCCTTCTGTAGTGATGATGTAGAAACATTGAAGAATTTAACTCTGGAGCTCTGTTTTGTCTTTTTTAAAAACAAGGTCTCACGTATATAACCTTGGCTGGCCTGAACTCACAGAAATCCATCTGCCTCTGCCTCTTGAGTCCTGGGATTTAAGGTATATGCCACCAAGTACAACCCTGTTGTGTCTTTAATTCTCTTTTACTTACTTAAGTTCCTCCATGAGACATACAGAGGTTCTCCTGGTTCCTGATGAAGGTTGATATTATCCCATAACAGTTGTATATACACAAGTTTGCTGTCCTGGGACAAAGATGACAGAGGAAGCTAAAAGGAATTAATAAAATTAGTTTCCCAAATAAAATGTTACCTATCAGTAATAAGAAAACCTAATCAGTATTATTTTTAAACTCTAGACCCAAAATTCTGAGCAAGTTTTTCTTTTTAATAATGCCTGATGATAAACTGCCTTGTTATTTGCTGGCACATAAGTTTTGTTTTTGTGACATTAGAAGACTGGATGGATGATTTGGTAAACGGTACGAAGGCATAGGAGAGGTTAACCATCATTACAACAAAGTCTAGAAAGACATGGTATCAGGGTGTCTATAACTTTACAAGGTATCTTTTTTCACTCACTACTTGTTAAAATAAACAAGTCAAACTAGAATTTATAATAATTTATGATACTTTAGGAAAGATTGTGTTATGTGCCAAGTGTGTTTGGGGCCTGGTATCTCCCAATGTGCAGTACTGTAAAAGTATGTTTAAAATGCAGTTCCTTGTCAGCAGTCAGTGATCCCATAAGTGCTTCCCGAGGCAGGTGTAGAGGCGGCCTTAGTGTGATCACTAACAAGGTATTGACCTTACATACATTACTTAACTATATTATCTGAAAATTAGGCTGAGACCTTTCAAATAAGATAGCTATGCGTATGTCAGGAGGGGCTATGACAGCTGATGACGAAGGTTTCTTTTCTAGTCACCTGCATAGCTAGACAGAGCAATCTAAGTCCAGGTCACATCAACTAATTTTCTCCTCGCTGAGATATGACTTACAGCCTGAAGACAGAAGTCAGTCACCCTGGACCAGAAAACCTTAAAAATGGAGATCATATACAGAAAAGAAAAAAAAAAAAAAAAAAAAACCAGAAGACTCTCAGACCCCCAAACACTGTACTATTCCACCCCAAGCCTTATCTACTACTTTGTAAAGCTGTTGCACACTTAGTAGCTTGACCTCATCCAAACTACACCAGTGCGCTCCAAGTACTACAGAAGTTGGCACCTCACCTGCACACCTTCATTACAATGCTCAGATGTGAGGATAAGTCCTGGCAAGTTGCTGGGAAGATCCAAACGTCTGAAATACCAGACCAGATTCCAGAAAATGATTGGATGCTGATTGATGAAAGAGGATGTGTGAATGACCTGATCGCCCTCATTTTCCAGCAAAGACTCAAGTTCCTTCCGAAGCACTAGAGGACTCAAATAGGGCACAGACACAGGGGGAGGATTCGGTCTTTTTCCTAGATGGTCCTTTAAAAATATAAAAAAAAGTGGACATTATTTAATTCTGTATGATTGCCAGTACTCTACGGTGAGATTATGCTTCTCTATCCTGTTAAAACTATATTTTGGGACAATTGCAATATGTAGCAAAATATGCTAATAAATGGAAGCAAAGAAAGCCACTAGATTATGCTTAAGCTAAATAATTACAGAAAATTAATAATCAATATTTCAACAGACCCTTTAAATAAATAAATGTAACAAAATAGTTTTGTTTTGTTTTTGGTTTTTCAAGACAGGGTTTTTTCTATGTAGCCCTAGCTGTCTTAGAACTAGCTCTGTAGCCCAGGCTGGCCTCAAACTCAGAGTCCCACCTGCTTCTGCCTCCCAAGTGCTGGGATTAAAGATGTGTGCTACCACCACCTTGCAAATATCTTATTTATTTTTATTTTATGTGCTTATCTGTCTGTGTTAGGGTCCCCTGGAACTGGAGTTATAAACAGTTGTGAGCTGCCACGTGGATGCTTGGGTCCTTTGGACGTACAGCCAGTGCTCTTAACCACTGGGCCATCTCTCCAGCCCCAAAATAGTCTTTAAAGAATTAAAACAAAACAAACCTGTGGTATTTATTTCACCATTCTAAAAGATGGATTTTTTTTTTTTTTAAACTCTTTGTTAGCTAGGAGTGGTGGCTGGCAAAGACTTATGAACTGCTCTAAGTTTGAGGCCAATGTGATCAACATATTGAATTCAGGGTCAGCTAGGGCTATATAGTGAGATGTTGTCTCAAAAAAGGAAACAGAAAAATGAAAGTGTAAAATCCAGTATGAAGCCCCCCAACTTCAGTATGGCTATTCCAAATGCACACAAGTAAGTTCATTGACATAGAGACTTTGGATCTGGTTAATTTTGGTGTCTGACATTTTTTATTTCCAAGTGTTACAATAAAGTTAATTTTAGAAAAAAAAAATTAAAATAAAACAGGCTGTGCAGCTAACCAAGATTTAAATGCGTGCTCGCATCCGTGCTTGCTTGTGCTCCGTGCGATCAAAGTTCGCCACTGGGTATTTCCCTCAATCACTCTCTACTTTCCTTTTGAGACACAGTCTCTCCTGACCTGGAGCTCAGCAATTCAGCTAGACTGACTGAGCATCAAGCCCAGGGATCTTGCTGTCTCCATTTACAGGGTGTCTACATTACTAGGCATGTACCATCTATATAGCTGATTCTTACACTGGTGTAGGAGACCCGAACTCAAGTCTTCACACTTGTGCAGCAGCACTTTAATGTGCTTACTGCATGATACTATGGAATCATGGACTGCTCCAAGCCACATTACAAGAACATACAGGACGATTACAATGATACGTACCACATCTTCCTGCAGACTATTAGGAAGACTAACTGTTGAAATGCCATGAAAGGGTCGCTGGGAGAAGTCAATATTTTGCAAAGGACCTCCAACACTATGACTTCGGGTCAAAGATACATTTCGTTTAGACACACTATTAGGCACAGATGACATTTTCACACTTTGGACATCAACACTGGCTTTCTTTATTTCATCACTTAAAGAAAAATGAAGCAATGCTGTTAGTCATGAAAACAAGTGAAATCTAGAGAGGTACATTATTTTCTACAGTGGACTGAAATTTCCTGAATCATCTGAAAAATGACATGTTAAGAATAAAATGTGGGGCTGGAGAGATGACTCAGCAGTTAAGAGTGCTCTTCTAGAGGACCCAAGTTCAGTTCCCAGCCTCCATAGGGTGGCTCACACTCATCTACATTGGAGTCTGATGCCTTCTTCTGGCATAAAGGTGTACATGCAGATGGAGCACTCATATACATAAAATAAATAAATCTTTAAAAAAAAAAAAAAAAAAAAAAAGGGTGGGTTGGGGATTTAGTTCAGTGGTAGAGTGCTTGCCTAGCAAGTGCAAGGCCCTGGGTTCGATCCTCAGCTCAAAAAAAAAATTAAATTAAAAAAAAAAGAATTAAATATGAAGCTGGAAGTGTGGCTCAATGGTAACCACTTGCCTCCCATGTGAGGCCCGCCATTCAATCTCCACCATCCTTCTCCCCATAAAATGAATAAACATTTTCTAAGCATTTTCAAACACTGGTCGGATGGATAGTTAACTGGTGAAGGACATAAGAGGACATGATGTGAGCTAAAAAAATTTAAGTGTCTATTTCGTTGCTTTATTCAAACATTAGTTCATCTTAATTAAACAAAATCTCAAAGAAGTACTCATCCACGTATACAAGTACAGATTTGCTGAGAGGCATTTAATTTCTACTCAGCCACAATCTAAGAAGAGAGACAGGATCTGATTTACATTGGCAGGGGGCAGGAATGGACAAGGTCTCACTGATTAGCACAGATTGGCCTTGAACTTGCAATCTTCCTCCCTCGGTCAGACATGCACCTACAAGCCCAACCAGGCTGTCTTTAAATATAGAATGTTTACAGGAATACCTCATTTCTTATAGTGAATTCTGTGCACCCTGTGGTACCTTGATTCGACTGTATAGTTCACTTCTTCTATTATAGTCTGGTTGTGTTTCGAGAAGTCCATAAAGCTGATCAAGTCAGGTTCTGCTGAACTGGACAGGGGTTTATGGTCCGAGGGCTCGTTTCCTGATGGGATGCTGCCACTTTGTAAACTGTCACCAGACGTACTTGGTTTCAAGAAAAAGCTAAATAAGGAACAGAAAGAAAGAAAGAAAGAAGAAAAGGCTTTAAAAAAAAATCCCTGAGCCTCGGTTAGCTCAGTGAGTAAACCTGCTTGCTATGCAAGACTGAGGACCTGAGCTGACAGTGTGGAGAAAATAAGATAGCTTTTTACACCAGTGGCTTTCAATGATTGCAGAGCTCTTCTGAGACCATCCCTTAGTATTTGATTCCAAAGAGACAGGCCCTGTGGAATTAGGCTAGCTTGGGCAATGGCACTCTGAGAAACATGGCAGCACTGAGGAATTAGCAGCATCATACTTTGTGCAGAAGCTGGCTAGTAGGCATAATAAAACAGCAAGGACACCAAGGAACTTCCAGGAAAAGTGGGTGGGTCAACTGCTCTCAACCTGTCTAAATCCAAGTCTTCATTGGCCAGGATCCCAGAAGTATCCCTTTCACTGTATGTGAGAAGATGTTGGTCAGGATCCAAGCAACAGTAATGTTGGAGAGGATGCTGATAACCCACCTCCAACAGTCTTGCTGAGATGAAGCCAAAATGCAGCAGCTATTCACCACGTAAGTTTCAGGTTCACTTAACTAGGGACAGTTTCCACATTCACCTGCCAACATCTGAAGTCCCTGGCAAGGGATGCTGCATTCACTCTCATGCCAGCACACACAACACACACATATACACACTTTAAAAAAACACACACAAAGCAAAGTAACAATACTAAAAGCTGTAAAGAGGGGTTGGGGATTTAGCTCAGTGGTAGAGCACTTGCCTAGCAAGCACAAGGCCCTGGGTTTGATCCTCAGCTCAAAAAAAAAAAAAAAAAAAAGCTGTAAAGGAAAAATCATTAGTTAATATATATAGGCAGAAACATCAGAATAACAGACTTGTTGCCGGGCAGTGGTTACGCACGCCTGTAATCCCAGCACTCGGGAGGCAGAGGCAGGCGGATCTCTGTGAGTTTGAGGCCAGCCTGGTCTACAGAGCTAGTCCAGGACAGGCTCCAAAGCTACAGAGAAACCCTGTCTCAAAAAAACAAAACAAACAAACAGATTTGTCACCAGTACCCCTAAAAGCCAGGAAAACATGAATAGTATATTCCAAATCTTGGAAGGAAATACTTATCAACCAAAAGTTCTTTTCCCAGCCCCACACCAGCCAGCCAAACAATAAAGCCATCGGCAACATGAAGAAGTAAGAATATTTCAAGACGTATCTAGCTCAGAAGTTAGGAGCACTGGATGCTCTTCCCGAAGACCCAGGTTTGATTCCCAGCATCCACATGGTGGCTCAACAACCATGACTCTAGTTCCAGAGGATCTGATGCCTATTTCTAGCACTGCAGGGTACCAGGCACATATATGATGCACAGGCATACATGCAACCAAAACATTCATATACATAAAAACTAATTATTAATTTAAAAAAGAGAGCATCACAAGACAAACACAAGTCAAGGCAATTCATGACAATCCAGCAGTGCAAAAAATTCTCACGGTAGTGATTGAAGACAGTTTCATACACAAGAATATAGGACAGAACACAGTTCATGAATGTAGCAGAAGAGAACAGGGAGGGAATCAATCATGCCCAACACAGCAAACCAGTGAGCATCCAACACTAGCAGGAGTGGAACAATTACCAACTGACCAGCCAACTAGAACAACAAACACAACTATAAAGAGCAACAAGCCCAGGGCTGAAAAGATGGCTCAGTGGTTAAAAGCACTCACTGCCTGCTCTTCCAGAGGTCCTGAGTTCAACTCCCAACAACCATATAGTGATTTACAACCATCTCTAGTGGGATCTGATGCCCTCTTCTGGCATAAAGTTGTACATGCAGATAAAACACTCATATACATAAATAAATGATAATTTTAAAAAAAGAGCAACAAGCCCTTCTCAAACATAACCTTGAGCGCAAATGGCCTTAACTTACCAATTAAAACCAACTGATTAAAAACATGACCCAGGGAGATGTGCTGTGGGATGGTCTTTCTCTATGCTGTGACTATGTGTTGCTACCATTGGTTGAAAAGGAAGCTGCTATGGCCTATGCAAGGCAGAACATAACCAGGTGGGAAGGAAGTCTAAGAGGTACAGGGAGGAAAAGATGGGGTCAGAGCAATGGCGCAAGCCGCTCAACCGGAGAAGCAAACTCTGAGAGCGCAGTAATCTCACGAGGCCACGTGGCAAGACATAGATGAATAGGAGTGGGTTGAGTTGTAAGAACAGTAATGAGCCTAAGCCATAGGCCATACAATTTGTAATTAATATAAGCGTCTGTGTGTTGACTTGAGACCGAGCAGCTGCAGAACACAGGAAAGTTTCCAACTACAGAGATGTCTCAGTGGGAAAAAGTGCTAGCCATACAAGTCTAAACAATCTGAGTCTGACTCCAGGAACCCACATAAAGAGACATGTGTAATCCCACTCCTAAGGCAAGATGGGAGGTGGAGGCAGGAGAAATCACCAGGAGCCAGCCAGCCTGGAGTATTCAATTAAGCAGCAGAAACAGGAAGGACCTTGCCTCAACAAGGTAGAAGATAGCAACCAACTACTAAGTTGTCCTATGAGCTCTACATGTGCACTGTGGCATCCATGTACCTGTACTCACACACATATAATAACATTAATAAGTATAATTAATAAATAAAAAATAAAGAAAAGAGGGACTTTGCAAGGCTAATGAAGATTTTATGTCAGGAGTATGATCCAAGCTTCATTGAAGTTAATAAGAAAAGTAGTAAGAAAACACTTCTAAACTTGAGGATTGAACAAACATTATCATCAACAACAGACTCGAAGGGAGCTAAGACTGTAGCTCAGAGAACATGCATAGACCGTGTGCAAGAAGTGCTGGGTACAATCAAAACAAAACAAACATCACCAAAGCAAATAAAATATTAATGTCATTGATTAGATCAGCACACTTCTCAATTACTTACGAAACTCTCAATGGATTACAAACTGATTAATCTCGTTTCTTAGGTTTCCAAGGCCAGGGCCTTATGCATGCTAGGCCAAGTGATCAACTACTGAGCCATAGCCCAGCTTCTAGTGGCATTTCTATTACTTAGGATTTGTTTATATCATTGTGCCAGACAGTGGCAATAAGATGTGTTGAAGATTTAATTTAGGTCACCAAGGCATAAGTGTTGTGTGCATACGTGTTTGTGTAGCCATGTGCACATGTGTATGCGTGAGTGTAGATGTAGGGTCTGGAAGCCAGAGGTCAATGTCCTGTGTCTACTTCAATCATTCTCCAAGCCTGGCTTCAGTGTATTCCCTTCCTTCTCCCTCCCTTGCTTTTTCCTTTCCACAGTGTCTTTCCCTGAACCTGGAGCTCACTGATTTGGTGAGGTTCACTGGCCAGTGAGCTTTAGGACCTGCTTGTCTCTACCTTCCCAGTGCTGGGATTCTGACGGGTGCTCAGCTTCTCCCTGGAAGCTAAGAATCCAAACTTAAGTTCTCACATTAGCTCAGGAAGCACTTTCAAAACCAAGCCCCCTCCCTAGCCCAACAGGTTTTGAAATAACACCATTAGAGTCCAATTTCAAGAATCCACTCCTGGTAATCTGTAGTGGATAGCCATCCCAGCATTGGCCTGGAAGTTCCAACCCCCATTGAGGCTTTGGTAATGGTCACACCCACAAGGCAGGGCGGAGGAGGAAGCGGAAGACCAAGGATCGGGAAGGGGTCACTCTCTTGGTTCCCGGACTCTGGACACTGGAGGTAGACCGAGCAGAGTTCTCCAGAGAACACGGCCGGACTGCACCATACCCTTGCCAGACCCTGTAACCTACCCCTTCATTTGTAAGTACCCCACAAAATAAACCTCCCTTTTAACTACGTGGAGTGGCCTTAATAATTTCACCAATAGTTATCATACATTAAGTAAAACAAAAGCAGTCCAGAGATCAAGGAGATGTGTTTGGACCCACTATGAATGCTTTACCCTTGACCGAAGAGCCCTGACTTCAGGGCACTTACCTCCTGAGGGAGCTTGCACAATACTAACCTGGCAGAGCCTCTTAGGTCTTTAAATTCTACATTGAGAAGAGGCAAGAAGTTGCTTTTACAAAATGGACAGGTTGTATTCAAATTCGAATCATCTGCGGTCCATCCAGCCATGATTTCTTCATCATAAACCAGAGCTCCACAAGCTCTGCACTGTGAGCAGCTTGACATCAAAACCTAAAGGGAAAGCAGGACACTCAGGGTCTCTAAGGTGGAAATGAATGTCCTAGTCAACTGAAACAAATGAGATTTTAGTTAATCTGCTGGTTTCAACTGGCATTAACAGCTCTTTTCTATTATAGACAAAACTACCAGTCTGTTGGCTCAAAGGTATCAAGCATGCATATGACTATCCACATGGATCCCATTGAATCCTATCAAGTGCTAGTATAAGGTAAGAATACGTTTACAGTCACTTGACCACAGGTACAATGGCTACAGAATCTTTACCTCCATTGCACAATTTTGATAGATGCTAGACATACTGGTATTCTGTGAAGAACCATGTTCTGATTTTTCAAAGTCCTGCCCTTTGATGGTTCTTGAAAATGGAACTTCACCTAAAGAGGAGTAAGAAATAGAATATATAATGTAGGAGAATGTTCTTAATGCTTTGGAAATAAGGAAGTACCATGAAATATGGTCTTTATAGACGGTTCACTATATAATTGTATGCGCATATAAACATTGATAAAATTAATAAATTTAATTAAATCTAGGTAGAAAATATTTAACTGTTTACTACATAATCCCCTCAACTTTTTCTAATGACAACCTAGATGGTTCAGGTGTGTATCTGTAATGCTAGTATTTGGAATGGGGGAATAGGAGAATTATGGGGTGCAAGCCTAGCTATGTGATGAGTCTTTGTCTTAGAGAATCAGAAAAAACAGAAGATAACAGTTGTTTTTAATAAAAGATGTAAAAATTCTCTCTGTCGTGAAATTGCAATTGTATCCCAAGAGGTCCTTAAAATCTTTCAATCACTGATTTACCCAGAGAAGAAGTTAAAAAATACATATTTCCAAGGCCCCATTCCATAAATTCAGCTGTAAAGGCTTTAGCTTAAGGTGGAGGAGAGAGAGAGAGAGAGAGAGAGAGAGAGAGAGAGAGAGAGAGAGAGAGAGACTGATTGATTCTCTAATTGATTCAATTGACAGCACATGGTAATAGTACTTAGATGTCATATAAAATCAGAGTAGAATGGGTATGTGGGTATGAAGGACTATGGGCATTTAAACTAAAACTGAGTTCCAGTGTAGCTAAGCCCAGTCTGCATAGGCCCTTATTCAATTTCAGCACCACAAGTAAGTAAAAGCAAGCAGAAACAAAGAGAGAAGGCCAGTCTCCCCTACCTGCTGGACACTGAAGCTTCCCAACATCTCCACTGCTGCTACTACTGCCAAGGCTTGTGCTGCTCTGGGTGAGTTCACTGGGAACCAGCCCTGAGACGCTGGCATTAGGCAGCACATTCTCCCCAAGGAGATGATCTTCTAGGCCGGCAGGGAAACTATAATCTTTATTAGTTTCTTCCTTTAAAAAGAATAAAACCAGGGTTGGGGATTTAACTCAGTGGTAGAGCACTTGCCTAGCAAGCGCAAGGCCCTGGGTTCAGTCCTCAGCTCCACATACAAAAAAAAAAAAAAAAAAAAAAAAAGAACAAGAAGAAGAATAAAACCCCACATATATAATAGTATCTTCTGCAGTGGAAATATATTCACTCTACTCCTTTCAGAATCAAACTCCACTTCTTAAGCAAATAACCTCTATGTTTCTTCAAAGCTTTAAAGTTATCTGACTGACTTAAAACTTACAAAATCTACGACATTCAAAGAGTGACCTACCTGGATGGGGTGCTCAAACACCGTCCCCTCACAAAGTGGCCTACTGCAAAAAGGACTGGGTTGCACCCGAGGTGAACTCATCATCAGCCTATGTCCTACTACCTAGTTAGTAAGTGTCCTATTGCTTCAGCACCCCAAATGCTTTGATTCCTTACTAGGATCAACACTAACACAGAGGTCAAGTCTAAATGGCCGTGTCAAAATCCTTTCTAAATAATTTTAGAGAACATTCCAGAAATAAAATGGTTCATTCAGTTCTTTATCATAATGCTAAACTAAACCCTCTACCACACACACACTCTCTCTCTCTCTTCCCCCGCCCACCCCCTCTCTCACTCACTCTCTGGAGGAGAAACCAAGGGCTTCTATGGGATAGGCTGACCCTCTACCGAGTCAGGCAGGTTAACAACCGTTTGAAGTTATTCTGTGTCGTGTTGACTGATCTTGTAATGCTCTCCAAATACGAAGATTAAGAATGAAGCTAGATGGTTTAATGCTAACCTTGCATGTGCAAAGATCCCAGTAGCACACAGACAGAGTTTGTTGTCATAAGCCTGTACTTTTTATTCAGTTAGTACTTTTCCTAGATGCTTTCCTTCAATAAGCCTTACTTTTCCAGTTTCTTTCCTCACATCTTTACTCTGTTACAGCCTAGAGCTTTAGCAATCTGGAATTAGATTATCTTAAAATACTCAAGTATCATACAATTCTGTGCACAAGAAAAAGAAATTACAACTTTTTTCCACCTATAAAATAAGTAGTTTTTCTATCCGCTTTCACAAAAAGAAAATCTAATGATTAAGTCTATTCACAATGTTTTATGGACAATCATGCTGTATGAGATCTATGGAATAAGCTGCAGGGTCATTTCATGAATATTAAAGGGGTAACACATGTAAAAGCTATGTAAAAATGAAAGTGCTCATTGAAAGCGGGGTGGTAAATACAAGCAAAAGCAATGCTGAAGAGGCTGAGGCAGGAGGAAAATAAGCCTGAAATCTGCCTGGCCTGCACAGTGATGCTCCCATCTCCAAAACCAGAAGAGAAAGTAAAATGTTATGCAAATATAACAATGATGTTATTGTAATTTTAAACACTATTAGTGCTTTCAAAAGTTTTAATTTAGATTTATTTATGGAGCTATAAAGGGCTTCTAATGTCATTTCGTTCATTTTTAATATATATATTTTAGTTTTTATTTTTCTTAATTTGCATGGGTGTTTTGCCTCCATTTTGGTCTATATCATTTGTGTACAGTACAGGTGCAGATCAGAGAATGGTATAAGATCCTCTGAAACTGAAGTTAGAGCTAGGAGCTGCCATGTAGTACCAGTAATTGAACCCAGGTCCTCTGAAGAGCAGCCAGTGCTCTTAATCACTGAGCCATCTCTCCAGCTTCCCATTTTTCCTTTTTAAAGATGACCTTGAGCTCCCAATCTTCATGCCTCTTTCTCCCAAGAGCTGAGATTATAGGTGAGTGCCGACATGCCTGGCAATTCTGACATTATATTTTTACATCATTATTTATCTTAAGTCACTTTATAAAACAGAACATGTATAAAGTTTTAAGATATAAAAATGCCATTAGCAGAAATCTCTAGATTATACAAACACAAATATATACATTAAGGTGCTACAAGCATTTCTATATTAGACAGACTACACAGTAGTATATTCTTACCTCGTCGTCTGAGTAGCTGTAGGCAGATGCGACAGCCACCCACATCTTACTGGCTACTGTTGCTGCTTGTTTCATACTAGATTTTAAGACATCTATCTTGGGCCCTGATAGTATATTGTCCAACTTTAGCCCTGATAAGGAATTTACTACAGAACCCAGAGGGCTAGTTGGTGAAGAACGCACTAATGCTGATAAAGAAGTGGGCCGATCTTTGTAAGTGCGGTAAGGAGTCTGCGGCTTGAAACGCCCAGTCAAGGTTTTAGACCTGGACACTGCAGGGGAGCTCTTCTCAATGTCTGGACTGTCTTGGGATGGTGGACCGTGTTCTAAAGGTAGACTCGATCTCCTTTCTAAAGGGTGAGCAAATGAAGCAGCGGAGCCAGACTCTTGGTTTCCCTCTCCATGCAATTCCATACTAGAAGATTTACTACCCAGAGGACTTTTTAGGTTCATGTAACTTTCAATTTCATCAGCCAGATTACGTGAAATTACTGGAGAAAACTTATCTTCAGAATCAGAAGTTTTTTCTACGCATTCAGTGGCTAAAAGAGACAAAGGATCTAGTCCAGTTTCAACATCTTCCCTCTCAACGGCTTTCCCAACACCATATGAACTACTTCTCTTATTCATGGTATCTTGGGATCTTGCTTTCCTGTCTCTGGACTGGATATTGTTTCTATCATTCTGTAGACTGTCACATGTATCCTTTGCTGTAGTCTCTGCGACATTATCACCAACCACAGTTTCCAGGGGCTCTTGGCTTTCCTCTAACATCTCTAAAACAGGAGATGTTCTGTGCTCAGAATCCCAAGTGCCTTCCAACATTCGAGTCCTAGTATCAGCTGGACGGCAGTTAACAGTCTCAAAGCTATGAGTTCTTGAGACATGAAGTGGACAAGTGTTAGGACAGGTCAGTGCTGCTGTGAGGATCTTGGCATCTGCTCCCATCATGATAGCCATTTCACTTGAATTCAGATCCAAACTGCTCTTCTTACGCAGCATCCCTGCTCGACTTTCAGAACTAAAGCTACAGCTCCTCTCTGAGAAATGCTTCTGTCTCTTTTCTCCTCTCTCACCGTTCTTAAAATTAGCAATCTCACCGAAGACTGCATCTTCAGCTGGAGCTTGAGTAGAAAACAGCACATTTGATGGACTACCTAAAGGGGGCAGTAATAGACTCAAGTGAAACATCAGTATTTTCCAAAGTAACAAAGAAAGTGATTATTGTTCTGATTATGCCCAGAGCGAAGCTACAGAGAATCTGGAAGGTGTATAGAAGCAGCATCTCCCATGGGGTCTAGCAGTTAGTTAGAATGCTCAGTTTCTATCTAGAAACTATATAAAAGATATGCAGGAAAAGTACACTCCAAAGCTATTCAAGCCTGCCCCCACCCTTTTTTGTGTGTGGAGCTGAAGATCGAACCCAGGGCCTTGTGCTTGCTAGGCAAGCACTCTACCACTGAGCTAAATCCTCAACCCCTCAAGCCTGCCTCTTAGCGGTAATATTTAAACATCTACCCTCCTCCTCTATGTACAGGCATTATCTATGAAAACACAGCATGCAGTCCATGCTGGATATGACTGCATTGCTCACCCTTATCAACAAACATATGCCTATCATTCTTAAATTTTAAAAGTCAATTTAGGAAAAAATTCTGAGTTAAACACCAGACTCCAAAAGAAACAATTTCTTTTAATTTAACTTTTATATATCCAATTCAGCCAGGAAGCTGGGATATAGCAGAGTAGTATATCACTTACCCAGCATAAAAAAGGAAAAAAAGAATTGGGCTTAATACCACACACATACAGACACAGACACACACAACAACAACAAAAACACCTGGAAAAACAAAGACTTTTAAGTCCAACTGAACAGTTGTTAAATCCCCCCTACAGTATATATATAAACAAAATTTATGCTGAAATATGAATATAGGAGATAATTAGGTTACAAAGGCAGTTCTCTCATGAATGGATTAGGGTCCTTATAAAGGAGAATCCAGACACCTGACCTGTCTTTGATTTCTCATCTTACCTGTCTCCCACGTTCTGGGATTACAAACATGCTCTATATACCCAGGTCCTTACAACATGAGGACACATGAAGTAGGCAATGTGCAATCTAAAATGACCCTCAGTCAAACTCATCATGTGACACTCCAGTCTTTCCAACCTCCAGAACTGTAGTTGCTGGACATGGTGATGTGCTCCTGTAACTTAGTAACTAGGAGGCAGAAATCTACCAAAAGGCATTTCTGCTGTTATATAAAAGCTGCCAAGCTGTACCGTATTCTTTCATAGCTACTCAACTAAATACCACCATTCAAATTCCATTTTCTTGTTTTTAAACTTATTTTATGACTTTATTTGAGTGGGTCCATGGGAGCTTGTGTGTGCATTCAAACGCAGCAGCCACAGTGCACATAGTTCACACGTAGTACCAGATGACACCCACAGGAGCCATCTCCTTCCACCACATGGATGCAGAACATGGAACCGAAGTTGTAGGCCTGGCAGCAAGCACCTTTACCTGCCCTTTTTTAGAGGTGGAGAGTGGAGGGTGGAGCATCAGGGTCTTACTCTACAGTCCTGGCTGGCCTTGAACTCAGAAATACACCTGCCTCTACCTCCTAGGCGTTGGTGTTAAAAGTGTGCACCACCACAACTGGTTGTTCATATTTTTTTCTTTGACGGGGGAAGGTGTTTCAAGATGGTCTCACCATGTTGGCACTGTCTGTCCTGGAATGCAGGCCCATTCATGGCTTCCTAGTGTATCCATCATTATAAGCAAGCAGAACTAGTATCATTAAAGACACTCTAGCTGGGCATGGAGGAGAGAATGCCAAGGTCAAGGTCAGCTTGACACAAGGTGAGACTCTGTCTCCAAAGTGGGTGGAAGTCACTTTCTACTTACCAGTACTACTTGTCCTATTGCTGGTGTCAAAGAACCCAGATGGAACTTTCACAATACTGCTGCCCCATGCAGGAGCTTCAGTAGGACTCTGAGGTTCTGGACTAGGTTGCGATTGTTTTGAGGCAATAGCAGACACATCACACACCTCTGGAAAAAAAAAAAAAAAAACTGGATGTTGCCATTCCTACTTTTGACAATAATGATCAGAAACCAGAGATTTTCACAAATGGATGCAGTCTTTCTTTAAGTAGGGACAAGCACATCACTATTCTTCACTGACTTACTGCTGTTGAACAATCCTTTTCTATACTATGAATTTGTATTATTCTCATTGGTTAATAAAAAGCTGACAGGCTGGTAGCTAGGCAGGAAGTTAGGCAGGAAAGTCAAACTAAGAAGATAGGAATTAGGAGAGTAGAGTCTAAAGAGACACAAGCCAGTCACCAGGGCAAGCAGGACATGTAGAAAATGATGTTAACAAGCCATAAGCCACGTGGCAAAGCATAAATAGAAATAGGTTAATTAAAGTGTAAGAATTCACTAGTAACAAGCCTGAGCTATCAGCCAAGAAATTATAAGTAATATTAAGCCTCAAGTCAATTATTTGGGAAGTGGCTGCCAGGTATTTGGGAACAGGCAGGTGGAGGAAAATGTCAGATTACAACTTAATGTATCTGGCTTACTTTATGCCATAAATACCAAGAGTATTGACTGACATGGTGTTTTACTCTAGCACTCAATAATCAGGACTTGAGCATTTCTCAGTAAAACAATTAAGCCCTTGGCTTTGACTTACATTCCTTCCATTATCAAGTAGTTTACTTTTTAATTTAATTTAATATCTTATTTATTTATTTATTTATTTATTTATTTATTTATTTATTTATTTATATTTTAGCTCTGTCTGCATGCCAGAAGAGGGCATCAGATCTTGTTACAGATAGCTGTGAGCCACCATGTGGTTGCTGGGAATTGAACTCAGGACCTCTGGAAGAGCAGTCAGTACTCTTAACCTCTGAGCCATCTCTCCAGCCCTTTGTATTTTTTTGTTTGTTTGTTTGTTTTTGAGCTGAGGATCAAACCCAGGGCCTTGCACTTGCTAGGCAAGCACTCTACCACTGAGCTAAATCCCCAACCCTTTCTGTTTTGTTTTTTGAGACAGGGTTTCTCTGTGTAGCTTTGTGCCTTTCCTGGATTTCACTCTGTAGTCAAGGCTGGCCTCGAACTCACAGAGATCCGCCTGCCTCTGCCTCCCAAGTGCTGGGATTAGAGGCGTGTGCACCACCGCCCGGCCAAGTAGTTTATTGTAACTCTGGAGCACGAAATAAGTTCTATAACTAGCTGTGGTGGCACACGCCTTTAAACCCAGCACTTGGAGGTAGAGGCAGGTAGATCTCTGTGAGTCCAAGGCCAGCCTGGTCTACAAAGTGAGTTCTAGGACAGCCAGGGCTGTTACACAGAGCAACTGTCTTGAGGTGGGGGTGGGAGGGGCAGGGATCAAAGGAGCCATAGCCTGAGGATGCACAGTATTTGCATTCTAAGACCCTGGGAATAACTATCAGGTCCAGAGTTGGGAAGGGAAATGAACAGGAAGTATCACTTTTGAAACCTCAGAAGTTTGGTCTTCTTGCTTGCTGGGCATAGTGACTGGCATATCCTGTTGTCCCAACACTCTGAAGACAGAGGCAGGAGGAACAGGAAGAGTTCAAGGCAAAATTCAGTCCTACTTTTGTTAAAAAATTATCCAACGGACGACACTTTTTTCAGTTTTTTGAGACAGGGTTTCTCCATGTAGCTTTGGTGCCTGTCCTGGATCTCGCTCGTAGACCAGGCTGGCCTCAAACTCACAGAGATACACCTGTGCTGGGATTAAAGGTATGCGCCACCACCACCAGGTGACACTTTTTTTGCAAAATAAAGGATGATCTACAAACTTTCTAAAGTCTGCTAAAATCTAAACCTTAGAGCCTATCAAAATCTATCTTATTAAGAAAGCCTTGAAGTCCTAAGAATAATTGTTGAACTAATTATGTAGGATAAAGCAATCTGAGCATGCTTCTACACAAAGCTCACAAACATCAGCACTAGCCTTCAATGTGCAGCTCCGTGGCAGTCAGGTCTTGTGGCACAGGCTCCTCAGGTGCATGAACTTCGGCATCCTCCTTTACTAACTCATCCTTGGACCCATAGCCTTGGTCAGATTGACCGCCTGTTTAAAAGATGCATGCCTGTAAATACTTTCTTATGTTTAAAATAGGTAATAAACATAAAATGCTACAAAGCTATACAATTAAACTCAACAAAAAAATAAAATAAAAATAACTCTCACAAGACACATTTCAAAAACAATGATAAGCAAAGACGAGGAGAGCAGAACAGATTGAAGATAGTTCTAAGTTGAAAACACCAATCTTCATTTCCTCACCTAAAAATTAAAAGCAATTTGGACAAAACACTTTGAATCTCTTATGAAGAGGGCCTATAGCATATTATCTTCTTTATTTTATTTATTTATTTATTTGGTAAGAACAAAAGGAGACTGAAACACATACCTGCCACTTTTGCAAAAGAAATAAAGGAAGGGCAATAAAATAAAAATGGTTTATCTACAAAGGGTAGAGGGAAACAGATTTAAAAAAAGAGAGAGAAAACTTCCTAAAGTATGGTTTACTAAGTTGATTTTATTTTTAATACATTTTTACATATTCAAAAAGTTAAATCAACAAAATTGGGGGAGGTCTCTAAAACTGATGCAAACAGAAACAGATAGCCAGCTAATACTATTCATGAAACAACATAATCAAGAGAAGGATAATCTACCTAACTTTTGAACTGAACGTTTTAAAATTACATTTATTTTACTTGTATTGGGGGTGGTGCATATGTGGGGATCGAGACAATGATTCTTTCTACCATATGGTCCCAAAGACTGAACTCCAGTCATAAAACTCAGCAGCAGGTATCTCTTTACCTAGTGAGCCATCTTGCCATCCCCTGTATTGAATTTTGTTTCTTTTGAGACAGTGTCTCCTATAGCCCATGTTAGTCTCAAATTATGTAGCTGAGCCTTGCCTTGAACTCCTGATCCTCCTGCCCCCAAGCTGGCCTACAGGTGTGTATAACCGCAAACTCCAAGTTTAGCCTTTAAATACTTTACTTGGAGTCCATCCACATTCAAAGAATGGAAGTAAGAGTCAAATCTGGAAAGGCTGAGTAGGTTTGTTTCCTATTGGGGTGTGTGTGTGTGTGTGTGTGTGTGTGTGTGTGACTTTGAAAAACCAAACACTTTAAAACCTATTCTGTGACAATTTCATTCTTGTGAACAATGCATTTTTTTATCACAGTCGCCCCAAACCCTCCCCACCCTTGAAGCTGCTTTATGCATACTGTAGGACTGAGCAAACAACTAAATGGACTGGTAGGAGACAAGGTTTTCACCATGGGAGAACATAGGAGGTTGTGTATGTGTGACACTAGGAACCAAACTCAGCACTGTGCATGCTAGCACTCCATCACTGCCCCCAGTTAAAAAAGAAAAAACAACCAAAGAAAGGTTAAAAAACAAAAAAAAAAATCCTGTGGGGTTGACTTGGAACTGGAGGTATTTCTACAACACTGTACGTAATGTTTCCAGTCCTGTTTGCTGAAAAGTCTAAAAGCCGTGCTACAACACCCTGGTGAGCAGTGAGCACACCGAGACCCAAACTTGGACTTCTAATCTAGTCTCCACTGAGCAGGACTTGGGGTGGAGAATGATTGCTGAGCTCAGGGAGGGTAGGTACAAAAATGAGGTAGGGGTTTCTTGCCTCAGAAAGAACCATAGCCACCATCTAAGAGGCATAATAACCAAGTTTAAAGGAACACACACTGGGCCAACACTGAGGTAATCTGAGAATGGGCAATAGAGCAATCCATAAATCCACACTGATAAGAAAAAAACAGAAGTCCCAGGGGGAGATGGGCAGGAGGGAGGATGTGCTCTTGCAGAGGACCCTCCAGACTCTCTTCTGGCCTCCTCAAGACACCAGGCATGAACACAGTGCATACACATAACACGTACGCAAACATCCATACACATAAAATAAGAACAAAATATTTTTTAAAAAGTCCCACAAAAGTGTCTTGCTAAGTTACAAACAGGGTTGGAAAGGTTAATTACTAACAAGATGGCAACCTCAGACTCACGTTGTCTTCAGTGGTTTACAAACACTCCTGCAATAGGAGCAAGGCAGTTTTAGGCACAAAAGCTAAGCAGACTTCTGGAAAGTAGTAAGTGCCTCAACAACTGAACAATGGATTTTTTCATACCCATGATACCATTTCATGTAACGACATGACAAACAAATCTTAAAATTATCATTACAGCAAAACATACTTTATTTCCAAGTAAAATAATAAATGTTTGTAAACTGGTTATAAATTGTCACATGGAGATTTTTGAAAGCCTATATATGGTTACCCTGTCTAAAGAAGAAAAGCCAAGATATTGAAAATTGACCCTTAAAATATAATACTTAAAAAACAATCAAGTATCTTTCCCCCACCTCTGAATGTCAGCAAACTTTAACCTAATAAATGGGAAATTACCTGAAGTAGTTAACATTCAAGGGTAGAATTAAAGCACACGTGACTCCATAGCTCCAGTTCAAAAAGTCTGTTTGCCCCACACCTTGACAGCCCAGGACAAAGGCAGCACCAAGAAACAGCACAGAGCAAAGAGCAGAGCAGCAAAGAGCAGAGAAAAGGAGACTTCAGTCATCGGACAAGGTCATTGGAGGAAGCACAGGCACTAGACTGGAGTTCTGTAAAGGAGGCTTGGGTACCAGCAACCAGACAACACGCACGGGCAGGGGGTGGGGTTGGGGTGTTGGGGTGGAGGGTGGAGTTTGGGGTGTGTGTGTAGCACGCACGCACGCACACACGCCTGCCCAGTGGCTCTCAGAACAGTCACTCTGACTTCAGGACAGAGGCTGGGCCTGCAGCTACACACATGTAAGCAGCTTCTACACTTAGAAGTCCTAAATGTACACACCCCTTTTCAAAATGACTTACTTTCTTCCCTTTTCAGGTATCTATAATTTCAAAATTATAAGTTAAATTTTCAACTTAATTAAAAAAGGATTTATAAATTGTGTCAGTAATGTTCAAGTTCTCTTGGTTGTGATCTCTGTCAACTGTCTCAGATACTTTCATAAATTTAAGATGAACAAATATAAACATACCATGCTAGCACACTGTACATACACTGCACCCCAAAGTTAGTTTCATACTCTAGGAAGTAAGTGCAGAGGTGTAACCCTCTTGGTGATATATACTACTTTCAAAGCATTCCCTTGAGGAAAACTCAAGAAATATAGGTTTGGGTTTTTTAGAAAAAGAAACATTCACATGGTGGTGGAAGAAAGGTTAGTCAAATACAGACTTTAGTACCTGTGCTCGAGTGATTATCAGTGGAATCAAGGCTGATTAAGTCTCTGACGAAGACTGTGTGCTCCCCACTGTTAGCATCGTTAGAACTGTCCACACTCCCATGGCTCACGGAGTCCCCATCACTTCCGCCTGCAGCCTTCTGAGGAGCTAAAGACAAGGACAGTGCAGTTCAATACTTCATGCACTGGTATTTCTAAACTAAACATAATGGCCCACAGTTAATTTATAATTATGCAACAATTTGTAGATTTCTGTGACAAAAGCATAAGGAAATCTATCTTTAGTTCTAATGAAAATGACAAACAGAATTAAGCTCCCTACTTCATAAAATTAAAACTTCATGTCTATAAACTTATAATTAAAAATATCTTTCCAATCACATGTGTTACCTGATATTGAAAAGACCAGTGATTTTTGCCCAGTCTTTTTAAGTGGCTGCCTAAATTGGGCCAAACCATGTACGACATTCCGTACTTTCGTCCATAAGAAAATACCACTCCGAGTACTGCTGGGCCATGGGCTCTCCAAAACTACCTAAAAGTAAGTTAAAAAACAAACGAACAAAAAGTTATTTAGGGCCAGTGAGCTGCCTCAATGAGAAACAAGCCTGATACCCCAGAACCCTAAGTTGGAGGAAAGAACCAAAAGTTGTTTCTGACCACTACACAAATTAATTTTTTAAAATTTTATTTATTTATTTAACATTTATGGGTGTCTCATCTTCCTATATTATATGACTATGGACTGTGTGCATGCCTGGTGCCCACAGAAGCCAGAAGAGGGTGTTAAATCTCCTGGAAATGGAGTTAAAGCAGGTTGTGAGTTAAAGATGAGTTTAACCATGTAGGTGCTGGGGATTGAACCAGGGTCCTCCTTGAGAACAGTCAGTGCTTTTAACTGCTGAGCCATCTCTCCAGCCCACAAATTAATTTTTAAAAAATTAAAATAAATTAAAAATAAAAAAATAAGAAAAAGAAAAAATTATATATGTTAACAAATACGTAGAGAAAAGAGAACTTTGCACCATTGGTGGGAATTTCAATTAGTAAACCCATAGTGGAAAACAATATGAAAGTCCCTTAAAAGCTAAAAACTACTAAATACATATCCACGGGAAGTGAAATCAGTATTTCACATAGGCATCTGTACTAGCAAATTCACTGTAGCCAAGAAAAGGAACCAACCTAAATGTCCAGGAATGGATAAAAAGAATGTGACATATATACACAATGAAACACTAAGCTTAAAATAAATACATTTAAAAAACAAAACAAAACAAAACAAAACAGGCGGTGGTGGTACACGCCTGTGATCCCAGCACTCGGGAGGCAGAGGCAGGCGGATCTTTGTGAATTTGAGGCCAGCCTGGTCTACAGGCTAGTCCAGGACAGGCTCCAAAGCTACAGAGAAACCCTGTCTCGGAAAAACCAAAAAAAACAAACAAACAAACAAACAAACAAACAAACCCCACCAAAATCTTATCACAATAACCTGGGGGAGCCCTGAGGACATTACATTAGGTGAAACAGGTGGGTTACAGGATCTTGCCTTTCCCATGGAACCCATGAGGTGAATGCAGAAGTAGTAATGCAGATGGGGAAAGGCAGGGAGCAGTAAAGAGGTGTGGGTACAGCTAGACAGGAGGGATAGATTTAAGAACCTATGTCAGCATGGCAACCACAGTTAACAACAACGTACACACTGAGAACTGGTAAAAGTAGATTTTAAGTGTTCTCACCACAAAAATTAGTAAATGAGGTAATATAAATGTTAATTAGCTTGAAGGAGCCATTCTAAAATATAGACATATTTCAAAACATGTGTATTATTTATACAATCTCTGTCAATAGAGATCAGAGAATAAATTAACTAAAGTTTAACAAATAATAAAAAACTTAAAAATATACTGCCTTGCCTAACGTTAATCCAACTTACCTTATTATAATAGCCGTAAGTAATAGCGTTTGGTTTTATTCTAGCAGTTTTCATTTCGAATAAGACTCTCACTGCTAAGACAGGATGAACCCAAAGTCCGCAGAGCTGCATCACTACCCGATAGCACACCTAACAAGAGGAACAACAAAGCAATATCTTTAGCATATTAGTTTACTTGTGACTTACAGAGATTTTAAAGACTACGTATCCAGGTGTGGTAGTTATATGGGAGGCAGAGGCAGGAGGATCAGACGTTCAAGGCCATTGTCCCATACGGAATGACTTCTATGACAGCCTGGGTTACAAAAGACTTTTGCCTCAGAAACAAATAAACAACAAATAAATACATAGATAAAATACAACACAAATAAATACCTAGATAAAATACAACAACAAACCCTATTCAGCCTAACAGATAATAACCAACAGTATTAACTATTCCAGGCACATCTCATCTGAGTATGGGAGGCCAGCTCCCACATTTTACAGGATTCCTATGAGGAGGAGAGAGGAATAAGGAATTTATAGATAGAAAGATTATGGAGATGAGACAAACAGAAACACAGAATAGCTTCAGGAGGACCTGGGTCAAAATCCACCGGCCCCTTCTGTCTCTTCAAAAGGGCTTATTTTATTTTATTTTTTAAATATTTATTTATTTGTTTGTTTGTTTATTTATTTATTTATTATGTGCACGCCTGCAGGCCAGAAAAGGGCACCAGATCTCATTACAGATGGTAGTGAGCCACCATGTAGTTGCTGGGAATTGAACTCAGGACCTTTGGAAAAGCAGCCAGTGCTCTTAACCTCTGAGCCATCTCTCCAGCCCCCAAAAGGACTTTTTATAACAATGCCAAGGGGTGGGGCAAAAGACACCCCCTATCCCCCAGATCAAAGCATATCGCACAGCCAAGTGCAGATCTTTCCACACACCTGGTAACCACATCTGTGGTCAAATCATCCCCTTATGCAGCCCTGCTGGGTAAAGCAAGCTCCAATCTCACTAGCAAACCTCTGTGGGCCTGTACATTTGAGAAAATAAATCTATATACAGAAAATGACTACTGTTCTCCATAATATGAAAAAGAATTTATTTCTAAAAACAAATATAGGGTTAAAATAACTTTTGCCCCAATCAGTATGTGTTACATGCTATGCTAAATGAACAGTAGCTTCAGGATGTCTAAGTTTAACAGATGGGATTTGTAAAATAATGTAAAAAGACTGACAGAGTATGCACAGCAAGGTATTTCAGTAACTGAGCGACTGGCCAGCTTGTGTAAGACTATAGGTTCAATCCCTAGGGGTACCACCAAAACAACAACAACAACAACAACAAAAAAAAAAAAAAAAAAAAAAAAAAAAAAAGAAAAAGAAGAAAAAGAAAAGAAAAGAGAGGAAAGGAAAGGTGGCAGAAAGGAAGAAAATTAAAGACAATGCCATATTATTAGCAAAGACAGTTTTTATTTTAAATTCTGATCTGGCTTGAGTGTCACTTATAACTACTGCAATGCCCAAAGGCATAGTGGCTCACACTTTCAGTCCCAGCACTCTGGAGGCAGGGACTGAGGCAGGCAGATCTCTGAGTTCAAGGCTAGCCTGGTCTACATAATGAGCTCCATGCCAATCAGGGTCACATGGTGAAAAACTATCTTTTTTTTTTTTGGAGCTGAGGATCGAACCCAGGGCCTTGTGCTTGCTAGACAAGTGTTCTACCACTGAGCTAAATCACCAACCCCATGAAACACTATCTTTAAAAGTAAAAGAAAAAAGGCCAGAGGGTGGTGGCTCACGCCTTCAAGCCCAACACTCAGGAGGCAGAGGCAGATGGATCCTGTAAGTTTGTGGATAGTCTGGGCTACAGGGTGAGTTCCAGGAAAGCCAAAGCTATACAGAGAAACCTTGTCTCAAACAAAACAAAGAAAGAAGAAAAAAAAAAGAAAAGAAAATTAAAAAAAAAAACAAAAAAACTTTCAAAGTGGAGAACAGAGAGAAAAGCTAAGTAAGTTCTTCAGTTTCTCCAAGTTCCAGCTAGATGATATAAATACCTCTTAAGGTGGATCTAAGCTTGGAGAGAGAAAGAATATATAATGACATGTAGCACATCATTTACTAATGCTGACTATAAGCCAGGAATGATCTGTCTATTACCTGACTTAACTAAGTCAACCTTATGAAGAAGTGTTATTATTCTCTCTATAAAAAGTTTTCCAGGGGCAATGACTGTCAAGACCTAGGAAGGGGAGAGAAGGATTATTACTGGCCTCTAGTGGGTAGGAGCCAGCAACCCTGCTAAACATCCTGTTACGTACAGGACACACACACCACCACCACCAATAATTTTGTTCATCGTAAGTCAACAGTGCCAATGTTGAAAAATGAATCACATAGTTTCAGATGAATAATCTGAGTTTACATGATTTACCTACTTAGAACAATGCTGTGGGGTGTTCTGTATGTCAAATGTGTTGATCTGATTGGTTAAAATAAATAAAGTGCTGATTGGCCAATAGCCAGGCAGGAAGGATAGGGTAGGTGGGACAAGGAGGAGGAGAATTCTGGAAAGTGAAGGCTGGGGCAGCTGCCAGCCACTGCCATGACAAGAAAGAGATAAGGTACTGGTAAGCCACGAGCCACGTGGCAAAGTATAGATTAATAGAAATGGGCTAAATATAAGTGTAAGAGCTAGACAATGGTAGGCCTGAGCTAATGGCCAAGCAGTTTAAATAACATAAATGTTTGTGTGTTTATTTTACAAGTGGGTTGTTGGACTAACCGGGCTTGATGGCACCTGGAGAGAAGCTCTCCAACTACAGAACAAGGTACTAAGAACCACTTGCAAGTCTTTTACCTCTGTTTCCTAATAAAGTTATATTAAGAACAAAATGAAATCACTATTACATTCTGTGTAAGAACAAATAATGTGACCTAAGTAAGGACATCCTTGCTTCATTGCAAAGTGACAGTTTTTCATTGTTTTAATATGAGACAGCATCTCACAAAGTAACCCAGGCTGGTCTTAAACGGGTGATCCCTGTCTTGCCTCAGGCTCCCAAGTGCTGAGACAGATGCACCACCACTCCCAGGCATGGCAGTAATTTTGTTGTTGTGGGTTTATTTATTTATTTTAAACAGGGTCTCACTATGTAGCTTTGGCTGACTTTGAACTTATTATGTGCATCAGGCTGGTCAGTGCTGGAATTAAAAAGGTGTGTACATTTCCACACCTGTCCAAAGCAGTAACTTTTAATAAATATTTTGAACAAACAATATATATTAGCACCATGAAACAGAATGGTAGTTTTACTATAACTGCTTCATGAAAATGATTTGAGCAAGCTTTAAAACGACTAAGAGCTAATTTTTTGTTTTTTGAGACAGGGTTTCTTTGTGTAGACCTGGCTGTCGGGGAACTCACTCTATAGACCAGGCTGGCCTTGAACTCACAGAAATCCATCTGCCTCTGCCTTCCAAGTGCTGAGATTAAAAGTGTGTACTACCAGGCCCTGCTGACTAAGAGCTAAATTAACTAACCTTCCTACCTTCCTTTTCATTTTTTATTTTTAAGAATGGGTGTTGCTCTGTAGCCCAAGGTATGCCAGCCTGAAAGCTGGGACAATCTCTTGCCTCGAAGGTGCTAGAATTATAATCGTGCATCAATCACCATAACTAACAAGACCCAAACACTTAAAATTATAAAACAACATGTATCAGCATGGGCTAGGGATATAGCTCACTTGCCAAGCACAAACAAGGTCCTAAATTCATCTACTACATTGGAAAAAAAAAAAAAAGGTAACAATATGTGTCTTGTACTTGCCTCATCTAGTGGATCCACATCTGTCTTCCTCATTTTAATAAGTACATCATATGCTTGTTGGAGCGCTCTGACCTTGGGGTGAGAAACTCTAACATAGGCTGGGAGACAGATGAACCACAAGCTGTAACAGTGACTGAAGAGACACTTGGCCCATTGTGGTGGATTCATATAACATCTCTTCGCCAACTTATGAGCTGTTTTTATCTCCTATAAAGAAATAAACATCATTGTATTCATTATAATCCATTATAGTGAGTGATGAAGGAAAAAAAAAGGAAATTCTTTTTTCTTTCTTTTTCTTTTCTTTCTTTTTTCCCCCAAAACAGGGTTTCTCTGTGTAGCTTTGGAGCCTGTCCTGTTACTCACTCTGTAGACCAGGCTGGCCTCGGCCTCAAACTCATGGAGATCCACCTGCCTCTGTCTCTCGAATGCTGGGATTAAAGGCGTGTGCCACCACCACTCAGCAAAAGGGAAATTCTTAACGTAAACTTACACTTTCAAAATGAAACATTTTATAGTCTTAATTCTGTGCCACATGCATGCTTCCATGAACTTTGGTTTGTAGCCCAGCGTCTAAAACTGTGGGTCACAACCCCAAATAGAGTTGTGTAAGTGAATAACAGAAACATGGAAACTCTGACAGCAGTAAAATGTCTGTCTGATGCTGGGCGGTGGGGGCGCACGCCTGCAATCCCAGCACTCGGGAGGCAGAGGCAGGTGGATCTCTGTGAGTTCGAGGCCAGCCTGGTCTACAAAGCGAGTTCCAGGACAGGCTCCAAAGCTACAGAGAAACCCTGTCTCGAAACCCCCCCCCCCCCAAAAAAAAAGGGTTGGGGATGTAGCTCAGTGGTAAGTGCTTGCCTAGCAAGTGCAAGGCCTGAGGTTCGATCCTCAGCTAAAAAAATAAAAATAAAGTCTGTCTGAGTACACCCATGGCAAAGAGTAATTCAAAATCAAGTGTGTAAAGATTTCAAGGTGTTTCTGAGTGCTCACTGTGTGCCATCACATCCCCAATGGCAACAGAAGTGTCTAAAATGCCTTTCCTGTTATTCAATACAATTGACTGTTAGGAATCCAATATATTTACAACACATTGCAGAAAAAAACGAAAAAGAAAAGAAAAAAGATTTACAATTTCCCAATCACAATTCCTCAGTATGTAAACATCAAGGAAGGATGTGTTTTGGACACATGCTCCTGTTTGCATGTGTGCACGCACGTGCATGTGGAGGCCGAGGTCCACCTCAGGTGTCACTCCTTATCATCTACCCTGCTTTGCTTTTCTTTTTTCTCTTTGGTAGGCTCTCCCATTGGCCTGGGCCTCTCTGATTAGACAAGGCTGGCTGATCAACAAGCCCTAGGGACTCTCTTGTCTTTGCCTCAATAAAGAGATTACAAGTTTGCCTCACCTACCTGGCTCTTTGATGTGGGTTGAGGCCAGAACTCAGGTCCTTATGCTTGTAGACTGAGCACTTTACTGAATGAACTACATTCAGTTTTACTTTTGGACTGCATTGCATCAGAATGTTTTACTTTTAAAATCGTGGCATGGACTTGAGTTTTATTTAAAAAAAAGTCACTTGAGTGACTTTTGGCTTAGGATTAGGACAGAATTTCCAATAACTTCTGGACTGGTCCTAAACACACTTTTGTTATTTCGTATTATATATTTATGTAAAGTTGCATTTTCAACACTAAGTATAATCCAAAGTATTGATCAACTCTGAAAAACACTCAATATGCTGAATATCCTGCAACATTCAGTCAAGATTTAATCTTTCATGTAAAAATGAACAAGGATATCAATCTCATTAGCATGCAAATTTGTCCTGGTTGTTAATGTAATTAATTATATATAATTTACATATATGTTTTTAAAAGTTTTATGATACCTGGGATCATATAAAAACTCTCAGGTGAAAAGAGATCATAAGCGAAAAAAGTTTAAGAAACCCTGGTTTACAGTAACATTTCACACTATTCTACAACTATCTGTTGGCAAGTGTTATGATATTCATTTTAACTCCTGATTTTCCTGCTTCCACCTCCCAAACGCTGTGATTATAGGCATGCACCATGATGCCTGGCTCTCTAACTTTTTAGTGTGTGTGCATACTTGCATGCATGCATGCATATGTGCTACACATGGGTCATGGCTCATGTGCAGGAGTTAGAGAACACTGTTGAATCATTCTTTCCTTCTACCTTTAGATGGGCTCTGGGGATATGCTCAGGTTCCCAAGCTTGCACAGCAGGTACCTTCCTTTTGCCAGGCCTCTTTAATCTTAAGCAATATTTTTCTCATTCTTCTCACTACTAAGAATTAAGATGCCCTAGAATATTTCCTGCCAAGATTTCCACTTAACTTTCCCTTCTAAGTGTATTGTCTACATTGATTCTCTGAGTAGGTCTTTAAACATAACTGGTCCAAGGCTAGACAACGTGGCTTTTATACCTGTAATCCCAACACTCAGGAGGCTGAGGCAGAAGAATTGGCACAATTTCAATTCATTCTGAAGAACCTCAAAATACCTGTGTATAAAGGATGTTATTTTAATACATCTCAGCATAGCTTAATCCCTTATTCCTAAACCAGATGCTGTAGTAAAGTAAGATGTCTATCTAGGCTGTCCTGTGTTTAACTCCTTTTTATGTAATTTTTGCTGTACTGTACCTAAGACACAAAGGAAACATAAATCAAAGCCACAGTGAAGTATCACTCCATATTCACCAAATGGCAGTAATTTTTAAAAGGCAGATAATAAGAACTGAAAACGATACTGTAATATCAGAACCCTTGAACAATGTTAATGGAAATGTAAAATAGTGTAGCATTTTCTCAAAAGATTCAACAGAGAATTACCATAAACACAGCAGCTCTACTCCTAGATATACTAAAAAGACACGAAAACATACATCTACTTGGCAACTGCACACATATGCTTGGATCAACATTATTCACAGTAGCCAACAGTAAGGACTGTACATGCCTATGAACAAATAAACTGCTGTGTGCATGCATTGGAATACCACTCAGTCCAAATGAAGCATTAACCCCTGCTAGAGGATGAAAAGATTATACTAAGTTAAAGAAGACAATCACTAATACTGCATTATCCTTCCTCTGAAATGCCTACAATAGATACACTGCACCTATGGGGGCTGACTAGTGGTTACAGAGGGTTGTGAGAGAAAGGCTGTGGTGGTGAATGGCTAAAGGATGTGGGCTTTTCTTCTGGAGTTATCTGCATCTCTAAATTAAACTGAGGTGGTGGTTGTACAACCTTGAGAACACATTCAAAGTCCAAGAGTGGAAGAGAAGCTACTGAATTACACTTTAAGTGGGTAAATTGTGCAGTCTATGGATTATATCACAATGAAGTTATATATAGGCTGGCCTAGAAATCAGAGATCTGCCTGCCTCTGCCTCCCAAGAACTTGGATTAAAGGTGTGCACCACCACTGCTAGGCTAAATTATAGACCTTTTATTTTATTTCTTTTAATTTTTGAAACAGGGTCTCACTATGTAGTAATGGCTGGCCTAGAACTCACTGTATAAACCAGGTTGGCCTCAGACTCATAGTGAGCTTCCTGAGTGCTGAGATTCAAAGCGTATGCCACCATGTCCAGAAAGGTTATAGTTTTACTTAAGGTATGATTGGTTCCAAGACTTCTCTTAAATATGAGTGAGTGCTTTAAGCTTCAGCTTTAGAAACAGAGTTAACTCATGAGAACCACAGAGCTTCGGACGGCTGCTGAGGATTCTATACTACAAGCTGCATGCCAGACACAGTTTGTATTTTCACTGAACTAGGGTTAGGTAAGGAGGATCTGACCTGTTTGGTTCTTTTAGCCATGAGAGCAGGGCTGTTTGTAATGCTATTCCCAGGAGGATGTCTACTGAAGCACAGTTTCAGCTCCTGTGGGCTGTCAAAAAGCTTAGGATCCAACATTGGAAAGCACGTGTAACTGAAATAAAAAGCAAAAACAGAACTGCTGAGTGGAAATCCATTATTTCTTCAACTACTCAGGACTGAGGTAAAAGTTTCACATACCCGATAATATTCTTGAAAATCCCTTACACTTTGTTTCAATTTCTTTGTTTCAAAATTGAGGAAACACAGCTAGGAGCTATAGAATTTCCCATCTGGAACTCCAGCTGCTCCCACCTATTTGTTATTCTGAACCAGTTTCTAAAGAAAAATCCCCGACTCTTACTTAAAAAGAGAAATTCATAACTCTTTCAATAAAATTCATATGTTCAAGGATAATTATATTTAAAAATACCAACTAGTATATTTTATAATCGAGGTTTTCTTTAAGACATTAGTTTAGGTCAGTATTAAAAAAAAAAAAAAAAAACACCTAGTCTTTTTTGTTGTTGTTGTTTAATTTCTTAAAATGAATACTAAACCAATGTTTCTCAAGGGAACTGGACTTATTCTTCCCCACCCCTACTCCCTCAAACTGCCCCCCCCCCCAAAACCCCACAAGAGTTTCTCTGTATCGCTTTAGAGCCTAACTCTGTAGACCAGGCTGGCCTTGAACTCACAAACATCCACCTGCCTCTGCCTCCTGAGCACTAAGGTTAAAGGCATGTACCACCACCGCCCAGAAAGAATTGCACTTATTCTAATCAATAGCAGATGATTTCAAAAAACACTCCAGCAACACAGCTCAGCCTCCATTGGGTAAGTTAAAATGCTTCTGTTCAACAGTTTGGTGTGCATTTCTTTGAATGTTATTACAAGAATGACTCTTTCTCCTTGGAAACTGTTTCTGATTTAGTTTGGCAAATTCTCTTCTCAGAAAGATTGCCTTTCTCTTCTTGATTGTGCCTTACGTGTCAGAACTAAAAGCCTCAACCACACAAGTCAAAATAAAAATGAACTCTACAGCATGAAATCAAACTAGCACTTGACTCTCAAGACACTCAATTGCAAGAACAATCCTGTCTCACTTGGTCCTACTGAGATTACAGTCCCTTTACAAAGGTCCTTGACTTTTCCTTAGAGAACTGTAACATGAATCTTAAATGGTCTTATTAATAAAATCAAACCTGAGGCCAGGTATTGGGATGAATGCTGGAAGATCAGAGAAGCAGAACAAACCACAGCTACCTCACCTCTCCAGTTCCTCAGCTGATTCTATTTCCTCAGATTGGAAGCCTCTGTGTCTTCATCCAAATGGATCTCAGCTGACTGTTTCTCAAAAGCTGGAAAGCTTAACCAGCCAAATGCTTCTAGTTTCTGGTCCTCACGCCTTATATACCTTTCTCTTTTCTGCCATCACTCCCTGGGATTAAAGGAGTGAGTCACCATGCTTGGCTGTATCCTTGAACAGATGCATTTCTGCCTCTGGAATGCTAGGATTAAAGGCGTGTGCTACCACTGCCTATCCTCTATGTTTAATATTGTGGCTGTTCTGTCTCTGACCCCAGATAAGTTTATTAGGGAGCACGATATTTTGGGGAACACAATACCACCACAGAGAATTATTGTACAAATACAGCCTAAAACAAATAAACAAAAACAAAACATGTATCTGCAAAGATACAAAGAACTATGAACAAATCACAGGAAAAAGGTAGTTACAGTAACTGTATACAATGTGGCCACTAAAATCACAAGGCAGGAAAAATTATGATGGCATGGAAGAATGCTCAGACCTGTCATTTAGGCAAGCACAAGTTACAAAGAAAATGAACTCATCTATACAATATACACACATACCTATTAATAAATCTATGATTAGTACTAATTATGTTAGATTTATTTCATTTTTAAGTTTACTAAACTATGAACCATGATGATTACAAAACAAAAACAAATTTATTGTAATTTCTGAAAAGATTTTCATCCAAATCCTATTTGTTAGGTTTTCTTTAAACACAGAATGAATGATCCTTGGTCTTGTACTTTCATGGTTTTCTGTATCTCACTAACTCAAAAATTTCACAGGATTTAAAGTCCTAAAGTTAATAGGAATCTCAAAACAACAACAACAAACCCCTAAACCCAAATTCTAAAGATGAAAACATGATGAAACACTTAAGTGAATGATATCAATGTCTGACTTCCCTTCTAATAAGGCCATTCATCCTTACACTGTTAATGCCTGGTGGCAACTCCATAGAATGCTCATATTATTCACACTGAAAATTATCTACATAAATTACTAAGATGTACATCTCTTAGTAAAAGCAAAAATGGAAATAAACTACCGAAACTATGCCCAAGTTGTTCTTAAAAAGTTCATGCTACCTGTACTGAGGTGACAAGTTACTTCCATCATCAGGAGGTGGCTCAGGTGGCATAATAAACACAGTGTGCTCACTCTTCTGTGAATCATCTAGCTCTATCAATTTGGTGTCTTCTGCTGAATCCAAGTCAACCTGAAAATAAGTATGTTCTCCAATTAATATGCATATAAGCAATATCTAATTCTGAAACCTGACATTTCGATATAAGGAAAAAAAATCATACCTTGTCTGTTTTCTCTATGCCTTTATCTGGAAACAACTGGAAGAGGAAAAGAGAAATTCTTGGTAAAAACCTCTACTGAATTCAATAGTTTAAAATTTTTTAAAATCCTGATTAAAAAAGGAGACGAAACTCAGGGCTGGAGTAATAGTTCAGTGGTTAAGAATTAAAAAAAAGGAGAAGAAACTTGGGGCTGGAGAAGCGGCTCAGTGGGTCAGAGCACTGGTTATACAAGCACAAGGCCCACATAAGAAGCAGGGCAGCTGTGCATGCCTGTAACCCCAGTGCAGTCGAGGAGGAGGATGGCAGAGACACAGAGACTGCTGGAGCTGGCCAGCAACCAGCCCAGCCCCCGGGTTCAGTGAGAGACCCTAGAACATGGTAGAGAGTGGTACAGCAGGACATCCAACATCCTCCTCTGGCCTCTCTGCACATGTGCACCACCACACACGTGTGTATACCTCACACACACAAATAAACCTTCTGTTTCAATGCCAGGCATATACAAAAACATTTCAGAATCTACTTTTAGGTCCTATATGTTTAGATTCAAGCACATTTGTCTTGTGGCTCACAGGACAGGTTATTCCTTTTCGTTAGTTTTCTTCCCTTCCCTCCCTTTCTTGCTTTCACTCTTTGAGACAAGTCTTACTGTGTAGCCACAGCTGGCCCAGAATTTGCTGTGTAGTGTATGCTGGCCCTGAACTTTCCATCTTCCTGCCTTAGCCTCTCAAGCAGGGGGATTACAGGTATGTATTATACTTGATTTTGGTTATTTCATAAACAAATCTTATTCATACATGGTTTCTAAGGAATATGAATCAATGAAGGTCACCAAAAATTAAAACATACTACTCAGTCATTCATGGATACAATCTCAAATCTTTTATGATTTGTGTAAACAAATGGCTCCAGAAATCTAGTTAGAAAAACCGTGAAATCAATTGAAAGGTGGAGGCAGGAGAATAAGGAGTTCAAGTCATTCTTAGTAATGTAGCAAGTTCAAAGCCAACATGGGTCACAAGAGACTTTGGCTCAAAAGAAACCTTGAACAGTAACAAAAAAGCCTTACGGATACTAAACTATTCAGAAAAACTGTAAAGCAAGAAGACATAGTGTACCACTATATATAAATCCATAGCTTTTTAATAAAGCTAATTGTATCCTGTTCATTTAGCTAAAACAAACTGTTGTGGAATATTCCCTTATACTATGTGAAGATGTGTCACTGTAATTGGTTTAATAAAAAGCTAAACAGTCATTAGCTAGGAAGGAGGTATAGGCAGGACTTCTTGACAGAGCTCTGGGAAGAAGAAAGGCAGAATTGTCAGCTAGATGCAGAGGAAACAGACATTAGGAGGAGATGAGAAAGCCACATGGCAACACGTACATGAATAGAAATGGGTTAATTTAAGTTATAAGAGCTAGTGGGACAAGCCTAAGCTATAGGCTGATCTTTCATAATTAATAATAAGTTTCCATGTTTTTTATGAGCAGGCATGCCAAAGAAAAATCCACCTACAACAAACAAACAAACAAAAAGCCAATAAGACCTAGAAAGGTAAGGATACATTCTTAACACTTAACAGGCTCAGAGAGAAAAGTAAATCAAGCAAGGAGACACCACAGAGGAAAGACAGACATAGACACACAGACACACAGACACAGACACACAGACACACACACACACACATCTGTCTGTATCAGATTACTTTGAGCTAAAAACCCAATTATTATGAAGTTAAACCAATGTGTTTTTTTTTTTAAGGTAGCATATAAAACAAAACTTTACCTTCTCAATGCAGTCATCAAAAAATGCCAATCCAGTATCTTTATCACTTACAAAACTGCATTCTTCAATGAAACGAATAAAAATCTGTGTTTTGGATAAAAGGGTATAGAATTTTGTATAGGCTCGATCCCGACTTTTTAAAAAACCTGAAAAAACAGAATTATAACAAATTTTAAAGAGGAACTAATCATATCAAACATTATTTTATACTCATCTATATTATATTACCTTTATACAAACCCACATTTATGGAAATTTCTAATAATCATGTAAAGCTCTTCCTGCCTGATTCAACTATGAAAACCCCAGATACTAATCTCAATGAACTACAAATTTTCTAAGGAACCTCAGCCCTACATCCTCAAACAGAAACTCTCTCAGCTGGGTGTGGTGGGGCACACGTTAAGTCCCAGTACTACTGAAAAAGAGGCAGGTGGATCTCTGAGTTCCGAATTCAGCCTAGCATGGTCTACAGAGCAAGTTCTTGGACAGCCAGATCTACATAGAGAAACTTTATCTCAAAACTAAACCAAACAAATAAACATTCTTCTCTGAGACTCTAAAATTCTATATATTTAAAGGGCTGTATTTTGGTGCTATGTGGCAAAATTACTAAACTTAAATCCTTAATAATCAAGTCTCCAGATCCATACTGTTTATTTCAGTAACCATGCATGGTAACACACCACCTTAAATGCAACTATTGGAACTGTACTGTAAATTATAAAACACATAATGCATTTCAAAGACAATATGAAAATAAAGAATGTAAAGCTATTTCATTAATAATTTAAAATTTTTGATTGTATGTTGAAATGATACTGCTTGGGACATGTTAGAGGAAATGTAGTTATAATTAATTTTTCTTAGTTGTTACATGTTTATTGTGGCTACTAAAAATTTAAAACCATATTGTAGCTCACATGGTATTTCTACTAGGCAGAGTATCTCTTGATACAATCAAAATCTCCAAAAAGTAGATGTAACTGTTAAATAACAACACAGTGATATAGCAGCTCATACATGTGAATCTAGGCAGTTCCAAAGTTGTCAACAGTTACAGGAGAAATGATAGCCTGTTTGCACTTTAAATGAAGTGGATAGGGCAAACAAAAGCACTGAAGTTAATGACACCCATGTGAAGGTGGTGTTGTCGCAATCTAGCAGAGTCACTGTGTCAAGGGTAAACAAGGGTGAATGTTGCTTTCTAGAAGTACTTTGACCCTGAAGAATCATTGTGGGAAGCAGTGATTGTTTTCTGCGATTTGTAGTACTGTTTTTCTGAGGGGAGTGTTATAGTTTTTGCATGATTTTGGTCTTAAGATGCTCTGGCACACCTGAGGCGTGCTGCAAATGATAATGTAATAAGGACTAAGTAGCAAGGGCATGTGATGTTCCTTTAGAGAAACATATAGATTAGATTAGGGACATAAGGAAATACTTTTCCTGAAAAAAACTTTTTTAATATCGATCAATAAATACGCCTTTGTACAGCTGTTTGAGGGTCAGTTCATCAGAGCCTGGACCTTCCTGCTGCCACATAGGCATAAAAATTTCATCTGCGAGTGACCTCTTTCCTTGACCCACTCACTCAACACAGAACACCCCAACACAGAGATTTTGTTTGCATAAAAAGTTAAGCCAAGGCCACTATCCGAGTCCTACCCATTCTTCACTTTGTTATGTCTTCAGGAAAGATCTCTTACCAAGTTAGCCCTTTCATGTAATCAGCCCTGTAATTCATAATTGTAGTACTCTGTTGTCTAAAGTCTGCATTCTCTAAAAAATGTTGTACTATTTATATAAAACCTCAGATCAATGTCATTCTCAGAGAAAGACAGGAGAGACCACTACTGTCCGCAGAGGTTAATATTCTTAGACTGTCATTTAAGGCAACTAGTAACCTTAATATAATCTTAAATTTGATCTTCCATTTAATCTTTTAACATTTACATTTTTTGGGGGGGGACACAGACATACTGTTATGAGCTGGACTGCTTCCCCCTCAAAAAACCAAAGAAACAAAGAAAAACCCTTATATGCTAATGTCATAACTCCTATTATTTTAAATATGACAATATTTGGAAACAAAGTCTTTAAAATCAATTACAGACTTAAAATGGAGTCATTGGATGGGTCCTTCTCTGTGAGACAATTGGTGTCCTATGAAAGGAAATTTAGACCCAAAGTAGTAATAAACAGCCATCTATAGGCCAAGAAGAGAGGCCTCAGAAGAAACCTTGATCTCAGCCTAGCTACCAAACTATCACAAATAAACCAGCCCCTGACACTTGCCGACTGCAGCCCCAGGAAGCAACTCTGCAAGCTTGTGGGTCCTGAGGTTTCTTCCATTTCTTCACCACTATGGTACTAGCTACTACTGTTAACACTGAAGGAACCGTTACTAGCTGCTCTCCTCAGATTCTTATGCCATCTGTACAGCTGTACACAACACCCTCATTTTGTTAGGAGACATGAAGGCCTAAGCACATCTTTACAAATGGCCAAGAAGAAATTCTAACTCAGATGTGACTTTGTGGATGCCTACAAAATATTTTCAGTTTGATAATGACGTCTTCCAAACTACTCATTTGAAAGAATGCTGCCAGGTGGTGGAACATGCCTTTAATCATAGCACTCAGGAGGCAAAGGCAAGATCTCTTTGAGTTTGAGGCTAGCCTGGTCTACAGAGTGAGTTCCAGGACAGTCAGAGCTACACAGAGAAACCCTGTTTCGAAAAACAAAATGCAATCACTAAACAATGTATGTTTCCTCCAGGAACAAAGTTACAGTTTACAAAATGAATAAAAACTGGTGGCTTCAGTCTGTAAATTAATTGTTGGGGAGTCTTTTAAAAGTACAAACTGCAAAGCTGAGGGAAGAAAGGCAGGTGAGTCGCAGATGTGTCTTCCTGAGATAACTTGACTATTTGGGATTGTGAATGCACGTAACACATTGGACTTCAAATCAGACACCTTCAATTTCAGATTTTTAAGGGAAAATAATGGGGTATAAATTTTTAAAATTCGGGGGCTGGAGAGATGGCTCAGAGGTTAAGAGCACTGATTGTTCTTCCAGAGGTCCTGAGTTCAATTCCCAGCAACCACATGGTGGCTCACAACCATCTGTAATGAGATCTGATGCCCTCTTCTGTATACATAATAAATAAATAAATAAATCTTTAAAAAAATTTTTTTTTAATTCTCTACTAATAGAGGTAGGTTACAGAATATGGAAATTCCTTACATTTGAATATGAATTTCTATGGATGTATTAAATATGTCGGAAATACCTTTGACTTCAGTGAAAGCAACTGTGACTTCACTGACACTCACCCTGTCGATCAAACAATGAATCCACAGCTGTGGCTTTATTTGAAGGCGCTTCTGTGATTGGTCTCAGATACGACCTATACCCTTTTAAAACAGATGCCATAAATCGCAAAAACGTCTCTTGGATTTCCATCTCAAGCTGTGTCATCTTTTTTTGCCAAGAGAAATCTGCTTCAATTGGAGTCATCTCAATGGCTGAACTTTCCTGAGTTTTTCGGTGAACTGACAACAGAAGTAAAAACAAACCAAGGCATTACTCTAGAACACCTGTTTATACAATGACTGAACGATAAAGAAGAAAATAGTCAAAGCCCACAACTTCCTCTTTCTTTCTCTCTTTCTTGTTTTGTTTTGTTTCCGAGAGTCTTGCTATATTCTAGCTATATAACCCAGGCAGGCTTCACGCTCAACATCTTGCTGTCTCATCCTTCCTAAGTGCTGGGGTAACTCAACTGCACAGTTGGAACCAGCCCAGATAAACATGAGATCCAGTCTCAAAAATCCTATACAACCAAACAGCCAGGATAGGGACATGACTCAGACAGTAGAGTGCTTACCTAGCCCAGGGTCCACTCCCCAGAACTACACAAACTGGGCCAGTACCTTCCATCTATCTGGAACCCTAACACTTGGGAGGTAGAGACAAAAGGATACGGAGTTTGAAGTCACTTTTAGTTCCCAAGACAGAGAGTAGCAAGGAGGGCAGGGTACAGAGAAAATGCTAAAAAAAGAAATCATTAACTACACATTGTTTATGTCTGTTATGTAATAACTTATTAAGCAGCACACAATGTTTAAATTAACAATTACCTTATTTTAATTATCTTATTCTCTCATTTAAAATACTTTTGTAGGGGAGAGGCAGAAACAAAAGGATCACAAGTCCCAGGCCAACTTGAGCTATATAGCAAAGACACTGTCTCAACAGCAAAAAGGAGTTAGAGATGGGTCAGTGGTAAAGAATGCATACTGTTCTTGCACGGGACCAACCATGCACACTAAGCAGCCTAGGGATCTGACACCCTGTTCTGTGTTCTACAGGTACCCACACATGCATGCACATGACACACACACACACACACACACACACACACACACACACACACATTATTAGAAATAAAATACTAAAAAGAGACTGACAGAGAGAATTCATTTGTGGTCAGTGCCCTACTCCCCCCTCACATTCACCTGAGCAGAGCTGGGGATACAGCCTCCTCAAGGTCCCAAGCAGACTTTTGCATGGCTTTTTGGGAAGCTGCTTCCAGTTTATGTTCTTCTTTTCATCAGATCTATTAAATCAGAATTAGAAAATCTGTTATTTATAATGCATTTGTACTAAACAAAATTCTTATGTCAAAGTTAAAGGGCATTTTTTTATGCACTGAAGACAGACACAGGGAGTGAGATGCTTTTAGGATGCTTCTCTTTCCTTTTCAACAGACCTTAGTCAATGTGGCTGCCTCCATCTAGGCCTCCAACAGCCTTCCCCACTGGAGTAAGTAGTACAACACTGACCTGAAGTCTGACTTCCAAAGTTACAATAAATATTATAATATTTTAAGGGTTAAACTAACTGACTTGAGATATTAGCCTATTTGCAGACCTCTAAAATACTATATGCCCAAACCAAGAACTAGAATTTAACAAAGAAGTAAACTACACTTAGTTCACTGCATTCCTCACAGAGGTGTAAAAAGAAATCAAACACATTATTTAACATAGTCTATGACCATAAAAACATTTTTTTAAAAAAGACACAAATATAAGCTAAATAAAAGTTAAAATTTACAAAATTTTCTAATTCAGAAACATAAAATACAGTAGAGACAATGGTTTTGGAAAATGTTCTTCTACAACTCAGCGTGTATGTACGAGGCTTTCCAGTTTTCAGTGAATGGAAACCTACAGAAACACCACAGCCTCATCTGACCTAAGGCTTAGTTTTGGTCACAACCAAGTATGATGTTAGAACTAAGGAAAATAAAACTAAGACTCATTAGTGTTTGTTTAGCTTAGATTTTAAATGGGAAGAAGGTATTCCCCCTTCAATTACTACAGTCCAACCAAATATTGCCAGCACGGTCCAAGAAAGTCCAAGTCGAAATTCACTTCTAATATTCCCAGGGTGGTAATACCACCAGCACAGAAGCAAATATAGTGTCCTCCCTGGAAAGATAACTGACTAAGGGCTGTAACAATTCCCATGGCCCATGTACTGTTAAAAGACATACTGTTAAAAAAAACAAACAAAAAAACTAAAAACATACTGTAGCTGGGTATGAGGACAAATACCTATGACTTAGGAAGCAAAGAATGGAGAACCACCCCAAGTTTAAGGACAGCCTGGTCTATAGCAAGTTCCAGGCCAGCCAGGGACACACAGTAAGATCTTTCCTTTTTGTTTGTTTTATTTCTGTTTTTTGAGACAGGGTTTCTCTGTGAACAGTCCTGGCTATCTTAGAACTCGTTTTGTAGACCAGTCTGGCCTCGAACTCACAGAGATCTGCCTGCCTCTGCTTCCTCAGTGCTGAGATTAAAGGTATATGCCACGACAGACCTGTATAAGATCTTTCTTGTAAATAAGTAAGGAAATAAATAAGATGTCAAATCAACTATGAAACCATCATGTGTTTAAAATTGATAACATGCCACATTTAACTCTAATCAAGTATTTTCACTTGGTGTAATCACGTAGTATTTATAATGCTACTTTTTAAATCCCCAAATCAACACTGCCATCCCTGTTAGTATTATCACTACCAGTTTGACTATCTATCTGACTTTAAAAAAACAAGCACACACTTTGAAAGTCTGTTACTCAAATTTCTTCTCTCTAAAATGACAATGATAATGTACCTGATGTATAGGAGGAAACTGCCATATGTTCACATTCCATGTTCTGTCTAACGAAGGGACCATCAACTATAAAACTTGTATTTTTATAGTCATAAGAGAAAAGATGTTGGGATGAGTGTATGGTACATACCTGTAATCCTAGCACTTGAGAAAGCACAAAGATCAGTTCAAAATCACCCTTGGCTACTGCAGCTAGCTCAAATTCAGGGCCAGCCTGGGATATGTGATACTTTCAAAAACAAAATTTTACAGCTACCTATGAGGCTCAGTGGTAGAGATCAGATCTAACTCACACCAGACCCTGGGTTCAATTTCCACGAGAAAGAGGGAAGAAGTGTAGGAAATGAGGGAAGCTGAATTCATGAAGTGATTTACTTCTTCCAAGTTGTCTATAAATCTAGATATACATAATAATGAGCCACTATAGCCACACAGTTTCAAAAGACATTGGTGTATCCATTTCAGTATATTTTAACTTTAAATTTTTGTGGGGTTATTTGAGGCAATGGCTCACTTCATAGCTAAGGCTAACCTGGACCTCACTATGTAGAGCCCAGGATGGTCTCCAACTCATGGTGATCTTCCTCTTTAATCTCCCAAGTACTGGGTTTACAAGCATAAGCTACCATACCTGGCTTTAGTATTATTTTTAGCAAATGTTTTCTTCCCTTCATACAACTATTCTTTCAGTTCATATACAGGTATTGTCCCAAACAACTGCACTACAGTGACCACAAGGGCCTGGAGAGAGGGTCTCAGGTAGCATAGGTTGGCTCCAAAGTCATCATAGAGTAGAGGGTCCATGAATTTCTGATCCTGCTGCCTCTGCTACTTGAGTGCAGAGATTACAGGCATATGCCACTATAGCATATACTCAGTAAAGGAGAGGAAAAACAAGGCTTCAAAAGAATGCTAAGCAAACCCTCTACCAACCAAGCTACATCCCCAGCCTCCAATTTTTTTTATCTACACCATTTCCTGCCAATTCAACTTATTTCTAGATGTTTCTAAATAGCTCTAATTATATATGATGGAAACTACCCATGGGAGATAATAAAGATGGATCACTTACACATATATCATGTTCGTATCCAAGTCAATGCAAACAACATCTTGTGGTGGGTCATGCAGATCAAAGTACCTCGAGTCCACTCCAACTATAAATGGTAAAGGTGCGCTAAGCACTCCAGCCAGTGAAAGAGGACAAAGGGGGATATATGGGCACTGCCACTGAAATGGGAAGATCATCTAGGGAAAAGGTTTTAAAAATTAACCAAATTCAAATCTGCAATGACAATTACACAATTAACTAGTACTGAAAGGGACCAGTGAAAAGCAACGCAATCTATGTTTTAACTTTAAATTTCATTCCAAAATTGACACTACTACAAGAATAATATTGATCTCAGCATACTTAAAATCCTAACAGCTCTTTGCAAGTTAATTCTTCTGATGGCTATACAAATCCCACATGCTTTATTTTATGGAGAATCAAAGCAGAGATGACACTGCCTCCCAAATCATAAAAAAACTTATGTTTTTATAAACTTAGGCATTTTGCCCACTAATGAACTCTGACCAAAATCAAACTAAATGCATGAGAGAGGGTGGGGCTTGGGAGGGACAAATTAATGTGGGGCGGGGGTTAAGTTCAATGGTGGAGTGTTTGCTTAGCATACTTAACATCTTTGGGTTCTATCTCAAGTACCACATTAAAATTTAAATATAACAAATCATTAAAACTAAGGAATCTTTTGAGAATCACTTGAAGATCTAACAAAAACATTTTCGATACTTCTAATAAACATATAAAAGAATTCAACTTCAGTGAAGCTTGACCTCTACAAAATATAGTTGATATAAAATATTCTCTGAGAATCTTAAATAAAAAGTCACGCATAATGAGTTCTTTTAGTGGCAGATCTCTGTGGCTGGCTAGCCAATTAGCATAGCCAGTGAGAGAGATGGTCTCAAAAAAAAAAAAAAAAAAAAAAAAAATGGAATGTGGACTGTACCAGAAATGAATGACATCAGAGGTTTGTCTCTGGTCACCATACACATATACCCTCATCCACATAAACACATGAACATGCACAAACAAACATATATACACAAAAAAGTTAATAGGAGTTTTAATTTACAAATTTCTATCTTAATTGGGGTGTGTGTGTATGTGTGTGTTGGGAGGTTTTTTTGTTTTTTGGTTTTTTTTGGGTTTTGGGTTTTTTGAGACAGAATTTCTTTGTGTAGTTTTGCGCCTTTCCTGGAACTCGATTTGTAGACCAGACTGGCGTCGAACTCACAAAGATCCACCTGGTTCTGCCTCCCGAGTGCTGGGATTAAAGGCGTGCACCACCATTGCCCGGCCGTGTTGGGAGTTTTTTTGTTTGACTTTGCTTCTGTTTTTAAAAACAGTTTTAATAGGTTGAAAAAACAGACTAAGGGTGTGAAGAGATGGCTCAATGCTTAAGAGCACTTGCTGCTCTTGTAGAGGACCTAGATTCCGTTCCTAGAACCCATATTGAGAGGTTCACAACTATGGGGGCCCACAGAGGCTATCTAGTGAGACCTTACTAGGGTCAGAGAATCTGGGCTTGTTTTACCCAGCAGGGCTGCATAATGGAACGATATGAACATGGGCATGGTTACCAGGTGTTTGCAAGGGTCTACACTTGGCTGTAAGGTGTGCTTTGATCTTGCAAGGGGAAGGTCTTTTGCCTCTCCCCTTGGCACTGTTTAAAAAGCCCTTTTCAATAAACAAAGAGAGGGCTGGGTATTGACCTAGGCCCTCCTTAAGCTATCCTGTGTCTCTTTCTCCTCATCATCTGCTGTGGATATCACTCTGTGTAAATAAAGTTCTGATTGGCCAGTGGCCAGGCAGGAAGTATAGGCGGGACAAGAGAGAAGAGAATTCTGGGAAGTAGAAGGTGGAGAGAGACACCAACCGCCGCCATGAAAAACAACATGTAAAGACACTGGCAAGCCACAAGCCATGTGGCAAAGTATAGACTAACAGAAATGGGTTAATTTAAGAGTAAGAGCTAGATAATGGTAGGCCTGAGCTAATGGCCAAACAGTTTAAATAATATAAGTGTCTGTATGATTATTTTATACATGATCTGTGGGACCACGGGAGCTTGGTGGAACCTGGAGAAGCTCTCCAACTACAAATGGCGCCCAACGTCGGGCACGAACCCACGACCCTGAGATTAAGGGTCTCATGCTCTACCGACTGAGCTAGTGGGCGCTACCGCAACAATCATCTAGGTCTATCTTTCTGATATTTCCTCATTACTCTCTCCTCCCCGCAAGAACCTTTCAAAAGGTAGAAGCAGGTCAGAGCTGGATTCCCATGGTCCCCTCCACACAATCTCCTGTAACTCCAGCTCCAGGAGATCTGAAGGCTTTCTCTGGCCTTCATGGGTACTAGCCCATATATACACAGACACAAACACATAAAAACAAATCTTAAAAAAAAAGACTAATTATTATTTTTTGGTTCACATAGTTACCTTCCTAACCAATGTACTGTAATAACTACAAAGGGTCATTCAAAAAATATTTTCTATGAGACAGAACATTGTATAGTATAGCTGGCTTCAAACTCACTATGTGATGGAGAATGACCATGAATTTTACCTTCACTCATCATCACCCATCCCAAAGAAATACTATACCACCACCCTGCCAGGCATTACAGATTATTATTCAAGACTGTGGCTTCTGTACTCAACAACTATATACTTAACAGGTACACAAGCATTTATTAGATGCTAAGTACTCTTAGACAATGAGACCACAGTATCAATAAAACAGACCACTGCCCTCCTACTTTCAGTCTAGAATATTAGTCTACTTTTTTTTATAAAACGCTGAGTATTTTAGGCCTCACAGCCTTTGTAACAACTACTTAATTCTGCTATTGTACAAGAAAACAGTAAAAGGTAATAAGTCAATAAGTAGCCTATGTTTCAATAAAACTTTATTACTCGTACTATTCCTGGTAGACATGAACTGGCAGGCCAGACTTGTTCTGTCTGTTGCTGCCTACTCTGACAGGAAGAGGGAGAAAAGAAACATAATAAAGTATATACTCTATTAGAAAGTAAATAATACTGTGGGAAAAGAAAAAGACTCTCAGGAACATGGCTAGAGTTCAGAGCAGGTTATACTAGCACAGACAACATGCGCTGCATTATTAAAATACAACACCTGAAACACGAACGTAAGTGTTCCAGGAATAAAGCAAGAAAGCAGGTGACAAGCATGGCAGCTCTCACCTCTAATCCCAACACAGGAGAACTGCTAAAGTTCAGACCTGTACCAACCTGGTAAGTTCCAGGTCAACGTCAGCTGAGTGTGAGCCTGTCTTTTAAAAAGGGCAAAACCAGGGGTGGAGGAATTAGTACATTCTTGCAGACAACTGAGTTTGGTTCCAGGCACCCATATCTAATGGCTCAGAACCATCTGTAACTCCAGCTCCAGGGGATCCACTGCCCTTTTCTGGCCTCCCCAGGCACCGACACTCATGTGTCCAGGTACACACATACCCCCTCCCCACACACACACACAGAGCAACAAAAAATTCAGCACAATCTGATTTCTAAATGCAGTAAGAAAGTATGACAGTGTTTTAAGTGGAACTTGACTTTACTTGTGATGTACCCAAAAGCTAAGCATTTTATATTACCCTATTCGCAATAAAGCTGTATGTATAACTAAAGAAAAGTTAAAATGAGAAATCAACCATGTAATTAATTTGCATAATTTAAAATAAAATCAACTAGAGTTTCTTTGGTGTTTTGTTTTGTTCTGCCTTATTATTAATTTATTTATTTGAAGCAGAATCTCTTTTTTTGTTTGTTTTTTTTTTTGGGGGCGGGGGGTTGAGACAGGGTTTCTCTGTGTAGTTTTTGGTGCCTTTCCTGGATCTCACTCTGAGACCAGGCTGGCCTTAAACTCACAGAGATCGGTTGAGGCAGGATCTTGATATATATGTATTTCTGTCTCAGCCTTCCAAGTGCTGTGATACCGTGTAGCAACTTTCTTCAAATTGAAACAATTTCCCTGGAGAAATCAGAGTCAAGAGATTCCAGGCCGGGAAACCGACTCAGCCTCAGTAAACAACTGCACCAGCTCACTAATCTGACCTGTCGTGCTGCCTGTAAATCCTGCAGAGATGGCTAGGGTTCCAGTACTGTGGGCTGTCCTGTAGGCCACAGCGGGCACTTCCATGCTGCAGCTGCCTGTGAGCTGTCCTGTAGGCCACAGCGGGCACTTCCATGGTGCAGCTACCTGTGAGCTGTCCTGTAGGCCACAGCGGGCACTTCCATGGTGCAGCTACCTGTGAGCTGTCCTGTAGGCCACAGCGGGCACTTCCATGGTGCAGCTACCTGTGAGTTGTCCCAGTCAGCTGACTGATTTCCAAGTTGGACTTTGGAAGGTTTGCCCCTCCAGTCTCTTCTTGGATCCCTATGACAATGACCAGACCTTTACGTGTGCCTCCCCAGGAAACATGGGACTACAGGTAGACACCACCAGCCTCTACTTACAAGCTTTACTGTTATGTAATAAGTAAGTATTTACTCTCTGGAGAACACTAAAATATTAAAAATTAGAAACTGACTTCTTTTTCTCAAACAAAAGTCACCTTTGTTTTCTTCATACATCCAAATTACATTCATATTAGGCTGACTGGGCTGGAACTGAAAAGATGCTTTCTGTAAAGAAGAGTACAGATCCTCTAGTAGTAAGTCTATACTTACAGCAACAACAGCCTCAGCTACCCCAGTCAGGACAGCTGGCCTAAGAGAATGCAGCAGAATTTTACTCTCAAGCAAAACCAGCAGCAGCAATGTTGCACAATTCTCGGGACCCAAATTCATCAGTAAGGTACTAAAGTTGGCTCCACTAAAAACAGAAAAAGAAAGGGTTGTAAACTACTTTGCCAAAATATACCAAGATTTACTTCCTAAACAAGTTAACAATTTCAATGTGTAACTTAGCAATGAGAAATAGAGTGTAGCTAACTAATGAGGTAGTATATGGTGTGATTCAAATGAGTACTTATTAAGGAAGATTTTCTGAAGCCCAAACATTTGAGCCGAGTTCAAAGGAGCAGAGGCAAGGGTGTGAGGGGGCTGGGAGACAGCATTTGTAAAGGCTCAGGAGAAAGCTAAGGGAGCATGTGAAAACAACAAGAGAGTAGGCTAAAGAGAAATGACTGACTCAGTTATCCTTGTACTCCTAAGAGACGCACTGGCTGCAGGGTGGATTAAAAACTGAAGGAGTGAGGGTAAGGAATAATTAAGAGGCTAATAATCAAACAGTCCAGAGAGTAGTCTGGATTGGTGAGGCAGATGAAGAGCAACAAAGGGGTATGCAGGAGATTAACACCAGCTCACCAGGAACATTTACTTACAAACTGCATATGGGAAGGAAGGACAAGAGGTAAGCACTTTCTGTGTCAGATCTTATAATTCTGGGTTTTGTGGAACACGTGTACATGCCCCTGTGCACATGCGGTATGTGGACATGCATTTGGTGGTCAGAAGACAGCCTCAGGTGTTGGGCCTCAGCACCTTCCATCCTTTGTTTGCAGAAAGGTCTATCCTTGGCCTACACTTCACCAAGTGGGCTACCTGGCTGGCCAGTGAGCTTCCAGGATCCACTTGTCTTTGCTTCCTGTCTGGCCTCTGCTGGGGTTACAGGCACGTACCACCCACCCATGCTTTCCATGTGGGTTCTGTGGACAATTCAGATCCTCACACTTACACAGCAAATGCTTCACCTGCTAAGTCATTTCCCCAGCCTTGAATTCTCTCAAGTGCTAGACCACCCACCGGTATCAAGGATGACAATACTAAGTAAGGGAAGCCTACCTTTACCTAGCTACACCACCCACCGGTATCAAGGACGGCAATACTAAGGGAAGCCTATCTGATAGATAATTACATGTTCACACGGTTGGGCTTTCCCGGTGGACCACCTATTTCCGGTGTAGAATAGCCATCTCCGGGTCAGACATCTTGCGGGACCAGGACTCTGTGGCTTTACGTGGTTGCGTAAAGCGCCCGGGGGCACAGCCATGTAATCTACGCGCATGCGTGGAGTGCCCACAGGAGTCCCTGTACGCATGCTCGGCCCAACCTTTAAAAAGCCGGAGCCATCTTGCATGAGCCCCCTCTCTCCTTATCTCCTCACCCACGTGTGTTTCACGCAGGCCTGTCACCTCTGTCCTCTTTAATAAAACTCTCCCGTGGTCTTGTCGTGTTCGGGACGTGTTCCTAGCGCCTCATAAGTACTAACACTACCTTTACCTAGCTACACCACCCACCGGTATCAAGGATGGCAATACTAAGGGAAGCCTACCCTTATCTAGTTTGTCAGCCTGCCACTAAAGTACTCTACCTTTTCTTCTTTTCTTTATTGGAGATTGACTCAGGGCTTGTGTAAGCTAAGTAAATGCTCTTCAAGTACTACTACAGGTACCCACAGCCTTTTATTTTAAGACAGGTCTCACTAGGTTGCCCAGGCTAGCCTTAAATTTACAATCCTCCTGCCTCAATCTTCTAAGATGCTAGGATTACAAGCTTATGCCACCATGCCTGGCTCAGTAAAGTAGTTTAAAGTATTCTGACTTAAGCAAATAAATATAGCATGTAAAATACTATCAAATGAGATGAGGGTGTGGCTTTTAAGGCCCAACATACATAAGGTCCTGGGTTCTATCCACGACAAATTAACAACAACAAGCAAACAAAGCAAGCAAATGAGCAAACCATTATTACCTCAGTGGTAAAGGTGTGGAAACAGGTTGTGATAATATTAACGCATCATGGACTGACAGCTTAAACAAACAAAAATTAGATAAATTAGCCAAATCAATTTTATGGTCTCAATATTTAAATAAGGGTAAAACAGAAAACTGTTTAATATGCAGAAAGGTATATAATTTTAAGCACACTGAGATATAAACGGTAGTGGTAATTACTCAGAGATATTTGTACTAGTTCTTAAACTGCTGACTGAATTTTGACCTAGTTAATAGGTTAAATGCAGGTATGTAAAAATTTGGAACAATTTTTATAGGAACCTCAAATTTATTCACTCAACAGACTAGTTAATCATTTGTAGTTGTTTAGTACAAATTAATACTTGCTGAACCAAAATACATTCAAGACCAACAGTGTCTGGCTTAATCCTGCTATAGAGTATAGATAATATCTTAGAAATATGAAATGGATCGTTTCATTAGACTAGTGCTACTCAGTGTCAGTTTGTAAACAATTATGATTCAGGAAGAGACAGAAAATAAAATAGAAAGCTAGATATTTAGCAACTTTCACAGCAACCTGATCTGATTCCCACAGCCAAGAAGTCAGTCTATGGAATCTTGTTTTTACTGACCCTTCATAGTGTCACAAGCTGTGCACCTGCCAGGGCCTGAGAGAGAGGCAGGTTGTTCAGCACAGTCTGAAGCACTGTTTAAACTCTTTTAATTATCCCCTTAAATAAAATTTAAATACTCAGCATTTAAATTTTTTTTTGAGCTGAGGATCGAACCTAGGCAAGTGTTCCACCACTGAGTTAAATCCCCAACTCTGCATTTAAATATTAAAATACTAAATATTATCTGCTACTCTGATACTAGGAACATGGGTTTACATTACTAAATTTAGTTACGCAACGGCCAAGCATGGACCAATAAAAACATGTAACTTATGATGCCATGAATCGTAAGTCATACTTACTCCAGTTCTATTCACCTGGGGTCTAAAATACGATTAGGAAAAGAAATGTTCAGTAAAGCTACTAAATAATGAGACAGTCAAAACTCCATAAACACATAGCACTTCATCTCAAACTCAAAGAACTTGGCATGAACTGACATGAAAAGACTTTTTCTCATTACCTGTACAAGGATTCTTGGTCTTTGTGGTGAAGGAAAAGGGATGTTTTGCATAAAGTGTGAGATGTGCCTAGAAAAGATGGTGAAATGCATACCACGTTACTCTTCTTAAACATATCACAGATTTTAGCAAACCTTTCATTCCACTATATATGATCCCAATGGAAAAATCATTTAAAACTGAGCTAAAGAAATAAATGTTTATCAAGCATGGTGGTGCTTTTTTTTTGTTTTGTTTTGTTTTGTTTGTTTCGAGACAGGGTTTCTCTGTGTAGCTTTGGAGCCTGTCCTCGATCTCACTCTGTAGACCAGGCTGAACTCAAACTCACAAAGATTTGCCTGCCTCTGCCTCCAGAGTACTGGGATTAAAGGCGTGCGCCACCACTGCCCGGCTGGTGGTGCATTCTTGTAATTCTGGTATTTAAAAGGCTGAAGCAGGAGGATTACTACAAGTTGAAAACTACCCTGGGCTGCATAGTGAGTTCTAGGCCAGCTTGCACTACAGAGTAAGATCATGTCTAATAAAACCAACAAAAACACTATTTTCATCAGGAAAACAGTAACATAAAAATAGCTCTCCCCTAAAACAAACAAACAAATAAATGGATGAAAATAAACAAAGAAAGAAAGAACTATAGTTCTCATAAAGTAAAAAAGCCAATTTGGGAACTGTAGAGACTGCTCAGGAGCTAAGACCGGCTACCTGCTTGAGAAAGACCGAGTTCAGCTCATAGCCATCTGGTGGCTCACAACCACCTGTATCTCTAGCTCCAAGAGGTCCAAAGCACATCTTCTGGCCTCCACAGGCAACCCCATGCATGAGGTGTACACATGTATACTCACACACTCAAATAAAATAAATATTTTTTTTAAAAAAAGCTATTTGTGCCAGGCGGTGGTAGTGCATGCCTTTGATCCAAGCACTCTGGGAGGCAGAGGTCAGTCTGATCTACAAAACAAGTTCCAGGATGGCCTGGGTTACACTGAGAAACCCTGTCCCGAAAAACAAAAAACAAACAAGCAAGCAAGCAAGCAAACACTACTGTTACAGTCCTGGTTATCAGTGACAATATAAAGAAATATAATTAAGGAATTTAAACCTAGATTTATTACTAGAACTTTAGACAAACCACCCAAATGCTGTTTCTCTACATAGAAACAATGTTTCTCAAGTTTCTCCAGAGTTTTATGCTCTTAGGAGAGACGTAGAATTTACCTTAACAGAAGAACAAGAATCACATTGATCTCGAGTCCGTTGCAAAAATCATAGACTCTCAATTGTCCACAAACTTGCTAACTTGTCAGCAGTTAAATTTTACCTCATTTTAATTAATCTGACAACCGAAAGTTAAATGTAAAACTACAAACTACTAACTTGCATTCTGGGAATAAAGTGGAAACTCTATTTTTCATACCAAATTTTGATATTGTGATGACTTTATACAGTTCTTGACCCTTCTACCTTTCTTGCTTTGTTACTAAAGTCTATTATTGTATACAGTAATAAACAGAAGCCAGCCAGGCGGAGGTGGCGCATGCCTTTAATCCCAGCACTCGGGAGGCAGAGCCAGGCAGATCTCTGTGAGTTTGAGGCCAGCCTGGTCTACAGAGCAAGATCCAGGACAGGCACCAAAACTACACAGAGAAACCCTGTCTCGAAAAACTGAATGAATGAATGAATGGATGGATAAACAAACAAACAAACAAATAAATAAATGCCATGTCCCATTAGAAATCAAAACCGTTTATAAATGACAGGGTTAGGTTTACAGAGATGGCTCAGTGGGTAAATGTGTCTGCTACCAAGCCTAACAACCTGAGTGTGATCACCCACAGCACACATGGTGAAAGAAAAGAATTGACGCTCACAAGTTATCCTGACCTCATGTGCCTTGGTGGTATGTGTCCATGTGTTTGTGCACAGACATACATGCACACAAACAGCAAGTTTTTATTCATTCCTTTATTTTGACTGATCTTCTGTTCATGTGTATGTCTGTACACGACATGTAGAGGTCAGAAGGTGGTATTGGATGTCCTGGATCTAGTTATGGATGTTGTGAGCTGTCATGAAGGTGCTGGAAATGGAACCCAAGTCTTCTGCAAGAACAAGTGCTTTTACCTGCTGCGCCATCCCTCTAGCCCCAATATACAGATTTAAAATGACAGGATGAAGGCTGTGAATACCTATAAAGTCCCTGAATTCAGAAACTAAGAGGCTTAGAAGTTTCCAGTCAGTCTGGGCTACAAAGGGAACCCTGGCTGAAAACAAAACAAAACACAAAGACTGCGTTCATGGCTCTATATCTATTTTTCTTGTCTATAAAACATATCCATGACAAAAAGAATTATGGAATATTCTGCCTTGTGCTAGAACCAAAATCACACAGTTAACATCAGTTAATTTACCTTTCTAATTTCCACATTAGTTTAGAGATGAATATTCATTATACCTAAATCATGTACTGGCCACTTACACAAAGCACGTGTATAAGTTCATTGTCTTGGTTTCTGAAGAATAAACAGGAAGAAGAGCACATACAACTATATAAGTTATTGCCTCACCCAAATTCTCAAAACAATCCTAAGGCCTATTTACCAAGACTCCCAAGTTCACAACCAATGACTTAGGTGGAGAAGGAACATATAAAAATAGGGTAACTATGATTCTCCTTCCCTTTCAACTCTGCTAAGTTAGCTAAACAATGAAATGAGCATTACATATCTTATTTCTACAGACATGACACCTCATCATTATACATACTTTTCAATGGGAAGAGGATGTGGTCCAGACACAGAAACTTTGTAGATAAACATAAGAAATTTCTTAAAAGCATCAAAGAAAGGCCAGTGTGAAAGCAAACAAATGCACTTGTTTGAATTGATGGGTTTGGAGACCACTTTTCTCTCCACAGGGGTCAACAGGCCCAGCTGCATAAGTTGTTTCTCTGTTAGAAGTTCTCGAGGATAAGGTTCATAAAACTGGATAGCAGCTCCATATACCTACAGTCAAAGAGTTGTAAGATTGAAGATTGTTTCTGAAAATTCCTCTTTTTCTACACATTTTCACTTTTTATATTTCATGCTGGAGATTAAACTCCAAACCTTAAGCATCCTAGCCAAGCACTCTACCAGTAGATCTACATGCCCAATGCTCTTTTTTTCTTTAAACAAGTATCTTCTGGGGCTACATACCAAACAGATAAATGAAATATCTCATCCCAAACGCAACCAGATTTTGATGCAAATCCATCTAGGATCCTCACACACGCTGTGATTATATATTTAAGCATATATTTTTTACAAAAAAAGTAAAAAAAAGGAAGGGAGGAAGGGAAAGAAAAGAAGAAAGGGCAACCTCCTGCAGTCGGGGTGGCTCATCAGGCAAAGCATTTATTTAACCTTGCAAGCCTGACAATCTGAGTCCAAATTGCAGATTCCATAGTAAGAGAGAACTGACCCCTGAAAGTTGTTCTCTGACCTCTATAAACATGTGCAACATAAGTGTTCCTACACTCACATATGCTTTAATTAAAAAAAGGAAAGCTTTTTGACTTGTTCTCACTTTTATCTACTCAGTATATTTTTCACTTACTCTATAGAGTACTCTAATGACCTCACTCAACTTGGACTTGCTTGTATGACATGTTTTAGAGCGTGTAATATACAGAAACATAAAGTTGACCACATTTGTCATTTTTTCTATGTCCATTCATGTGAAGGTGCATGTGCACACATGTCAACCCTCACCTTCCACTTGGCAGGGTCTCTGTTGTTTGCTACTCTATGTGCCCAGCTCACTGGTCTGTGAGCTTCAGGGACCCACTGTCTCTGCCTCCCATCTTGCCACTGAACACTAGAGTTACTGACACGTGCCACCTTATCTGACTTTTACACGGGTTCTAGAGATTCCAACTCAGGTCCTCAGACTTGCATCACAAGCATTTCATGCACTGAGCCATCTTCTGTGCCCACATGATTTTTTTCCCTTCAGATAAGGTCTTCCTATGTAATCCTAGTTGCTCTGAAACTTCTTATATAGACCAGACTGGCCTTGAACTCACAGAGATTCACCTGTTTCTGCCACCTGAGTTTTGGGATTAAAAGTGTGTGCCACCCACCTCTGGACATTTTAACCATTGTTAAGTATACAACTCAGTGGTATTGTCACAATCATGTGTAAACATCACCACTACCCACTTTCAAAACCTTTTTTTAATCACTAAAGAGAAGCTCTGTACCCCTTAAATAATAATTTCCCATTTCTTCCACTCCTAATCCATATTATTGGTAGTTTCTATTCTACTTTCTGTCTCAATGAGATTGCCTATTCTAATGATACCTACTGTCTGTAGAATCAGTGTTTATTCTTTTTGTGTCTTTCTATCTTACTTAGCATGTTTCCAAAGTCCATCCATGTAACAGGATATATTTTGAGTTTCATCTTTTTTAAAACTGAGCAATATTCTATAGAACATACATACCAAATTCCACTTTTCTTTCACTCTTCAGTGGACACCTGGGCTATCTGATAATACTGTAAAAACACTGGCATCCAAGTTCTTTCTGAGATCCTATGTTCAATTCTCTGGGTACAGACCTCAGAATGGAACTACTTCATCAATTCTGTTTTCCTTTAGAAGGAAGTGCTAATCTGTTGTGCACAGAAGCAGGATTCAAGGATTCTGCTTTCTCTATATTCTCAACAATACTGTTTTTCTGATTTTTGCTGTTACAACAGATAACTTAATAGATGTGAAATGCTACCTTATAACTTTGCATCTCCAAACTACATGAAGCTGAGCATCTCTTACAAGCTTACTGGTCATTTATGTGTCTTTAGAGTAATGTCTATCTATTTAAGACTGTGTGGTGGTTTGAATAAGAATGGCCCTATAGGCTCCTAGATTTGAATGCTTAGTCATTGGGGAGAGGCACTACTGGAGAAGGATTAGAAGGCATGACCTTGTTGGAAGAAGTGTGTCAGTGGGAGTGGGCTTTGAAGTTTCAAAAGCCCAAGCTAGGTCCAAGTGGATCAGGATGTAGAACTCTCAGCCACCATGCTCCCCAACATGATGATAATGAACTAAACCTCTAAACTGTAAGCCAACCCCAGTTAAATGCTTTCTCTTATGAGAGTTGCTGTGGTCATGGTGTCTCTTCACAGTGATAGAACACTGACTAAGTCTGTGATGACTAATCTTGGTCATCAACTTGACACACCTGAGAAGAGGTGCAGACCCTTAATTCAAGAACTACTACCACACAGGCCTGTGGCCATGTCAGTGAGGCATTTTCTTCATTGCAAATTGATGTCTCAGGGCCCTGCCTACTGTGGGCAGTGTCATCCCTATGAAAGTTGAGCCTGGGCTGTTTTAAAAGGTAGCTGAAAATGAGCTGGAGAGACAGTAAACCATTTTCTTCATGGTCTCTCTTGGTTCAGTTCCTGCCCTGACTTCCCTCAGTGATGGACTGTGACTTGGAAGTGTAAAATGAAATAAACCCTTTCTTCCACAAGTTGCTTTTGGTCATGGTGTTTATCACAGCATCAGAAAACAAACTAAGAGCCAGGTGGTGGTGGTGCACTCCTTTAATCCCAGCACTTGGGAGGCAGAGGCAGGGGGATGAAAGCCAGCCTGGTCTACAGAAAGTTTTCTAGGACAGCCAGGGCTGTTAGATAAAGAAACCTTGTTCAAAAAACAAAAAAAACAAAAAAACAAAAAACAAACAAAACACACACAAAAAACAACAACAACAAAAAAAATCAAACTAAGCCAAAGTCCTTTGGCCCATTTTTAAATTGAGATCATCAAGAAACTTTGTTGTTGATTGGGGATTTAGCTCAGTGGTAGAGCACTTGTCTAGCAAGCACAAGGCCCTGGGTTCCATCCTCAGCTCAAAAAAAAAAAAAAAAAAAAAAAAGAAACTTTGTTGTTATTGTCTTTATATACTCTAGATATAAGCACCTATGAGCTAGAAGTATAAATAGATATAAACAGAGCACTTTGTCTATCAAGCAAAGGTCCAAATTCAATCCCCATCATGAAAAATAGAAACCTTTTAAGATATGTAATTTGCGAATATTTTCTCCCTTCTTGCCATTTGTTTCAGGCACTCTCTTAAATTGTTGGGGTTGTTTGTTTGTTTGTTTGTTTTGAGATGGTCTCATGGAGGCCTGGCTGGCTTCAAACTTGAGATGCTAGTTTTCCAAATGCTAGTGCCACAGGAGATCAGAGGACTCCACTGTGGAGTCAGCTCTCTCCGTCCACCTGTCAGGGATCAGTCAGGTCGCCAGGCTTGTGGGGCAAGCTCTAAGGCTGAGCTAGGCTCTGAGTTTACTATGTGGTTGGTCGCTTGTCTGGTGGTGGGAATACAACTCAGGGCTGTGCACAGAAAGCTCTCGATCACTGAAGGATAGTTGATTTTCACATGGTCTAATCCCTACCTGTTCGTCAGTTACACATCCAAATTCTTTTCTCTTCTCTGCTTTTTTGTTTTGTTTTTGTTTTTAGTTTTTTTTTGAGATAGGGTTTCTCTGTGTAATAGTCTTGGCTGTCCTCAAACTCACAGAGATCCACCTGCCTCTACCTCCCAAGTGCTAGGATTAAAGGTGTGCACCACCATCACCAGGCTCACACCTAAACTCTCTTTATTCTCCTTTTCTCTCCAGTTATTTGAAGTTATGGGTCCCTATGTAGCCTGAATTATCTGCTGCTCCCCCAGCCTCCCAGTGAAGCACCTTAGCCTTGTTCTATGTTAGCTAACTATTCTTCACCTCAATCCATTACAACAATTCTAACCAAGATTACCAATAATAACCTGGCTGAAATACTTTCAGTGCTTAATTCCTTTTTTCTCTCTATAACAAAAATTCGGCTGACAGTCCTATCTTCAAAATCTTTATTCCTTTGTTATGTTTGACAGTAAACACTTCTCTTTATTCTACTAACTTCTTTCTTTCCCATACTAGATCCAATTCTGCCCATCATTTAAATATTGCCATTTTTCAAGTTTCTCATCTAATTCTATTGGGAAAATTTCATTTTCTAATTGTTTGAACCATAACCATCTCACTAGCAGAACACTAATCTTTATTTCTGTCTGCCCTCTTCCCAGAACTCAATTCCTATTTCCAGATGACTTGGCAACATCTCAATCTAGACAGACATCATAAGTCATTACTTTCAGAAGTGAACAGAGACTGGGAGGATGTCTCAGTGAGTTAAGCCATTGTCACACAGCAAGAGGAACTGAGCTCAGAGCCCCAGCATCCAAGTAAGTGCTGGGCACTAAAAACCATGTCTTCTATCTTTACTAGTCTGCCCTTTTGGAATTCATTTACTGAACCTTTTACGTGTTATAATTTTGTGTTATTTGCTTTTTGTTTCTTTGTTTAAAACAGGGTCTCACTGGGTAGCCCTGGATGAAGTAGAATCAGACTGGTTTCAAACTCAGAGATCTACCTGCCTTCCAAGTGCTGGAATTAAAGGTGTGTACCACCATACTCAGCTATCTGGATATTTTAAAAGTTCATGTTTTACCCTTTTCTGTGCTATATATTAGAAAAATCTACCTTTCTCTTCATTAATTCTCCCTTTGGGTATTGACTTGGTGCTGCTGAAACCACTCGCTGAAGGCTGGACATGGCGGAACATGCCTATAATTCAACACAAGAGGTTGAAACAAGAAGATCCATATATGAGGTCAGCCTGGGATACACAGAAAGACACTGTCTCAAAAAAAAAAAAAAAAAAAATCAGCCACTGAATTTTAATTATATATTTTTTAATTTTAATTTTAAAGATCATATTTCTAATTTCTAGTCAATTTTGTTTGTTTTGAGACAGGATCTCTCTATGTAGCTCTGGCTACCCTGGAATTTGCTATGTAGACCAGGATGACCTCAAACTCACAGATCTCTCTCGGCCTGCCTCTCTGCTTCTCAAGCGCTGGGTTAAGAGGCATGTGCCACCATGCCCAGCTGAATCACACATTGAATTCGTAATGGCTCTAATGCTTCCCTTCAACCATTTCAGTGTCTTGAAGGTCTCATCCAGCTGTTTTATGTAATTCTGATTCTTCCCAAGGTACCTATGTCTTTATATCATTACCATAATCTCATTTTAAGATCTGCGTTTGGGGGTACCTCTTTTGAAACACCTTATTTTGATATATAAGACTCAGGGACATCAACATATTATATAATCACAGGTTTCATGTTGACTTTTTAAAAACTTTATAAATTATTTATTACTTTAAAAAACTTGGAAATAAAAAATAAAAAATTTAAAACAAACAAACAAACAAACATCAAACACTAAAATTAACCAGACCCAAAGTCTGCCAATTCTAACTGTAAAGAAGTTCACTGAGTTGTCCAGACTTTGGGTCTGGTTACTTTTGACTTCTTACAATGGGTGTTATAGTATAAATGCAAATGTCTTTTATCCAAATAATCCTAACATTCAAATAAAACATAAATTAACTACTTTACAACATTAAAATATGGATAAAACAGGCTTAATCAACAAGGCACACAATATACCTTTTCAGCTGAAGAACCTGTCAAGACAAATGTTGAGAAGACGGGAAGTGGATATTTGGTTTGAGGATCCCAGCACTCAATAGTGGCTCCCATAGGAAGGCAGAAGAGAGGCACGGATTCTGAGAGAGGGAAAGACTCATAATCTTCTTCCGGATACCGAAAAATCAAACCTTTCAGAGAAAGGACAAGATTTCTTTTTAAAAAAAATCACTTTTACATAAATTATTCATGATACATACTTAATAACACATTGTAATACCAAATTTTTTGCTATAACAGACATTAAAATAAGCCAATCTATCCTTTATTATGTTATTCCTGAACTTTTTTTTTTTTTTTTTGCTAGAGCTGAGGACCGAACCCAGAGCCTAGCAAGCGCTCTACCACTGAGCTAAATCCCCAACACCCCCAACTTCTTTTAATTACATGAAAATGTATTAAAAATACTAATAAACACTGAAGTCAGCCAATCTTGATCACCAATCAACACATTTTTTTTAACCTAAGTATGTCAACAATCTGTGAAGAAAGGTAAGAAAGTTCAAAGGAAAATTTGCTAATTACTTCAGTTAGTCTTTGGGAAAAAATTCAGAGAAGGGGTAAGTGTTATTTGAAAAATGCAAGGCAAGAAGAGTGATGTCAGCCCCACAGCAGTGCTGAAAGCTTCGGCCCGAAGGCCCTCCACGTGACCGTGACCGGAGACTTTTGGAGTGAGGAGGGAGACCCGGGAAGGAGGGCAGGAAGCAGCACTGAGCCTCACAGAGCCCGCCCTGCAGAGCAAAGGCGCTGCACACCACCCATCCACTGGCCTCTAATGTTACCAACAGACAGTCCACTTCCAAGTTAAAAACTTGAAAGTAAGATTCTAGTCCAGTTCAGTCTCCAAAACTCTGTATTCTAAAATATGTGTCTCATAGTAAGTACCTAAAATTTAGACTGTAAATACTTTTGCAACCCTTCTGCAAAAGTCTTAGTCTGAGCTGTCCACAGCTTCTCCCTTCCAAAGAAAAGACATCAAGGGATCATGTAGTACAGACATATTACAGCAATATTGTAGTCTACAATGATTCTAAATTTCTATTAGCTGTTGCTTTTATTTTTATATAGAGTAAATGGTTTAGTTCATTAGTATGAATGGATTTATGAGGACAATCAAGAGTTTTCAGATATGGATTTGCCTAATTTCCCTAAAATAAAATTTCACTTCAAAAACTGCATAAGCAAAAAGTAATTGGCACTGCTTCTTTTTCACAAAGAAGCATTCCAGCATCTTCTATTTATAACTGGAGCATACCTGTATTTTCAGATTTTATCCCACCATACCAGTGGGATGTAGAAGTCACACTTAAATCTTTACAGCCCTTGACACTTTTGTGTGCAGTTAGAGTGTGGCGATAGATTTCCCAAAAACTTCATGGCAGAAAAGTTTCTCAGGCCCTTCTCTCCTCCACATAGCTGATTCTTTGCAACAAGAGAGAAAGGAAGCAAGTCCACCTTTCATGGCAAGTAGCATGTGATTCAAATCAGACACACAAAGAAAAGGAAATATAAGAAGTATAGATGCAGTTTGACACCTTTATGATTGTCCAAATACAAAGATCAGAGAAAAGAAATTTCCACTGAAATTCAATCTATTAGTGTAGACCAAAGCTTGGCAGTTTATGCCTCATATGATGGCTTAGACAAAAGTTTAAATTTAACAACATATAGAGGTTGGTATTAGTAAATCTTACAACATATAATGCATTTAGAAAACTTCAGCCTTTACATGCTAAAAAGTATAGATAATTAACAAATACATCAATTCCACAAAGTACATAAGGGAACACATTTTGTCTTTTTTAGCCAGCCCAATGTTAGCATTCACTAGTTTGTCGACTGGGACAGATCTTCACTTCACTTACCAGCCTTATATGCTATTGCATTTGAAGCAGGCACAGACTTCTTATAACACAGAAACACATTGGAACCCCACTGTAAAAGACAAATTGAGTTTTCAAAAACAAACAAAAAGTGAAAAGGAGGAACTGATGATTTTGAATGTCATCTAGAAATTATTTATCCAGACAAGTCAGTTAAAATTCCTAGTTAGCCAGGAGTGGTAATACCTGCCTATAATCCCAGCATTCAGGATGAGGAAGTATAGGGTAGTGAATTTGAGGCCACTCTGGGTTACAAATACCCTGTCTTTAAAAAACAAACAAAAAGAGCTGATGTCTTGGTTAACAGTACCTGCCTAGTATTCATGAAAACTAGGTATGACCCCCCCAGTGCCACATAAAATTAGGCATGGTGGTACATACCTGTTGTCTTGGCACTAGGGAAGTGTAGACAGGGCACTGAGGAGTTCAAGGTCACCTACATTGTCATTTCCAGACTACCCTGGGATGGGATACATGAGACCCTGTCTCAACAATAATAAATATTTTAAAATTAAAACCTATCTTTATAAAGGTAGGAATGTAGCTCAGTGGTAGAGTTCAATTCCAGCACCCAAAAGAAAATCAAAGCACTGTTTGTAAAACAGTAGCCATGGAATAAAGTAAAAACAGGGTTGACAAAGGAAAAAAAACAAGTTGGGTTTTGTTGTTGTTGTTGTTGTTTTCTTTTTTTAAAGACAGTTTCAAAAAGTTTAGAGTTGATGAGGTCAGTGGGACACAGATGAGAGAGCAAAGGTGCTCACTGTTAAGCCTGACAACCTGAATTCAATCTTTGAGATCCTCATGTTGGAAAAGAGACTCAATTCCCAAAAGTGATCTTCTGTCTTCCATGTGTGCACATGTGCATGGCCACACACACACACATACACACACACACACACACACAGTAAAATGTAATTTTTCAAAAAAAGCTTGCAGTTTTATGATCATTCAGAGACTACTAACTAGTGCTTGAAAGAAGCCACACAAGAAGGAGTGGATATTGGAGCCCAAACTAGGAGAGACTGGGTTCCCCAGGAGACTGTGAAGTCATCACCTCCACTAAGAGTTACAAATGCATGCACCTCTGCCTATCTTCAAAATAAATTTGACCCAATAGCAAAGGTTAGTCTTATAAAACTATAAACTAAATATGTTTGCCCTGTTTCCTTCTCCACAACTCTGTGTGCTTATTTAAGGCAGGGTCTGAATTTGTGGCCCATATTGGCTCAGCAAAGCCCTATTCAGAGAAGGTTGGCTTTGAACTCCTGAGTACTGGGATTACAGTTATGTCTGAGTTTTACTAACCCTTTCAAAAAGTAAGCATGTAAAATCACAATATTTCAAATAAATAACTATAAAGAGAGTTTCCACCTAACCTATTTGTAACCGTCCTTAAAGCTACTACTGAAAATCAGAGGTTAATAAATCTATATGTTGATGTAACAGGCAATATTAAGATATACACAGACATACATAAAAATCCCAAGCTTAAATTATACTTATTCTGTGTGTCATCAGAATATTAAAAATAATGATTTATACACGTTAGAAAGGCACGGACAGTACCCCTTAATAAGGGAGCTAGTCTCGCATGTACAAGACCCTGGCTTGATCCCCATCTCAACAAGTCTTTTTCAATGTAAAAAAAATGGAGAGATAAAAATATAAACAGGAGGTCTAGAGAGATGGCTCAGAGGTTAAGAGCACTGACTGTTCTTCCAGAGGTCCGGAGTTCAATTCCCAGCACCCACATGGTGGCTCGCAACCATCTGTAATAAGATCTGGCACCCTTTTCTGTATACATAATAAATAAAATAAAAAATATATATATATACAAGAATCATAAAAATGTGAAAATAAATTATGGAACCAATATTAAACCTTTTTGGCTTATTTCCAAACCAAAGTTTGAAAAGGAAACAACTTTGTTCTTACCATGCCACAATTTAAGTTCTTATCAACTTTGCAGAAAGTGTGAGGAGGGGTTTCCCCTTTACTAGTTATAATAACACAGATGTCAGTTACAGCCAAGGAATTCTGGGACCGAGCTGGAGGAGCCCTGCGATAGGTGATAAAGATTCTTTGAGAAGTAGTTGAACTATTGTTGACATTGGCACAGCGACCATAGGGCGTGGCTTGGATAACTTCGCATCCTGGAATAAGCCTTTCTTTCCCTTCATATAGCACTCTGCAAGGCAGCAAGGAAAGGGAGAGAGAGAGATTTAAGTTAATGCTGTTTTCTTCTTGAAATGTGGAAACAAAACTTTAGTTATTCCTATTCCTCTCCAAACTTCAACCAGAAACCAAAACTAAAATGACTACTTTAGGAATTAAAAAAAATCTCTGGATTATTTTTCAAAAGCTAGAACCTGATTTAAGAAGTAAAAGCTGGGGCTGGAGAGATGGCTCAGAGGTTAAGAGCACTGACTGGTCCTGAGTTCAATTCCCAGTAACCACATGGTGGCTTACAACCATCTGTAATGAGATCTGGCGCCCTCTTCTGTATACAAAATAAATAAATAAATCTTAAAAAAAAAAAAGAAAAAAAAAAAGAAGTAAAAGCTGGAGTGAGCGATTGAATTTTTCATGACAAGAAACCTACGAAAGGAATTGGGAACACTACAGACACCCTCAGGTCAAGCTTTAGAAAGTCTACAGAGTGCTCAATTCAGGTGGTTTCAGGAAAACGTTCTTCTCAATTCCTGTCAAACCTTTATTTTTAAAAGTCCTTAGACCAAGTGAATCCCACTCACTAAGGAGGCAGAAGCAGGAGGATCTGTGAGTTCAAGGTCAGCCTGGTCTACACAGCCAGACAGGGTAAGAAAGCAAACCACAAACCCGTCCACACACAAATGACACCTACCATCAAGTAAGTAAAGTGTGCTAAGATCCCAACGGATGCACAAGACAAAGGCCAAGACCTGCCTTGGACACACAGGGAATTCCAGTTCAGCCTGGGCTACAAAATGAGATCCTGTCTCAAAAAAACTGAAACACACCGGGTGGTAGTAGCACACCCCTTTAATCCCAGCACTCAGGAGGCAGAGGCAGGCGATCACTGTGAGTTCCAGGCCAGCCTGGGCTACAGAGTGAGTTCCAGGAGAGGCGCAAAGCTACACAGAGAAACCCTGCCACGAAAAACCTAAATAAACAAATAAATAAATAAATGAAAATAAACAAAAAGGCACAAAGCTAGGTGACGGATATATGTGAACTCTGTTACTCTTGTAGTTTCTGTGTAAAGTTAAACTGAAACTAAACTGGATTTTGCCAGGACTCAGGACAGCTAGCCAGGACTGAAAGCTCTAGAGCAGACTGGGCTGTGCAGCTAGGCCATGTAAGTACTATTTTTAAAAACTGCTTGAAATGAAATGTCTCTATTTTTTTTAAAGTAGGCAAAGAATGTAAATAGACATTTAAAGTCATGCAAATGGCCAAAACACATGTAAGCTGCTGAGTATGTCAGACCGCAGAAGGACAAGTCAAAACAATGAGCTATTACTTCACATTATGTGAGAAGAAAATCATCCAAAAGGTAACAGGGGCTGGGTATGGCAGCATATGTATCGAACACACACACACACACACACACACAAACACACACACACACACACACACACTTACATAAAGAAAGAGAAAGGAGGGGGATTTTTAAAGAAAACAGGTAAGTATTGGTGAGGATGTAGGAAAAAATGCTGATGAAAAGTTCTTGATTTAGATAAGTTTGACGGGTGCTCAAAAACTCAGCAGTCTACTCAGGGTATACGACTAAGACAAATAAAAACATAAATGCTCATAAAATCATTACAGTAGTCAAAATGTGGAGGGGTAAAAAATCAAATGCCCACTAACTAAAAGACACAATATGAAAGTTCCCAAGAGTCTACTGCCCAGCAATTAAAACAAGGCAATACATGGGAAAGTCCACCCTGTGAAGTGAAGGCGGCCAGTCACAGACAACCAGGCAGCAGCGTATGACTGCCTTTATAGGACACGTCCTGAAGAGGCCGATGTTCAGGGACAGAAAGCAGAATAGTAACTTCCTAAGAGTAGAGAGGAGTCAGGAACATGAGCAAGTGGCTGCCAACTAGGTACAGAGTTTCTTTTTTGGAAGATAAAAATGTTCTAAAGTGGATTATAGTGACAGCTGCACAAGTCTCTAAATATACTTTTAAAAAAAAACCTACTGAGTAATGGGTTAGTAATATGTAAACTTTATTCACATAAAGCTCTTAAAAAGCCAGCTAAATATTAGCACATACTATAAAGAAAGGCCTTGTGGAGTTTGGGATTTAGCTCAGTGGTAGAGCGCTTGCCTAGCAAGTACAAGGCCCTGGGTTTGGTCCTCAGCTCTGGGAAAAAAAGGAAAGAAAGGAAAGGAAAGGAAAGGAAAGGAAAGGAAAGGAAAGGAAAGGAAAGGAAAGGAAAGGAAAGGAAGGGGAGGGGAGTGGAGTGGAGGGGAGGGGAGGGGAGGGGAGGGGAGGAGAGGGAAGGGGAGGGGAGGAGAGGGGAGGGGAGGGAAGAGGAGGGGAGGGAAGGGAAGGGAAGGGAAGGGAAGGGAAAGGGAAAGGGAAAGGGAAAGGGAAAGGGAAAGGGAAAGGGAAAGGGAAGGGAAAGGAAAGGAAAGGAAAGGAAAGGAAAGGAAGGAAGGAAAGAAAGAAAGGAAAGAAGAAAGGAAGAAAGGAAGGAAGGAAGGAAGGAAGGAAGGAAAGAAAGAAAGAAAGAAAGAAAGAAAGAAAGAAAGAAAGAAAGAAAGAAAGAAAGAAAGGCTTTACAATGTAAATCAAGACTATCTGCCACTGGGTGAACAGAAACAACAAGGGGCTGGAGAGGAGGCTCAGGTTACTAACATGGACTGCTCCATCAGAGGACCCGTTAGGTTCCCAGAATCTACATCAGATCACGACCACCTGAAACCCCAGCTCCAGGATTTCCAACACACACACACACACACACATACACACACACGCACGAATAAAAAATATAAACATTAAATTTAAAACTTAAACACATAGAAGCTTATGGAGCACATCCGTGTATGGCTGTAGGTCTACCCATTTTTCTGATTTACTTCATTTTATGTGTATGGGTGTTTTGCCTGCATGTATGTCTATGCATCATGCATATGCAGTATCCTTGGAAGCCAGAAGAGGGCATCAGATTCCCCTGTGTAACACAGATCTACAGACTAAAGCAATTCACTACTCTAGCATTCATAAAACATTAAACAAAAAAATACTTAAGAATTAAGAAAATAGCTGGGTGGTGGCGGCACATATCTTTAATCCCAGCAGATCTTTGAGTTCGAGGCCAGCCTAGTCTACAAAGTGAGTTCCAGGACAGTCAGGGCTACACAGACAAAACCCTGTCTCCAAAAAACAAAAACAAACAAACAAACAAAAAACAAAAAAAAAAAAAAAGAAGGAAGGAAGGAAGGGAGCAGGGAGAGAGGGAGGGAAGGAAGGAAATAGATAAACTTCTAAGATGAAGAAAGGAAAATTAGTACAATGCTCTCATTACTGACTCAAATATACAATCTTAACTCTCCAACTAAAACATGAAGACTGGCTAAGTGGATTAAAAATAAGATTCAAGGGGCTGGAGCAATGGTTCTGTGGTTAAGAGCATTGGCTGCTCTTCCAGAGGACCCTGGTTCAATTCCCAGCATCTCACATGGCAGTTCATAACTAACTCCAGTTCTAGAAGATCTGACAACCTCATATATATGACATCTATGCAGGCAAAAAACAACACACACACACACACACACACACACACACACACACACACACAAACCCCACAATGTCAGGGGGCTGGAGAAATGGCTCAGTGGTTACAAGAACTAACTTCTGCCAGAGGACCCAGGTTCAATTCCCAGCACCCACATGGCAGCTCACAACTGTCTATAACTCTAGTTCCAGAGTATCCAATGCTCTCATATAGACAAAACACAAATGCAAATAAAAAAATAAGATTCAACTGTTTGTTGTATGCAAGACACTCAAAAACACACAGATGGAAAGTGGAATGACAAACAATACTCCAAGAAAAAGAGAATCTGAAAGCAAGCAGGATCACCTATACGCCTATCTGACAAGGCAGACTTCCAGCCAAAATTACTCAGGAAAGATCGTCCTTACACACTCTCAGAAAGAACAAGCTAGCTAGACATAACAATTACAAAGCTAGGGCTGGAGAGAGGGCACAGCGGCTAAGAGCGCTTCCTGCACAATCCTTAGGGTTAGAGTTCAGACCCCAGCACCCACACAAGAAGCCAGCATTCCTCATACCTGTAACTGCAGCTCAGAGCTATCTGGAGAGACAAAGTTCCAGGTTCAGGGAGAGACCCTGCTTCTCAAAGGAATAGAAGGAAAGTGATAGAGTAAGACACCCTACACCCTCTTCTGGCCTCCAAGATACGAACAGGAGCACACAAGAATCCAACATACACACACACAATTATACACACACAGATAAACAGAAAAGCAAATGAATAAATAAATGAAAGTCATAAATACCCCATTTCATAAAACAAACACTACTGAACACAAAGGGATAGATAAGATCAGATACAATTATAGGGGGGTACTGCAATACTATACTTTCATCAGTAAATGCATCAAATTAAACTTCAGATTTAAACAGTACCATAAATCAAAAGAATTCTGTAGAATGTCATCCAACAGCTGCATAATATTCATGTCAGCTTCCTGTGAAAACTTTGTCAAAATAGATCACAGTTTACAACACACAAGTGTGCATGTGTGCGTGTGTGTGTGTGTGTGTGTGTGTGTGTGTGTGTGTGTAACAGTCTATTATGTAGCTCTGGATGCCCTGGAACTCACTATGTAGACCAGGCTGGCCTCAGACACAGAGATCCACCTTCCACTGCCTCTGCCTCCCAAGTAGGAGTGCTGTGGGAAAATCTTTTTGTTCACTATGAATATGTGTCACCCAGATTGGTTAATAAAAAGCTGCCAATGGCTAGACAGGAATTTTCAGGACAGAGAGGACACTGGGAAGAGGAAGCCAGGCATGAAGGAAGCAGGAAAGCAGCTTGGGCAGTACAGAGTAAAGGTAATAAAGTCACGAGGCAGAAAGTAAATAATAGAATTGGGTTAATTTAAGTTATAAGAGCTAGTTAGAAACCAGCCCAAGCTATCAGCTGAGCTTTCATAATTAATAAGAAATCTGTGTGGTTACTTGGGAGCAGGTAGGTGGGACAGAAAAATCCACCTACAGACATGCACCACCATACCTGATTTTTTTCAAACAAGTCTTAGCAATATAAAAATTGAAATAATTTCTTATATCTCATCAGACTATACTAGAAAAAAAGGAAATAATACCAATAACCTGTCAGTAATCCCAGTATTCAGGAGGCCAAAGCAGAAAGATCAGGTCAAGGTCAGCTTAGGGTCAAGGCCAGCCTAGGCAACACAGCAAGCTCCAGACCTACACAGTGAGGCTCTGTCTCAAAAAACAGGGGCTCTGTATATAGCTCAGTATTGGAGTACATGCCCAGCATGTACACTGCTTTGCATTTAATACTCAGCATACCACTCTACCCCCACCCCCAGAAAATGAAACAAAAAGGAAATGATATCAATAGCAATATAAACTACAAACAGGGATAGCATTCAGTATATTTTGAATATTTTGAATGATTACTGTGGTGGTATTGTGTTCCCCAAAATACTGTGTGTTCCTCTAAATAAACTTATCTGGGGTCAGAGAACAGGACAGCCACAATATTAAACATGAGGATAGGCAGTGGTAGCACACGCCTTTAATCCCAGCACTTGGGAGGCAGAGCCAGGTGGATCTCTGTGAGTTTAAGGCTAGCCTGGGCTACCAAGTGAGTTCCAGGAAAGGTGCAAAGCTACACAGAGAAACCCTGTCTCAAAACAGCAAAAACAAACAAACAAACTAAACTAAACAAAAAACAACTCCTAGAATCAAATAAAAACATGGGGGTATATTTAAGCCAGCACAGAATTTACATATATGAAGCCATTGGTGTGGCTCTGCATAAACCAGGTGTGGTGGCAGAAGTTTATAATTCCAGCATTAGAAAAGGCAAGAGAATCAGAGGTTCAAGGTCATCCTCCCCTACAAAACCAGGCAGTTTGAAACCAGCCTGGGATACTTGACACCCAGCTGTAATAATCTTTTTTAAAGACCCCTGCCATTAAGCCTGACAAACTGAGTTCAATCATAAAGTCATGAGAGAAAGAAAAGGCTGACTCTCTCAAGTTGTTTTGTGACCTCTGTGTATATGTGTATGCACACAAAATGAACAAAAACATAATACAAAACAAAAAGGCATATAGTAGCACAGGCCTTTAATCCCAGCACTCAGGAGGCAGAGGCAGGCGGATCTTTATGAGTTTGAGGCCAGCCTGGTCTACATAGCAAGTTCCAGACCAGCCATACTAAATTCCTGACCTGGGCGAGTGGGGATCTTGAAAGCCCCTGAGATGGTTCAGTAGGTATATACCTGCAATAAGTCCAACAACTTGAGTTTGACCCCTGGAAGCTATATGGTGGAAGAAATCCTTCAAGTTGCTCCATGACCCCACATGCACACCCTATGTGTGAGCACACATACAAAACACATACATACATACACACACCTTGCATACAAAAGGACAGGACAGAGCAAGGACATGAAAATGAAAGCAGAGGAACTATTTGTGAAGAACAGCAGGACCACTGGGGAGGGAGGGGCAGCAGGGGCAAATGAGCCAAGTACACTAGATACAAGTGTAGAAATGTCATAAATGCAAAAATATGATATTTATGAAAAACTGAGAGCTAACACTTTCAATGATAAACTCTCAAATTTTTTTGCTTAGACTCAGGAATGAGACCAACGGCTACTATGACCACTGCTACTCAGCACTGTAGTAGAAGTTCTAGCCACAGGAATTGAACAAGAAAATAAAACTATCCAAACTGTCCGGGAAGGTGAAACTATGGACACTTGCAGATGACATCATCTTGTATTTTAACATAAAGCAGAACAAAGCACAAGTCAGCAGCAGGCTACTGAACTCACAGAAGCTGGAGGACAGTATTTACATACATGCCCCAACTGCCCAACTGATCCCCGTTTAATGTACTCTCCATGAAAACTGCATGTTTTGTATAAACGGACAAACTGAACCCAAAAATACTTGTCAAGGTGCTCTCCAATGGCTATATATCTACAATCCCTGTGTGTGTGTGTGTGTGTGTGTGTGTGTGTGTGTGTGTGTGTGTGTGTGTTGGGGGTAGGGAAGTAGTTCTGAGACAGGCTTTCAAGTAATCCATCAAACCAGCTATGTAGCAAAGTAGCCTTAAACCCTGATCCTACTAGGATCCCATGCAAGTACCTTTACGGCCACATGGCTCTACCATCAGTTTTTACTAGGGATGGTTATAATAAACACAACACTTGAATATAATATCCACACATGGTAAATTACTAGGGGATTATATCAGCAACATTTTCACAGACAAGTATCAACACATATTTTTGAAATAAAGTCTTTGCAGCAATAACAAAGAAGAAATCTCCACCAACTATTGACAAAATACTTCACAACAGCAATGTATTTATTTTCACTTATGTCTGTGTGAGGGTGTCAGATCCCCTGGAGTTACAGACAGGCGTGAGTGGCTGTGTCAATGCTGGGGAAAAACCCAGATCCTCGGGAAGAGCAGCCAGTGCTGAGCTATCTCTCCAGCCCCCACAACAGCTATTGAAAAAAATGGACTGTGTTTTTTTTTCTTTTCTTTTAAAGTAGTCCTGGGCATTGAACCCAGGAACTTGTATGTGTTAGGCAAACAGGCCCATCTCCAGTCCCCAACTTAGAAAGGAAGGAAGGGTGCTCGCTTTGGCAGCACATATACTAAAATTGGAACGATACAGAGAAGATTAGCATGGCCCTTGGGCAAGGATGACATGCAAATTCGTGAAGCGTTCCATATTTTTTTAAATAAAAAAATTTTTAAAAAAAGGGGGGGAAGGAAGGGAGGAGAAACGACTTCCTCTAACCCCAATATTTGAGACAGGATCTCATGTAGCCTAGGCTGGCCTTAAACCTGGTATACAGACAAGGATGACTTCAAATTTCTAATCCTCCTGCCTCCACCTTCCAAGTGCTTGGGATTACAGGTACAAGTCACCACACTTGGCTTCCAAATATATATATTATATATTTCTTTAAAAAAAAAGGAATGCCTTTTCCTAAAGGTGCTTGGATTTATAATCATTCATCATACAACACAAATAGTCCCTTAAATACAATGTCTTTCATCATAGCTCTTCATATTTTTATATCTAATTAAGATTAGGTATAGACATGCAATATATCCTTGAACTTAATCTTGAAATAAAAAATAATAAAACTACAAGAAAATTCAAATTTCTACTACTATATACCTTTTTTATTTTTAAGTAAATTTAATTCCCTTTACCATAGCAAAAGAAAGTGATCCTACCCAATATCTGTAAGGGGCGGTTTATCTCTCCCTCTCTTATAACACAGAAAAAGCTCTGGGCTTTTCAGACTTCCATAGTTCAGATTGGCCTGGAGTGCTGATGGAGTGGCTTCAACACAGGTGTATCCTTCGGGTACAGCTTCCCCAGCCGATTTGATAATCACTGCAATGTCTGTGATTGGAGCTTTAGGGCCAGTTGATTTAGTATCTATACGATTTATTTCTTGATCCAAAAGAGTTGACGTATCAGTGAGACCTGCCACAACAAAGTAGTCTGTCACTCTTGGTCCTTTGTCTTCTATCATGACTGCTGTTCTGCTACCTAAAACAGAAAAGAGAAGGTATCAATGGTTAGAAATACTTCATACTGATCAAAATAAGACATCCTTAAGTTAGGAATAATCAACTATCACACTTCTCAGACTTATAATCAAACTTCATTCTGTAGGTTTTAGCACATCACTTTTACCTACAACAAAGTAGGTACATTTGCAACACAACTACAGTCATTTCATGTACCTATAGCTCTTATTTAAGATCTTAGCTGGGTGTAGTGGCTCAATCTGTAATCCCAGCACTTGGAAGCCTAAAGCAGGAGGATTTTGAGTTTGAGGCCAGCACTACACAGTGAGAGCCTGTAGCTAGAAGTTTCTCTGGTCATGCTGGGCCCCCACATTCAGGGCAAATGTCTCCCACCCGCATCCCGCAGTTGCTTGGTCCCAAGTAAACACACAGAGGCTTAAATTATTTACAAACTGTATGGCCTATGAGTGAGGAGTCTTGTTAGCTAGCTCTTATAACTTAACCCATTTCTAGTAATCTATATGTTGCCATGTTGCTGTGGCTGTGGCATTACCGGTCTGCTGACATCCTGTTGCTCCTTGGGCAGCAGCTGGCATCTCCCCTTACTTTCCTTTCTCCTTTCACTATCTCTTGGATTTTCTCATCTGGCTCCATCCTGCCCTGCTATAGGCCAATGCAGCTTTATTGATTATCCAATGAGAGTAACACATATTCACAGCATACAGAAAGACATCCCACAGCAAGACCCTGTTTCAAAACCTGGAAAAGGGGGCCAATGAGATGAATCAAGGGGTAACTCAAGAGCCAACTCCCCTGCAAGCTGTCCTCTGGCCTCCACACTCACAATATGGCATGCACACATACACATACACACACACCCCTATCCACAAACAAGTACACATACACACTACTATTCAGTAAAGATTTATGAACTGTTGAACTAGGTAATAATATGGATGAATAATAAAATGATATGAAAGCAATCAGATCAAGAAAAAAGAATGCATATATGATTCTATTATTATTATTATTATTACTATTATTTTGAGACAAGGTCTACTATGTAGCCCTGGCTGGCATAGAACTCGTTGTGTAAACCAGGCTAGCCACGAAGTCACAGAGATCCATCTGCATCTGCCTCACCAGTTGTGAGATTAAAAGCATGCACCACCATGCCTGGCCCCATATAAATTTTAGAAACTTGTTGGAATGATGTTTTCAGTGGTTAAGAACACTAGCTGCTCTTCCAGAGGACCCGAGTTCAGTTCCCAGCATCCACATGGTGGCTCAAAATCATCTGTAACTCCAGTCTCAGGGGATCTGACACCCTCTTCTGACCTCCAGAGGCACTGAATAAATGTAGAGCATTCTTACAGGCACATTCTTAAAGGCATACTTACAGGCAAAACACCCACACACATTAAAAAAAAAATCTAAAAAAAAAAAAAAAAAAAAAAAAAAGCCAGGAATGGTAGCATACACCTTTAATCCCAGCACTTCAGAGGCAGAGTCAGGTGGATCTCTGAGTTCGAGGCCAGCCTGATGTACAGAAGGAGTTCCAGGATGGCCAGGGCTACATAAAGAAACCCTGTCTCAATTAATCAATTAACTTAATTGATTGAATTTTTAGAGGCTATGTTGATAACAGGCAAAATCAGGAGAAAATAGTGAGATAGGAGGAAATGTGGGATATTGATGGATATTCACTATCTTGAATTGGCAATAATTTCCTAATTTGAAAGAAGGGTGTCAGGACACAAAAACGTAATAATTCTGAGTGTTTGTGAGAAAACTCCAAGGAAACAAGACAAGAGTCTTGTGACCTCTGTTTCTTCAAAACACAGAATTGTTCTTGGAATGTGTTTGTGTGCTCCTCCCAGGTGTGGGGTAGGAGTGAGTTTCCTTCAGCTGTTGTTATGCATGTGCCTCTAAGGAAACATGTCTTTGTCATGTGCAGCTTGTCCTGGTGTTGTATACTTATTTGGGTGATTCTTCTTAACTCTCAAAGCATAAACTGTCTGATGCTCTGAATAAAGCCGGCTACTGCACCAAATTTGAGTCAACCCATTTTTAGGTTCACCCTGAGCAGTAAACAAAAGGGATCAGTGGGAGTGGGGGGAGACAGGAGAGGATGATGAAAGGCTTAAAAGTTTTGCTGCTGTTGGTTTTTCAAACAGAGATTCATTACGTAGCCCTAGTTGGCACGGAACTTTGTAGTAGACCAACCTGACTTTGAACTGTTGACCTCTGCCTCTTTTATTTATTAAAGATCTATTTTTATTTTTAAATTATTGGGGGGCTGGAGTGATGGCTCAGAGGTTAAGAGCACTGGCTACTCTTGCAGAGGACCTGGATTCAATTCCCAACATACATAGGACAGCTTACAACTGTCTGTAATTCCAGCCTCAAAGGATCTGACATCCTCTTCTGGCCTCCAAAGGCACTGCATGCAGGTAGAGCACAAATATACAAGCAGGTATATCATCCATATTTGTAAAAATAAGTAAAAATTTAAAAATCATTTAAAAATATATGTATCTGTGTATGGTATGTGCACATGAATAAAGAGGCCCTGAAAGGCTAGAGGTATTTGGGTTCCCCTGAAGCTGGAGTTACAGGCTGCTTTGAGATGGCTGGTGTGGGTGCTGGGAATCAAACTCAGGTCCTTTGAAGTGCCCCTAGTGCTCTTAACAACTGAGCCACCTCTCCAGCCCTGAACTTATATTTTTATCTATTTGAGGTTTTTGTTTTGTTTTGAGGAGTGAGACTCAGTCACAGCAATCCTTTTATCCTTTTTTGCCTCACCCTCTGAAATGCCCAAACACTAGACCTTTAACTCTCTTTACCATGACCACTCAGACTACATCCACTTTACAGCTGAACACCTTTTCTCTCTGTGTGTACCTCACATTTTTATTCCTACAGCTACTTAAGGACACTAAGTTGTCTCCATACCCTGCTGCTATCGAATACTAAACTGAGCCTGAGGGTGGAGGGGTGCAGGTTGGCCTCAAGATAACAATTTCACTCTGGCTAGCTAGCTAGAGAAGTTTAATTGCCAGTCCATACAGTAATTCTATTTTTGGTTTTTTTCTTTTCTTTTCTATTTTTTTGAGACAGGGTTTCTCTGTGTAACAGTGCTAGGATTAAAGGTGTGCACCACCACCGTCTGGCCAGTGATTCTACTTTTAATATTTGAATAATCTCCCTAATTAATTTCCCACGTTTATAGAACGTGTTCCAGGACTCCCTTTGCTCTAAACCTCATGTAGCAAAAGCTTTTCTGTTTGGATTTTCACACTCTGAACCCCAGGCTAGCTAGGACTCACTGTGTAGCCCAGGCTAGCTCAAATTCTCATTAGTCCTCCTGCTTCAGCCTCCCAAGCCACTTAGCTTTAACAAAGCTTTTTAAAAAGTATAAAAAAAATCAATTTATAAGGCTTAATAATTATTCATTCTCCAATATAACAAAGATAATCTTTCATAATTTAATTTCATACTTCTTACTGACTATGCCCCCCTACCAGAGTTTCTGTGTGTTGCTCTGGCTATCCTGATACTCCCTCTGTAGACCAGGCTGGCCTCAAACTCAAAGATCCCTCTGCCTCTGCCTCTGCCTCCCCAGTGCTGGGATTAAAGGCATGTGCCACCACACATGGTGACCAAGAAATCCATTAATGTAAACAAAACACCATTAGCTTCAACTTACACAACTAAATATCATTCACACAATTCTTCTCATTGTAATAAAAAGGTTTCTTCCAGAGTTTCACAATTTATCTGCACGTTCCCACACCATGCAAAATGAATAATTTTTTCAATCAAGAAAAACAAGAAAAATACCATTTTATCAGTTAATGGCTACATTTAAGCAATGTGAAACAGGGTTTAGTGTTTTCCTTTAGACAACTCTATCAAGATCAGTTATGCCTATATCAGAGAACTAGAACACTGAAGTCCTTTCAAATAAAATCAGTTGACAAAACAATGATATTCTCCATTGTTGTTGTATCTGTGGTGCCAAGTTTTACAGGAGTAATGTAAAGAGAGGGCCAGAGAGTTTCATCCAGGTCAGCCGAGACTAAGAGAGTGAGGTCCTATTTCAGAGAGCTGGAGGGGGCGGGGGGAGAAAGAGAAAGAGAAGAAAGGAAGGAGGGAAAAGAAGGAAAGAAAAGAGAAAGCCAGGCAGGATAAAGGAGCCCTGGAAAGTAAAGGATGCAGCAGCCACTAATAACTGGATAAATCCAGTTGTTAACAACCAAATCCCCTCAGGAAAACTAAAATTTCCCTTTTTGAATGCTATCCAAGTGTGGTAGCAAAGGCAGAAGGATCACCAGAGTTTAAGGCTGGCCAGGTCTACACAGTGAGTTCTAAACCAGCCAGGACTGCTTAGTGAGATCTTATCTCAGAGAAAGAAGGGGATGGGGAGCCAGCCTGGGCTTCGTGGCTGTACCAGTAATGCCAGAATTTATGAGGTAGCAGCAGAAAGATCAGGAGTCCATGGCCAATCTCACGGTGGCATTCTGAGGCCAACCTGTGCTTCGGGAGACCCATCAAGGAAAGAGAAGGAAGCGGTTAGCTTTACCACTATGTATCAAAGTGACACTATAACAATATGTCTGAGAAAATTAAAAAGGACAACTCTGGGTCTCAGTAATTTTGATGTGTTTTTTTTTTAATTTGCAAGGTTTTTTTAATATATAAAATAAAGTTTATTTTTTTAAAAATGAATGAATGGGGGCTGGAGAGATGGCTCAAGAGGTTAAGAGCACTGGCTGCTCTTCCGGAGGTCCTGAGTTCAATTCCCAGCACCCACATGGTGGCTCACAACCATCTATAATGAGATCTGGTGCCCTCTTCTGGCCTTCAGGCATATACGCAGGCAGAAGAACACTGTATACATAATGAATGAATAAATAAATAAATAAATCTTAAAAAAAAAAATGAAAAATGAATGAATCCCAGTATCATTTGAACACAGTAGTTTGACAAGAAGAACTAAAACAGAAATTTTGACCCTTACTTTTTTTGTTGTTTTGTTTTTAGAAGAGTTCTCATAGTGGTATTGGTGTAATAATTTTGAAATTAGACTGTACCTACTCTGTAAGTGAATAATTGTTGGAAGTCAGAATTCCTGCTGTGAGAATTTGGGGGAATATGGGACTGGAGAGATAGTTCAGCTGTTAAAAGCACTCACTGGCTGTTCTTCCAGAGGACCCGGGTTCAATTCCCAGCACCCACATGGCAGCTCACAACTGTCTTTAACCAGTTCCAGGGGAACTCACACCAATGAACATAAAATTGAATTTAAAAAAGTATTTTACAAAAAAAGACTTATAAAAAAAAAAAGAAAAAATTGGGGGAACGTAAGGCAAAGAGTCAGAGTACTAGAATGAAATTAGAAGCATCAGTGTGAATACATAACTTTACAACATGTATGCTAAGGCAATTCTGTGCCTTAATGACTCCTAGAACAGAAAAAGCATATTAAACCAGATGTGGTGGCACTAGTCTAGCCTGTAATCCCAAGACTCAGGAAGCTAAGGCAGGAGGATTTCCAAATTCCAGGCCAGCCTGGGTTAAGTAGCAAAGTTCTAGCTCAAGAAATCCAAGCAAGCTGAAACTGAGCAACTGCTGACTGCTCAGGCAATTAGAAATCTATACCAACCACTCCAGGGCTCAGGACATCAGGAGAGAGACGGTGGAAAGACAGCAGGAGTCGGCGGTGGGGTGGAATGTTGTGGGAGGCTGTCACCCAGTTATGACCTGAAGCCCCACAAGCCGTGATTTCCAAAACATGACCAGACACACCAACATCCTGTATGCAGGGAAGACTGAGTTATAAGGTCCAACCCACTCCATGGGAGCTACAGACAATTGCTGGAGAAAGACATTTTCTTCAATGTTGTTCCTGTAAGTAACCTTCATCTATGCTCCTGTAAACAGCCTTAATTAAACTCATTAGGTCACTAAAAAGACAGGAGCAGATGTAGGGCTAGGAGGAGATCCGGAGAATAGCAGGGGAACAAGAAAGTAATGGGGGTGGGGGTGTGAACGTTAAAATACACTATATACATGGATGAGGATGTCAAAATGAAACATTATTATGTATAAATAATGTTTATGTGCCAATAAAAACATTAAAACCAAATAAATAAACATACATTCACATAAAACTAAAGTCCAGACTTTGGTTAATGTCAATGTCATTAGTAGGACAATTATGCCATATATATAAGATGCTTTATTTTGGAGTTATGTGTTTTTTGCGACAAGGTCTTACTTTGCAACTTACTATGTGGCCCAGTGCAGTATGGAAAGCATGACAATGCTCCTGCCTCAGCTTCATGAGTGCTGAAAACTACTAGTAACATAAACTATGCCCAACTATTAACATGAAATGTTATCAGGAGGAAAACACAGAAACACCATCTTTTCAACTTTTCTATAAGTCTAAAATCATTCAGAAATCAACATTTTAAAGGTGGGGATATATCTCAGTGATAGATCACTTGCCTAGCAGGGGAAGGCCTGAGTTCAATCTACAGCATCACTAGAACTTGATTTTATTGTTTATTGAGGGAAAGGGAGCATCCACAAGAATGTGAACACATCCTTGTGGAGACCAGAGGTGGATCTTGGGTTTCTTCCTCAATTGTTTTTCTGTCTTATATATTTTTGAGAAAAGGTCTGTCACTGAACCTAGAGTTCACCAACTGAGTAGACTAGCAGCAAGACCCCAGGGATCCTATTTTTAACTTTCTCAGTTTGGTGATTATGGGAGCACAATGCCACACCTGGTTTATTAATGTGGGTGCTAGGAATCTGAACTCAAGTCCTCTTGCTTGCACAGCAAATACTTGAACAACCATGCCAATTTCCCTGCCACAATAATTTAAATAGATATAAATTTTATTAAGTTATTATGTATGTGCATGTGAACAGTATTGACAACAGCAATATAAACAAGCAAATCAAGGAAACAGCACACATGTCCATCAATTGATGAACAGACAAAATGTGGTACCTACATATATTTATTTACACAATGGAGTGTCATTCAACAGTAAAAAGGAATGAAGTACCAACACATGCTACCACCAAGATAAACCTTGAAAACATTCCACTAAGTGGAAGAACCTCGTCTCAGACAACCACAGGCAATTCGGTTCCACTTCAGGAAAATGCTCAGAACAGCAAATCTAGACACAGGAGTGGATGAAAAGCAGACTCAGGCAGGCAGGGGTTCAGGAAAAATGTAGAAGGCCTGCTAATGGATAGGAGGTTCCCATTCAAAATGCTTCCAAGAGTCAGGCATGAAAGCACATGCCTATGATCCCAGTACTAGAGAGGAGAGGAGGGTTGGAGATGTAGAGGCCAACCTAGGCAACAAGAGATTGTGTCTCAAAACAAATAATAGGTGCTAGAGTAGGGATTCTCAACATGTAGGTCAAGACCCCTGGGTTTGATAGGCCCTTTCATGGAGGAGGGAGGGTCTTAAGACTATCGGAAAACACAGATATTTATATTATGATTTGTAACTGAAGCACAATTACAGTTATGAAGTAGCAATGAAAATAATTTTATGATTGGGGTCACCACAACATAAGGAACTTTATTAAAGGGGTGCAGCACTAGGAAGGTTGAGAAACACTGTGCTAGACAGTTCAGCAGTGAAAAGTGCTAGCTGCTCTTCCAGAGAATTGAATCCAATTCCCAGAACCCACACGGGGTGATTCACAACCATCTGTAACCCCAGCTCCAAGGGATCCAACATCCTCCACGGCCTCTGTGGATACCTACATTCACACACATACCCAAATGCTGATACACATAAGAAATAAATAAAAATATTGCATGTGTGTCCTTCTTAGTTCTGATTGCTTAAAAGCACACCCAGCAGTGTCACCAAAACAACAAACAGTACCTAATCCACCTTACAGTAACACATCAGGGCAGGCCCCCTAGAGACGACAAGGCTGAAGTAAATTAAGGAAAATACATGGTACAACCAGAATGTCACATGCAAAGGACAAAAGGTACTTCTAAGATTAATGGGGTCCTGTCAACAGTCACAGGGACTAGCTTAAAGAGTCTCCTATAGGTCAGACTGTGGATGATCTCTGAATCAAAAGGAGTGGCAGGAACCGGGAATGTGACTCAGGGGTAAACCGCATGCTTAGCATACAAAGAGTCAAGAATGGTAGCGATGCACTAGAATATATGGTTTTGAGCCTGGAGTGCATTCAGTCCTACAAAATGAAGGGCAAGACGACTTTTCACAGAAGAATACCAACAGATACTTTGGGGTGAAGGAATGCTAGAAAACAACCATTTAATAATATATTCAGATTCAAGACTGTTAGGTTTCAATCCCAGGACAAAAGGCTGAAGTGCCTACTTAACATATCAAAGCGAACCTCACCGCCAGGTTCTCTTAGCATCCCTCAGTCCATACCTGTACAGGGCCCTCCTGGCTGGCATACCCCAGTCCCTACTCTATCCAACCCTGGGGTTCCCTTCCCCCAACTGCCCTTCCGTATATAATCCAGCCATTTGCTTACACCTGATCCTCGGGCCTCCTAGCTGCTGCTCCTGGCTCCTCTCTCTTGCCCAGCTCCCCTCCCCTGGCCCTCTCCTCACATGGCCCAGGGTCATGTCCACTCTGGACTCTCCCAGATGTCCCTGCCTCTGTCTATGTTCTCCCCTTTATCTATAACAAACTTTCTCCTCCACCATACCTAGGAGCAGTCATGCCTTTCCTTTTTACTTTTTATTTTTCATTCAATGAGTACTAAGTAGAAAACAGCACAGCAATAAAACACTGGTCTGGTGAGAAAGGGTGCACCTGGCACTCCAGCACTCAAAATGCTGAGGCAGGGGGATCTTGAGTTTAAGGCTGGACTGAACTAGATATGGAGCTCTAGGCCAAACTGGACTACAAAGAAAGATCATGTCTCAAAAATCAAAACAGATGGGTCAGTGAGATGGCTCAGTAGATAAAGGCACTTATCACTATACCTGACAACCTGGGTCTCCAGGTCTCACATGGTCTAAGGAGAGAGCCAATTCCTGCAAGTTGTCTCTTCTGTGTCTGTCTGTCTGTCTGTCTGTCTGTCTCTCTCTCTCCCTCTCTCTCTCTCTCTCTAAGTCAGGGATGGCCCGCTGATTAAAGTTCTTGCCTCATAGGCAACAGTTTGATCCCCAGAATCATGTAAATTCTGAGTAGGCTTGGTAGCTTTCCTGTAATTCCAACCTCTGAAGGCAGAGATGGGATTCCCAGAGCAGGCTGGCTACTGAGATTAGCTGTGTGGGAGCTCTTTGTCTGATCCTGCCTCGAAAGAAAAAGTAGAAGAGTGACTGAGGAAGATTCCTGACCTCAGCCTCAGCCCTCTATATTCACACTCACACACTTGCACACACACCTACACATACATGTGCTGCACATATGTAAACACACACACACACACACACACACACACACACACACACATGAAAAAATTTTAAAATAATGACATCAATAAACAAAAACAAAACAAACAAAAAAGATCCAGGCTTGGTAGTGCATATCTTTAATCTCAGCACTCCAGAGGCAGAGGCTAGGGGACAGATCTCTGTTAAGTTCAAGGACAGCCTGGTCTATCGAGTTCCAGGCTAGTCAGAGCTACACAGTGAGACTCTGTCTGGGGGCGGGGGGGGGGGGGGGGGGGGGGGGTCTCCAAATAATTGATAATTACACTTCCAGCCAGGTCTGAGGCTAAGGCAGGAGGACTTCTGCAAATTTAAGGCCAGCCTAGACTACAAAGCAAGACCCTGTCTCAAACAGAAAAGAATAACATAGAAGCCGGAGAGAGGGCTCTGTGTTGAGTTTAAGAGCACCAACTGCTCTTCCAGAGGACCTGGGCTCCATACCCAGCACCACATGGCAGTTCACAACCATCTGTAACTGCAGTCTAGGGGATATGCATTCAGGCAAAAGACCCAGACACATAAATAAAAATGCTGGGCTTTATAGGTGAAAATACAGTCTTTCAGGAAAAACAAAAGTTATCATGGCATGAGGAAAATACCTTTATAAGAGAGAAGAAAGCCTACAGCCATAGTTAACTAAGTCTTTGCCTGAAGAGTAAAGAGCCCCGCACATCTCAAATGACTTACAGTTACCACTGTGTTACAGTATACAGAATAAAAGGTGCAGCTATGCAGCATCCAAGTGGAGGTCAGATGACAACTTTTCAGGAGCTTTTCTCTCCTTCCACCGCGTGGGAACCAGGGGTCAAAGTCAGGTTGGCAGGCTTGGCAGCTAACTTTATCCCCTGAGCCAGCTCACCATCTCTGAATAATTCACCTTTCTGTGTATTAAAATCTCTTACATAGAGCTGGGAGTCTAGCTAAATGCTGAAGCACATACATGATATGATTACCATGTAAAAGAAGACTCCAAATTCAGGGTACAGCACCCTTAAAAAAAATCACATATAACCTTAGGGGGGGCGGCGATCTACCTTCTGTTTTGTTCCAGTAGCCAATCCCCAAGCAACATCCAATTAACTGCAATTGGTCTATGTGTTTTGATCTAAATTCCCTCTCTTCACTCTTACCAAAACAAAAAAACTTTTCAGGTTTATTCATTCAGGCTTCTAAGTTTCTGGAGGAAAATAGAGCTTGCTTAGTGGTACACACCTCATGTATTCATGTAATACATACCTCATATACTCACGTAATAAATATACACCTCATGTACTCATGTAATACATACCTCATGTACTCATGTTATACACACCTCATGTATTCATCATGTTATACACACCTCATGTACTCATGAAATACACACCTCATGTACTCATGTTATACACACCTCATGTACTCATGATGTTATACACACTTCATGTACTCATGTAATACATACCTAATGTACTCATGTAATACACACCTCATGTACTCATGTAATACACACCTCATATAATCATGTAATACACACCTCATATAATCATGTAATACATACCTCATATAATCATGTAATACACACCTCATATAATCATGTAATACATACCTCATATAATCATGTAATACATACCTCATATAATCATGTAATACACACCTCATGTACTCATGTAATACACACCTCATATAATCATGTAATACATACCTCATGTAATCATGAAACTCAAAAGGCTAAAAAAAGAGATTTGCCAATGAGTTTGAGGCCCATCCATGTCATATTGTAAATCCAGGCCAGCTTGGGATAAAAATCTCATTCAATAAACAAGAAAAAAAAGTTTTGGAGGGAGGCAGGTGGAGAGTTATGTTCATCTCTACTTTTTAAAAAGATTTGCTTTATTTATTTTATGTGTCTGGGTGTCTTACTGCCTATATGTATGTGTACCACATGCACTCAGGGCCTGTTGAGGTCAGAAGAGCTGGAACTAGAGTTACAGGTGACTGGGAATTGCTGGGAATTGAACCCAGGTCCTTTGCAAGAGCAGCAAGTGTTCTTATCCACTGAGCCACTTCTCAAGCCCCAGAACTACTTTAAAGCACAGCACAGAAGCACTGGGAGATGGCTCAGTGGGTAAAGCAGCTTACTGGCAAGCCTTGTTCAAAAAGTTAAGAATTCGAGCAACGAATATACTGAAAGCACTGGGCATACAGGTCCATCACTTGGAAGGCAAAGCAGGACGGCTAGTACATGAGTTTGAGGGCTGAGTGGGGCAGGGACAACTCTTCTGGCCTCCACAGGCACAGACACAAATAAACATGATCAAAATTAATAAATCGTTTAAAGCAAAAAGAAAAGCAAGCTTAACCATTCAGAAGCAGGAAGGGGAAGTGACACAAAGAGGTTAGAGAGGCAGTTCTGCAGTTAACATCTGCCACTTCTCCAAAGGACCCAAGTTCAGTTCCCAGCACCATATCCTTCAGTACACAACCACCGGTAACTACAGCTCAAGGAGATGTAATCGATCAGCCTCCTCGGCCACTACTAAATATACGAGCGACTACAACAGAGAACGGCCTAGATCAACAAAAAAAAAATCAAGAGCCAATATGGGGGCACACACCTGTCATCCTACAACTCGGAATCAAAAGTAGGAAAATCTCAAATCCAAGGCCAGACTGGGATAATAATTAGCCCAGCCACACATACTATAGCTCCCACAAAATCTCACCAGCGTATGACCACCTCCACTGTAAACAGTCCCTTCAGAGTACTATCTGTATTAATTAATAACTGATGAATAAATAGTCTCTAATTTATATTAGGGCCCCCCCCTTTTGATGGTATACAGTCTGTGGCTTTGAACAAATGAATAGTGCACACATCTACTACTACAGTTTCACATGTAGTTTTAGTGCCTTAAAGTTTTCTATGTTTTGCCTTCCCCCACTTTTCCTGCCCCCCACCCCTCCTTACAGCTTTTTAGAGACAGGGTCTCATAGCCCAGGCTGGCTTTGAACTCCCACTTCGGCCTCCCAAGTAGGATTACTAGCATGCACAGCTTTTTGCCGTTACTGGGGTCTTGCCTTTATTATTATTATTATTATTATTATTATTATTATTATTATTAACTTCTTTGTGTATGTGGGTGGATGTGCGTGGTACAGCACATGCATAAAGATAAGAAAATGACTTGCAGGAGTCACTTTGCTCCTCCTAACGTATGGGACCTAGGGATCAAACTAGGGTTGGTGACAAGTGCCTTACTTGCTCAGCCATCTCACTGGCCCTTATTTTATTTGAGACAGCATGTTAAACAGCCAGGCTGGCCTCAACCTTACTCTGAAGCCGAGGCTAGTCTTGATCCTCCTCCATCCACCTCCTAACTCCAGGGAATCACAAGCATGTGCCATCACGCCCAGCTATCTAATTCCATTTATTGTTACCTGTTTTAAGCACAGGGCCACTGAAATTTCTAAACTACATATGTGAGTTGGAGATATGCAAAGTTTCTGGGTTCAAAACCTAAAAACCACAGTAACACAAAGAAGTCATGCATGAGAATTATACTGCAGTTCCTCCACAGCAATAATCTAGCCAGTAGTAGTAGGATAGGGAAAGATAAAAGTCACACCAATCTGAAAGAGGAAGTATTACCAGCCTTCTTAGCAAACATTATGAACGTGCATGGGGGAAAAAGAAAAAAGCTAACAGCAGCTGGAAGTCAAATGTACGTAAGTTCAAGCAGACCATGGAGAAGACCTGCGATCCCTGCACTTGAGAGCACGAGGCAGAAGAGCTCAAGGTCGCCCTCAGCTTCGTAGTAAGTTCCAGGTTACCCAGGCATGTATCTTTCCCAGAATTTAAGGGGCCCAGGCAGGAGGATGGCAGCAAGTTTGAGGCCATGTTGGTCTACACAGCAAGTTCCAGGTATGCCTAGACTATACAGCAGGACTTGTAACAAAAAAAGGTAGTTTTCAAACTGGGCATGATGTCTCATGCTTGCCTTTAGGACTCACACTGAGGCAAAAGCAGGAGAATTATAGAAAATTCCCACAAATACTATTATAAATTTCAAATAACAAACTATCTAGATTTGGAATTCCTTACACCATGATGCTAAAAGATGTCTTTTACTAGGCTATAACACATGAAATTCTTTCCCCAATCTTCAACTTTCTTTTTGGTGCTCCGTTTTGTTTTTTCTAAATATAGTCTCACCACTTAACCCAAGCTGGCGTGAAACTTGTTTGCTGAGCAGTGAGGCTGGCCTCACACAATCATCCTGCCTCCACTGTCCAAGTGCTGGGGAATCAGAGATGTGCAACACTACACCTGGCTTCCCAAAGTTTAACTGCTAAGAACATCCCATTCCACCAAGACATCCCACTGCTACAAATCTATAAAGCTGACAACCTGAAAGAAGGTACAGTTTGTGAGGCACCACCCCCAAAAAGTTAACATTCTAATTCGTGTGCTATGAAAACTTGTGTCCTAATTATAACAGACATTCTGTTTTCAAATCAGAACAGTCAGATGAGACAACCTGCCACTGACTCAGCTGCTTTCTTTTTCACTTTACAACCTGCACTTAAGATGCAAGAACGAGACGAACACATAACTCTGAAAGTGAGCAGCAAAGCCAATATGGTGTTTGTCTTGGCAGGAAACACCAATGAAAATATAAGATGCCTCAGTCTCGGCTGGCAGATATACAAAAAGCAAGGGTGCCTTGTCATTATTTACCATGCAAAATCCTTCATGCATAAGCTACACACTGCCTTTTACTACAGATGCTTAATATGTTTCCTTAGATAGATCACCTGCCCCAATAACCATCCAAATCTGGCACCAGGAATTGTTACAGCCTGCACAACACGACAATTCCTTGTAACTTAAAACATTTGCTTTTAAAAACTCTCCACCTACAACTTCTCTACCAATTTCATCCAGCTACAAGCTCAAGTTTATACTATAATATGCTGTATTTATTCCCAGAATGCACTTATTTACAAATTACACGGGAGTAAATTATTAAACTACAAAAACATCAACTATTCTAATATATCTTTTCTATTATTCAAATAACCAAACAATTATACCCCAGGCAAGGTATTATCAGCCAAAAATCAAATGATATGGGATTATTTCACTAAAGCAGGTAATAAAGGCATTAGCCCCTTAATCTCGATCACTGACTTTATAAATAGTCAAAGGAGTCACCATGTGCTGGGGAGTAGACTGAATAGCAGAAAACGTTTGCCACTAACTAAAAAAACGATTCACAATCCAGTAAGAGGCAGGTCATGTTCACGAACACAATTCTAAGTTTATATCTGCGATTTCTGAGTTCAAGAAGGCAGTTTGCCAACCTTTTAACACTAATATGGAGAACAGAGCAGAAAATATAGCGGGTTTTTATGGTTATAATGACTGAGATACAAAGAATGGTTTTCCTTTTGCAATTCACTTTTTTTTTTTTAACAGAAAAGTCACACAAAGCGTTCTAGATTTGAGGTAATTTAATATACCCGATTACCTCAAATCAAATGTTTACTGAAAAACTTAGCAAGAGCACATTGTACCTAAGGATCTCTTCTACCTACTTCTCCTTGGAAACAGAGAGATAGGAAGGGAAGACCTACTACTCGTAGGGTTAACTGGAGTGTGAGAACATCTTAATTGCAGTTGCACACAATTAAGCAGACGCAGTAGGTCAACTGCTCAGGCTACACAGTGCATGACAACCTCTGCAGGCACAATCGCACAAGTAGCGCTTTCATTCCGGGGGATGACACCTTCCCTCACATTTGCTCAAGTAACTACGGTAACTGCCCTAAATTTTCCCGTGTGAAACCAACAAAATGTGGGGGAAGAGAGGGAGGGGGACATTTTAAAAACTGGGTCACTCCTTATTTGTTCTCTCCAAGCACATTCTTCGGGAGGGAAACGGCCAGAGAGAGGGGAGAGGAAAGCCCGTGACAGCATCTCCAATGCTTTAAAGTTACAGTTCTTACCGGAGTCGGCACTAGGAGCTCATTAGTTGGCTTTATTTGCGTTTAGTCACTCTGGAGCTGAATGGAGCCTTCCTCTAAGTGACCCCCAACAAAGCAGCCCTAAGCATCGGCCACAGTCCGGCAGAGGAGGAAATGCCCTGGATTCACCTGCGGCACCTGCCTGCGCCGGCTGCCTCCACCTCCGCAGCGTCAGCCGACCCCTCCGCTCCACCCCAGCTCCCTGGAGGCACCGCCACCGCTCCACGACCCGCCGGTCGGGCCAGGGCCCCGGAGTCTGGCTCCCGCCCCACCCCGGCGGCAGAGGCCAGGCCCTGGCGCAGCACCGAGGCGATCCTCACGAGGCCCTCGAGCCGCAGCCACTTCGCACCGCAGCCGGCAGGCTCCGGGCACCTCTCGCCCGCCGCGAGCCTAGGCCGGCCAGCCCGCCGCTCCCCTCCTCGGACTTGGCCCTGTACGCTACCTGGGCGGGAGGCACAGGCAGGGCGGTGGTGCGGACTCACCTGCGATGGCCGGACACTGCAGCTTCCTGGGGCGAGAAAGCGCCGGCTACGCGGCCTGGGCACCCTCGCTCGGCACGCAGGGCCGGGACTCCAGCGGCCCCTCTGCGCCTGCGCCTCCGCGCGGCCGGGTCTCGAGGGGCACCGCCTGCAGCGAGGGCAACTGCCGGCCGAGGGGCTCGCGGGCCGCGCGCGGGCGCTGCGGGAGGACCGACGTCTAGGCGCTGCCGGCGGCGAGCCTGTCCCGACCGCAGACCGCCATGTTTCTGTTCCCTTTTCTCTTTTGCCTTCCCCTCCTTCCGCCCCTTTCCACAGAACACCACTTTCCCTCCCTTCTTCCCTCTCCCTTTCCTTCTGCGGGGGCGGTGGAAAGGGCGCGGGGAGGGCGGGGTCCGAGGTCGGCCCCGCCCCGGTAGAGCCACGCCCCTACGGTTAGGCTCCGCCCAGTGGTTGACCCACGCCCCCAGACTTGAACCAAGCCTCTCGCTCAGGCCACGCCCCTGCGCCCGGACAGGAGAGCTCCCTAGCTGCACCCGCCGGGTTTCTGTCCCTTACCCCTCCTTCTCCTTGCAGAGGGACCCATCCTGGCCGACCTCGGGGCGCGCTCTAAGAGTCCTGACGCTGGCCTCGCGGACCCCGAAGCGAAAGATAGTTAGCGTTCCATGCGCTGCTTGCAGCCTTCCCCTACGCTCTGTGTTTATTGCGGTGGCCTGGAGCAGGTGACCGCTGCCTCTCCCAGCTCGGGCTTTCCAAGACTGGAAAAGTGACACTGGATAGCTCAAGGTCAATGAAAAGAGAGCCAAGCGAGACGTGAAGTTCCCCTTTAATAGAGGCTGGAAGTCCCACTCATAACTGGGTGACCCCCGCCCCCTAAAATCCAAGGGACACAGGAGGGTTGCCCCTTTCCAAGCCGGCTACAGACCTCTGGAGAGACCTTAGCTGCGTTGGCTTTCGAGTAGAGCTCTTTAAAATTATCGGTACCCCGCTGCCTCCCAAAGGTAGCCTAGATTTGGAGGTACACATTCTGAGTCCTCCCTGTAATGCAGTTTGGGCAAAGTATTTCTGACTTGTTGAAGCGGAGGTGGGGGAGCAGGCTCTCACTATCTATTCTTGGCTGTCCTGCAAGTCTATTTGCAGACCAGGCTGGCCTCTAACACTCAGAGAGCCTCCATTGCTAGATTAAAGACGTGCGCCACCACTCGGTGACGACTTTTTTAAGGCACCAACTTTTTAAGGGACAAACGGCTTAAAATAAGTTACAACTTTTTCCTCTTGGAGAAAAAGGATTAGCCAGTGACCCGCAGCTGATTGAAATTACAACTAATAAGGTTTTTTTTTTGGGGGGGGGGGCTGAGCGAGGCGGGGGGGGGGGGGGGGACAGCGTATAATGAACGACATGTGTGAACATGCCTTAATAAAACCCGTTTCTTTGTATGCAGTTAAAAATTCACTAAGTTAAAGATTTGTACATATTTGGTGAGTACTCATGTACATAATGATAACTTTGCTGCGAATTATTCCTTATTCACTATTCTTGCTTACAAGTGGAACATCAAGTCTGATTGTTGTCAATTTATTTCTGAAGTTTACTGCAGGTTTGAAAATTTTTGGCCTTCGTAACTGACACCGTTTTCCTCACCGCATTAGCAGTCAAAATTGATTCAAGAAGAAACACTTAGCAATATAAATTCGGCACCATTAGCAATAGTTAGGAGTTAATCTGGAGCCCTGGAAACATCCTAATACTAACAATCTAGACAGCAGAAATTTTAAGGACATGTTCATATTTGAAAACCTAACTTATGGACTTCTTGTACTTCCTCACCAATGTGAAAATTAATACTTCCAAAATATTTAAATTGAGTTAATGGGTTTAACTTGATGGGAGAGAGCTTATTTAGCCCTCATGAGGCGCTGGGTTGGATCTCTAGCTCTGAAAAAACAAAATGTGATTGGGTAACATATCATTAGCCCTCAAGCACTGAAAGGGCCTCCCCTTTCTCCCCAACCCCATTCTTTGGTACCTGCAAAAATGAAAAAATGGGTGCTAGAGAGATGACTCAGTATTTAACAGTACTTGCTGCACTTTTAGAGGACCAGAATTTAATTTCCAGCACCCTATCCAGAGGCTCACAACCACCTACCTGTAACTCCAGCTTCAGGGGATCCAACACCCTCTTCTGACCTCCAATGTTACAAATACGTACATGCACATACTCACACAGAGACACACAAGCATACAAATCAATAAAAGTTAAAACTAAGAAACCCTTAAAAAGCAATAAAATGCCAGGCAGTGGTGGTGCATGCCTTTAATCCCAGCACTCGGGTGTGGTGGTATTGTGTTCCCTGAAATATTGTGTGTTCCTCGAAATAAACTTATCTGGGGTCAGAGAACAGACAGCCACCATATTAAACATGAGGATGGGCAGTGGTAGCACACACCTTTAATCCCAGCACTCGGGAGGCAGAGCCAGGCAGATCTCTGTGAGTTCAAGACCACTTTGGAAACAGCCAGGCATGGTGACTCACACTTTTAATCCCAGAAAGAGAGCCTTTAATCCCAGGGAGTGATGGCAGAGAACAGAAAGATATATAAGGCGTGAAAACCAGGCACCAGCGCTAGTTAAGCATTTGGCTGGTTTAGCATTTGGCTGGTTAAGCACAGTTCAGCTGAGATTCATTTGGATGAGGACTCAGAAGCTTGCAGTCTGAGGAAACAAGACCAGCTGAGGAACTGGCGAGGTGAGGAAGCTGTGGCTTGTTCTGTGTCTCTGATCTTCCAGCATTCACCCCAATAACTGGCCTCGAGTTTGAATTTATTAAATAAGACCTGTTAAGATTCATGCTACACTCGGGAGGCAGAACCAGGTGGATCTCTGTGAGTTCGAGGCCAGCCTGGTCTACAGAGCAAGATACAGGACAGGCACCAAAACTACACAGAGAAACCCTGTCTCAAAAACAAAAACAAAAACAAAAACAAAAAAACAAAGTAAGTGTGCTGGAGTGTTTTATGTTAGAGCCTGCAGAGAGTTTCAGTTGACAAAATGCCTCCGTAAGATCCAGGTGTATGCAAAATGCCTGTGGAAAATTTTCTTAATTTGTGATTGATGGGGGAGGGCCCAGCCCATGTGGGTAGGGCCACCCTTAGGCTGGTGGTCCTGGGTTCTAGAATGCAAGCTGTCTTAGAGTGAATATTGCTGTGATGAAACACCATGACCTAAGCAACTTCAGGAGGAAAGGGTTTATTTGGCTTGCACTTCCATATCACTCACTGTTCATCACTGAAGGAAGTCAGGACAGAAACTCAAACTGGGCAGGATCCTGGAGGCAGGAGCTGATGCAGATGCCATGGAGGGGTGCTGCTCACTGGTTTGCTCACATGGCTTGCTCAGCTTGTTTCTTATAGAACCCAGGACCAGCAGCCCAGGGATGGTGCTACCCACAGTGGGCTGAGCCCTCCCACATCAATCATTAATTAAGAAAATACCCTACAGCCCAGTCTCACGGGGCATTTTCTCAACTGAGGCCCCCTCCTCTCTGATGACTCTAGCGTGCGTCAAGTTGTCATAAAAGTAGCCAGGACACAGGCTGAGCAAGATATGAGGAGCAAGCCATTCCTTTGTGACCTCTGCATCAGCTCCTGCCTCCAGGTTCCTTCCCTGCTTGAGTTCCTGTTCTGACTTCTTCCAATGATGAGTAGTGATGTAGAAGTGTAAGCCAAACAAACCTTTCCTCCGCAATTTGGTTTTGGTCATGGTGTTTCATCACAGCAATAGTAACACCAACTAAGGTAGTCAGGGATGCCAAAGGCATTTCCTACTTTAAAAAAAAAAAAAAAAGAAAGAAAGAAGGAAGGAAGGAAGGGAGGGAGGGAGGGAGGGAGGGAGAGAGAGAGAGAGAGAAAGAAAGAAAGAAAGAAAGAAAGAAAGAAAGAAAGAAAGAAAGAAAGAAAGAATATTGGAAAAAGCCAAATTTTAACATAATGGATTACAAGATTTTAGAAAATCTGTAATTTTTCTTAATGTTTTCATCATCCTAAAGTTTTATCATAAAATTTTCATCTCCATGCCCTGCTCAGTGTCTCCTAGAAGTAACTCATAAGTCTAGCTTTTCATTTGAGCCACCTATTTTTCACTTTGCATGTTCTTGATCACTCTTGCACATTCAGGATAAATAAGTTCACTTTGATGTTTAACACAGACATATTTTTCTGCCCTTACTGAAGAACTATTTGCAGTTAATAGTTGCTCAGGGAATGAGAATTCTTTTTTGAGGATCTGGCTACTTGTAGGAGTCCCATGCTCCAGTGGTGGTCCCTTACCCATGGCCAAATGGGAAGTACCAACTGAATTTAGTGGGTTACTAAATATATACATATAAATAAATAAATAAATAACCATGAAGTTGGGGATATGGCCAGAATGGGATGGGATGGGATGGGGGGGGGTTGTAGATAGGATCATATTTCATTGTGTACATGTATGAAACTCTCAAGAATAAGGAAAAAATTTATTCTCAATTTAAAAAAATAAAGAGGACTGAACAGGTGGGTCCAAGATTAAGTTCCTAGCACCCATATCAGGTGGCTCACAACCACCTGTGACCCCAGTTCTGGGGGACCCAATGCCCCCTTCTGACATCTGTGATCACCTGCACAGACATGGAATACATACAAATGCTCAAACACATGCAAATATACACATAAATTGAATAAATCCTTATAAAATCAGCAAATTATTTGTCTAAAAAGCTGAAAGAGAACCAGAGAGTCCAACAGCCACATACCTGCTGTGATCATTACAGCATCACAGTCTCATCTGAGTTTATAGATACAGGAATACATATAGGCTGGGCATGGTGGCACATGCATTTAACCCCAGCACTCAGGAAGCAGAGGCAGGAGGATCCCTGTGAGTTCCAGGCCAGGGAGGACTACATAGTGAGATCCTTCCTCTAAATACATACATACATACATACATACATACATACATACATACATACATACATAGGGAATGGGGGCGCAGATCAGTTGTAACCCTCTTGCCTAGCATGTGTGAGGTGCCAAGTGTGATCAGACCCAACTTCACAAAACGAGGAGGTGTGGGAATGCATGGGAATAATCAGGCCAACCGTCTGAAAAAGGAAGTGACATTCTAGCAGAAAGCTCCTCCTCAGTCCCTAAGTGACCATGGTCACTGTAGATTCCTATGGATTTGCAATGCAAACGAACTAAATGGAAATGCTGAATTGTCTTCTCAAATAGGTGGCAGGTTTGGGTGGCTGTCTTTATTGCTACACCTCACAGATGTCATCTTCATCATTCTGTTTATTCTCTTGAAAATCTTCTGAGCACTGCCCTGTGGGGAAAGGTCACCCGAGTGCTCCTATGACCTTTTTCTTTTCCTTTTTCCTCTTTTTCCTTGACATATTCATCTTTTTCTTGTTATTTTTGTTTTAAAACTCTTTTTTATTATTTTATTTTTTTCTATTATCTGCTTGATACAGTACAAATTCTTGTCCTAATAGTGAAATGTTTCACTGAAGTTTGCCCAGTGATTGAGTAAAACCAAAACTTATTAAAAAGCCACAGTCGCAGGGCGGTGGTGGCACATGCCTTTAATCCCAGCACTTGGGAGGCAGAGCCAGGCGGATCTCTGAGTTTGAGGCCAGCCTGGTCTATCGAGTGAGTTCCAGGAAGGGCGCAAAGCTACGCAGAGAAACCCTGTCTCAAACAAACAAACAAACAAACAAACAAAAAAGCCACAGTCATCCTAGGGTCCCCCCTGCTATGTAGTCTCCCTGGATCTATGGGTTTCAGTCTGATTGTTCTTTGCTTTATATCTAGTATCCACTTATGAGTGAGTACATACCATGTTTGTCCTTCTGGGTTTGGGTTACCTCACTCAGGATGATATTTTCTAGTTCCATCCATTTGCCTGCAAATTTCATGCTGTCACTGTTTTTCTCTGCTGAGTAGTACTCCATTGCGTATATGTACCACATTTTCTTAATCTATTCTTAAGTTGACAGACATCTAGGTTGTTTCCACGTTCTGGCTATTACAAATAATGCTGCTATGAACATAGTTGAGTATGTATCTTTGTAGTATGATTGAGCATTCCTTGGGTATGCTGAGAAACCACCATACAGATTTCCACAGTTGTTGTACAAGTTTGCACTCCCACCAACAATGAAGGAGTGTTCCCTTTGCTCTATATCCTCTCCAACACAGACTGCTATGACCTTTTTCTTTTCTGGGAACCTATCCTAGTAACATATGTATAGTAGTCTTCAAAAATAATGAATGTGGATGAGGGTTGAGGGTGTAGTTCAGAGGTAAAGAGGAATTCCTTAGCACTGGGTTCACTCCCCAGTGCCACAAACAAAAAGAGAAAACCGGAAAGAAGGAAGGAGTGGGGGAGTGTAAAAAGAAGGAAGGATGGAGGTAGAGAAGGAAAAAGAAAAGATGATGTAAGCCCATGCTTCCCTCACTTTCTTCCACGCCGTCTTTGGGCTGTTCACTTAACATTTCCTCATGCATTAAGTGAGTAGACTGATTTTCCTGATGAAATAAAATAATTTATTTATTTGTAATATTGTCTTAGTTAGGGTTTCTATTGCTGTGATGAAACACCATAACCAAAAAGCAAGTTGGTGAGGAAAGGGTTTATTTGGCTTACACTTCCACATCACTGTTCATCACTGAAGGAAGTCAGAACAGGTACCTAACAGGACAGGAACCTGGAGGCAGGAGCTGATACAAAGGCTGTGGACCAGTTGGGCAAAGTAAATGCAGATCTATATAAGCAGGCTCTGGTTGGGACCATTGATTGTGGGTGATGCTCCCTAGTAGTCTAGTGGTTAGGATTCAGTGCTCTCACTGCCGCCCGCGGGGTTGGATTCCCGGTTAGGGAAGCCTTTCTTCTAGCCGGGCAGTGGTGGTGCATGCCTTTAATCCCAGCACTCAGGAGGCAGAGCCAGGCAGATCTTTGTGAGTTCGAGGCCAGCCTGGTCTACAGAGTGAGATCCAGGATAGGCACCAAAAACTACACAGAGAAACCCTGTCTCAATCAATCAATCAATCAATCAATCAATCAATAAATCAATAAACAAACAAACAAACAAACAAACAAATAAATAAAAGGGCTGGAGAGATGGCTCAGAGGTTAAGAGCACTGGTTGCTCTTTCAGAGGTTCTGAGTTCAATTCCCAGCAATCACATGATGGCTCACAACCATCTGTGATGAGATCCAGTGCCCTGGCTTCCAGGTAGCTCCTTCCCTTTGTGTGTAGGGTAGAATTACTGATTAGCTTCATTTTTCCTTTTCTTTAAAAAAAAAAAAAAAAAAAAAAAAGCACATTGTCTCAGGATGATGGTACACACACCTCCAGTGGTCAGAGGTAGAGGCAGAAGGACCAGGAATTCAATGTCAACCTTGGCTACATATCTAGTTCTAGGCCAGCCTCAGATTTATGAGACCCTGCCTCAGAAAAGAGAATATACAAGGAGGGAGAAGAAGGGATAGGAAGTGTGTAGCCAGAGTTTCTTCAGTCCTGCCTTGCCCCAAGGTCCGGACAAATCTCTCCCATCCACAGTCCCATAGCTGCTTATAAAATAATACTCAGAGGCTTATTATACCAATTACAAATTGTATGGCCTATGGCTCATGCTCATTATTAACTAGCTCTTGTTTGTTTGTTTGTTTGTTTGTTTGTTGTTTTGTTTGTTGTTTGGTTTTTCGAGACAGGGTTTCTCTGTGTAGCTTTGGAGCCCATCCTGGATCTCACTTTGTAGACCAGCCTGGACTTGAACTCACAGAGATTCTCCTGGCTCTGCCTCCCAAGTGCTGAGATGAAAGGCGTGCGCCACGACTGCCCCGCATTAACTAGTTCTTATAACTTAATTCAACCCATTTCTATTAGTCTATGTTCTGCCACATGGCTTCATGGCATTATCTGTTCTCTCACATCTTGTTTCTCCTGGCAGTGGCTCACAGTGTCTGCCTGACTCCATCTTTCTTCATCTCCATCTTCAGTCTGAATGTGCTGCCTAACCTTATTCTGCCTCGCCATTGGCCAAACAGCTTTATTTATCAACCAATGAGAGCAACATATATTCACATTGTACAAAAAGACTTCCAACAGAAGAAGTAGGGGGGAAGGAAGTTAGCAGGAAAGAGAGGAAGCAGAGCAGGCCTACTGTGTCTCCCGTGGATATGTTTGGAGCTTGACTAGATTGACAACCCTATATCCTCCTCCAAATGAAACCTGAGAGCCTGTTTGCAAGTTTTAGCAGGAGAGCAAAGTTACTCTGTATACCTTTGACAGAAGAACAGAGCTGGTCAATCCAGCAAGGTTAGGGCAGGGCTTCAGGAGGGATACACATGAAACAGTGAGGGAAGAAAGAAATGCCCACCTCACAGCCAGATCAGCTGAATCAATACTAGTGATTACTTGGTCTTCCAGTGTTACAGGCATACTTTTGTTTGTGGTTTTTTGTTTGTTTGTTTTTTGTTTGGGCTTTGGGTTTTTGTGTAGATGTAAACGTCTTGTTAAATAAGAAACACAGAGCCAATTGCAGAGTTAAAAGCCAAGAGGTCAGAGCAATAGTTAGGAGCTTAAAACCTTTTCTTACCCTTCACTGCTGCTGCTGTCCTTCCTCTCTGCAAAGAGATCTACTTCCTGTGTGTCTGTCTTTTTTTATAGACTTTCTGTTCTGCCTTCTCATTGGTTGTAAACCCAACCACATGACCTTCTCGTCACTGCCTGTCTTTACAGACCTCCAGGTCTTATATGGTTGGTATTGAGATTAAAGGCATGTGTCTCCATGCTGGCTGTATCCTTGAACGCACAGAGATCTGTCTGTCATGTTATCTGGATTAAAGGTGTATGCCACCACCACCTGGCCTCTGCTATGGCTTGCTATTAGCTCTGACCCCCAGGCTACTTTATTTATTAGCATACAAATAAAATCACATTTCAGTACAAATAAAATATCACCATATTTTTGTTTTTGTTTTGTTTTTTTTAACACTTGTCTATTTACTTACTTTGTGGGAATGGGGGTAAGAGATCAGAGAACAATATTCCTTAGTTGGTTCTCTCTTTTCACCATGTAGTTCCAGGGATTAAACTCAAGTTTGATGACAATCGCTGTTACCCACTGAGCTATCTTGCTACCCAAATTATGTTTTTTAAGACAGTGTTGGGGAATATTTGTACACCATGTGAAGATGTGTCACTGTGATTGGTTTAATAAAGAGCTGAATGGTCAATAGCTAGGCAGGAAGAGGTTAGGCAGGACTTCTGGAGTCAGAGATGATTTTGGAAAAAAGAAAGGCAGAGATGCCAATGAGACATGGAGGGGGTTGGACATAAAGAATGAAAGAAAGGTAGAAAGCCACAAGGCAAAACATAGATTAGTGTAAATCAATTGATTTAAGTTCTAAGAGTTAGTGGGACAAGCCTAAGCTAAGGCTGAGCTTTCATAATTAATAATAAGTCTCGGCTGGGCGGTGGTGGTGCATACCTGTAATCCCAGCACTCGGGAGGCAGAGGCAGGCAGATCTCTGTGAGTTCAAGGCTAACCTGGTCTACAGAGCTAGTCCAGGATAGGCTCCAAAGCTACAGAGAAACCCTGCCTCAAAAAAACAAAATAAACAAACAAACAAACAAATAAATAATAATAAGTCTCTGTGTCGTTATTTGGGAGCTGGCTGGCAGGACAGAAAAAGACTCTTTATAAGACAGGGTTTTATGTAGCCCAGGATATTCTCCAACTTGCTCTGTAGTTAAGGGTGGCCTTGAACTGATCCTTCTGCCTCTGTTTCCCAACTGCTGAGCCTGAGCCAACTTTTTTTTTTTTCCGACAGAGTCTTGTTATATAGTCCTGGAACTCATTATATAGATCAGCCTGAGTCCAAACTTGCAGCTGTCCTGTCTCTTCCTCTGAATCCTGGGATCACAAAGCACATGCCACCACATCTGCCTTTGACAGTCTTCCGACAGATGATATGTTAAAGATCAACCAGATGCACCAGGTGAGGTGATGCATACGTGTAAATGGCCCACTCCAGAGTCAGAGGCAGGAGGATCACAGCAAGTTTGAGGGCAGCCTGGTTTGGAACATGCTTAGTGAGGCCCTTCCAAGAGGGAGGAGGAGAGCGAGAAGATTAAAGACTGTGAAGTTATGAAAAAAAAAAAAAATTTGCTCTTAGGTTGGTGTCTCTCACCGTTACAGCTTAAATATGAGAGGTCGATGTTGAAGACTAAGTCTCCAGCTAGGGACAGTATATGGAGATAGTCTGAAGATCTGACTAAGGACTAGAGTGCACGAAAGGATGATAAGCGGTGCTGGTGGTGGCACTGTGTGGAAAGGTCACGGTCACGACAGAACCCAGGGTTAGTTTTCAGAGTTTTATTAGGAGGGAAAGGGGTGAGGGGAAATAGGAGAACCAGGCCTGGAGAGAGAGAAAGATGGGGAGTAGGGAGCAGAGCAGAACAGAGAGAGAGAGTGGAGTCTGCGTCCAGCTTTTAAGGTGCCTATGTAGTCTCCAGCACACACTGATGATGTAACATGCAAGACCCTGAACTGCATATAGCTGGAGCGAGGGCAGAATCCTAACAGTGTAACCCAGTGGTGGAATAGCATAGCATATAAGAGGTTCAATCACCAGTCATATTAGTTAGTTAGTTAATTAATTAACTTCAGCCTGGTGTGGAGACACATGCCTATAACCCCAAGCACCCAGGAAGCAGAGGAAGGGGACTGACAAAAGGTTTGAGGGCAGCCTGAGCTACATAGTGAGTACCAAGTCAGCCAGAGCTACATAGCAAGATCCCATCTCAAAAAACCAAAATAAAAGATAGAAAACACTGACACACTCAACTTATAGAATTGTTGCTTGCTCTTGAAAAGAAAAAGAGCTACCATGTAAAGGTGTCCTCCTTAATCCTCCCCATGGCTCCTCCACCAGACCTCCAACTGTGTCATTCCAGAAGTCTTTACTCACAGAAACCATGAGACAAGGTTTCTTCTTTCAAGCCCCAAATCCGGGAGTGATTTGTTACACAGCAATAGCTGACTTATCTAATTCAGTACTGCATGGAAGGTAGCAAGAACTCATAAATGGCAGCACTTCTTACATTGAATATTATTCTGGCTTCTGCAGGTACCTGCACACTTGTGTATACACATACACATTTTTTAAAAAAGTGTTGAAGGTTGAAGCAGGCAGGTGTCTGGGAGTTCAAGGCCAACTGGTCAATACAGGGCAGCCAGGGCAATCTAGAAAGATTCTGTCTCCAAAAACAAACAAACAAGAAAAAGGTGTTGAAGTAGTTTCATTGGTACTTGAGAATTCTTAATAGTACTTTTTTTGTTGTTTGTTTGTTTGTTTTGAGACAGGGTTTCTCAGTGTAGTTTTGGTGCCTGTCCTGGATGGATCTCGCTCTGTAGACCAGGCTGGCTCTGCCTCCCGAGTTCTGAGATTAAAGGCATGTGCCACCACCACCCAGCTACAGTACTTTTTCCCCCTCACTGGAATTGGTTTTTTTTTCCCCCTTTCTATTTTTTTTTTTTTTTTTTTTTTTTTTTTTTTTGAGCTGAGGATCGAACACAGGGCCTTGTGCTTGCTAGGCAAGCGCTCTACCATTGAGCTAAATCCCCAACCCTTCCCCTTTCTATTTTAATAAAAAGGAAAAAGGAAAAAAGTTATAACTAAAATAAGAAAAACTATATACAAAAGTACAATAATTATATATCATATATACAAGTAATAAATACCTAAACAATGACTAGTCCATTTACATTTGACAAATTCAGAGAAAATAATTCCATTATCTATCCTATTTTGGTAAGTCTAAAATGTACCTGATTCACTTTCTATCCTAACTTATATTACTAACAGTACTATCTTATAACATCTTTCAAATTTATACACTTACTCTTTAGTGAGTTTCTTTTCTAGAATTCTTAACAAGGAAAACTATAACTATCTAAACTTTAACTGTAACTATCTAATCTTCAACTCCCTCAGAGACCCAAGAAGGAAATATTACCTAACAAAAATAAAAACAGGAAGTGCACGCAAGCAGCTTCCAAAAAATTATTTTAAAAATCCAGCCAGCTGCCTGGACAGTCACCTGAGGTTTCTCCGAAGTGTTGGAGAATCATCTTCAGCCTATAGGCTTAGAGTATCTGACAGACTCATTTGTGAACTAGGATGTACACAAGGTCAAGAGTTTGACCTCACATTTGGTGAGAGCAGTCCATGAACCAGAAACACCTGAATTCCAATAGTGTCATGTCATGATTCAGGATTTTTTTTTTTTTTTTTTGAGCTGAGGATCGAACCCTGGGCCTTGCACTTGCTAGTGCTCTACCACTGAGCTAAATCCCCAACCCTGATTTAAGATTTTAAATTCTGGAAATTGTTGGTGTTTTTTTTAATTCCGCTGTCCATTCTTCATGGCTGTGTGTGTGTGTGTGTGTGTGTGTGTGTGTGTGTGTGTGTGTGTGTGTGTCTTCATCTTGGCATCCTGTTCTCCACATCACTATTAAATCTGGCTATAGTACTTTTTAAAAAAGTTTTCCATAATGGAAAAAACACGTTTTCATTATTTCATGGAGCCTTAAGTTTAATGTTCAAGGGAATGTTTAGAGAACACGTAGTCTAACAAACTCATTTGAAAAATGCAGTAATTAGTTTTTCTATGGTGGGAGTCTCTCTCTCTCTCTCTCTCTCTCTCTCTCTCTCTCTCTCTCTCTCGATTTGGCTGTTTAAAGCAAGGTCTCATATAGTACAGCTGGCCATTGATCTGCTATGAAGCCAACAATGGCCTTAAATTCTTCCTGTCTTCTCCTCCCAAGTACTAGACTAACAGACATACTACCAAGCCCAGACACTGGGTGTGGAGGGTGGGGTGGGAAAGACTAGGTCATGTATATGCTAGGCATGTGTTCCACTAAGCTATACCTTCAGCAATCTTCTTTACTCTTATGATACCTTGTAGTTGGTTGTTTTTGTTTGTTTGTTTCTGGTTTTTTACTCTTTACTCTTTGGGGAACCCACCACCCAGCTCCCAAGTAATCACATGGAGACTTATTCTTTCTTATGAATGCCCAGCCTTACTTTGGCTTATTTCTAGCCAGCTTTTCTTAACTTAAATTATCCCGTCTACTTTTTGCCTCTGGGCTTTTACCTTTCTCTATTTCTGTACATCTTTTCTTTCTTTCTTATTTCGTGTCTGGCTGTGTGGCTGCCCACCCAATCCCTGGCATCCTCCCCTCCTTCTCCTTTTCTCGATCCTCTCTCTTCTCTTTTTCTTCCTCTATTTATTCACTCTGACTGGCAACCTCACCTATCCCTCTCCTGCCTCGGTATCGGCTGTTCGGCTCTTTATTAGACCAATCAGGTGTTTTAGACATGCAAAGTAACACAGTTTCACAGAGTTGAACAAATGCAGTATAAAAGAATGAAACACATCATTGCATCATTAAACAAATATTCCACAGCATAAAAGAATGTAACACTTTAACTAATATTCCACAATAACACCTAAATGGCCCAGAGTGCTGGCAGGCTCCACGTCTCTTTTCCCACACCTTATCTGTACATACTTTGTCCCTGCATTATCAGGATGGGCTCATGTGAGAATCTGGGGTTACTCAGTAATTCACTATTCAGCCTCCTTTGTGAGGCCTCTCGGGCAAGCTTGACTAGGCACAACTTGAGCTGAAGGAGAGGAAGTGATCCTGAGGATTGTGTGCTAACATACATTCACACAGACACATAGACATAAATACAAATAAAATCCAAAGAGTAAGGGGAAAGCCGGAGTGGTATATCCCTTGCACTTGGGAGGCGGAGACAGGAGGGTTATAAGTTCAAGACTAGTCTAGACTGGACTACTATTGTACAAGTAGCACAGTGAATTTTTCTAGGGCTAGAAGTGATAGAACACTTGTGTAGCATGCACAAGGCCCGGGTTTGATGTCCTGCATCAGAAACAGATAAAATAGCTTCTGTATCCATTGCCTGGCTTTATCAGTTAATTAATGTTAATCTTATTTTCTGTGTGTCTCTACCCACTTCTCACCCTTTCCTGAGTATTTTGAAGCAAATAACCTATCATTTCCAGTATAAACATCTCAGTGTCTCTCTAAAAGACAAAGACTTTTGATGTGCTTGGTGGTATGCACCTTCAATCCCAGCATTCAGGAGGCAGAGGTAGGTAGATCTCTGTGAGTTCGAAACCAGCCTGGTTTACAGAGTGAGACCCTGATTCAAATTAAAAAAGTAATTAAATTAGATTAGCTATAGTAGATCAATAGAAAAAAGAACGACTGGGGCTAGGGATGAGCAGTTAGTAGAAATATAGTTGAGTATGTATAAAGCTTGCCTACCATGCACAGAATCCCTAGGAAGTGAAGGCGGGAAGATCAGAAGTTCAAGATCATCCTCAGCTGAGAGGGGTGTGCAGATAATATGGCCTACTCTACTTGCCTGAGTCAGCTCTCTCTTCCCACTCCATGGATCCCAGGGATTGAACCAGGTCACGTGGCTCGGTGACAATCAGTTTTACTCAATGAGCCATTATGTCAATGCCATTTTAACCTTTCATTATTGTTGTAGGGTCAACCTCTTCCCCTCTGAGTGAGTTCATCTCAACAGTATTAATTCTGTCCATGAATTGTTGACTAGTAAATGAAGTTCTCAACTCAAACTATAGAGTCAATTGTCCAATTACCTCTTGACTGATCTCATACTTTACATCCAGGGCTATATGTTGAGACTCTGTCTCCAAACTAATTAATTAAAGATAAGTTGAACTGGCTATGATGGTGTATGCTTGTAATCCTAGTACTCAGAAAGCAGAGGCAAGCTGGGTGTGGTAGCACAAGCCTTTAACCCCAGTACTGGGGAGGCAGAGGGTTATATCATGGGGACCTGTCTCAAATATATAATAAAAAAGTAAACAGAGAAATAAACAATTGATAAATAAATAAATGATTGCATAACATCTGAGTAAATGAGAGGCACTTTTAGGGGTCCGTTATTCCTACAAATACTTAGCATTCGGATTTCTTTCTTTCTTTTCTTTAAGTTCAAGAACAATTTTATTAGAGTTTAAAAGGTAACCCTCAGGACAGACAAGCTGTAAAATCTTAGCAGCTGCCTGGAGGAGGAGGATGGAGAAGATCCAGATTTTTGTGCAGGCAGACCCAGGATGTGGCTGTCTGTGCCTGAGGCTGAGAGTTCACTCTGGGTCTCTTATTTTCATATTTCTTCCAAGCAGTTTCTTCACTATCGAAGAAAGTTCTTATTAGCATAGAGGGTCATAGCTGTAGCTTCAGTACTCAGGGAGCTGAGGCAGGAGGATCACAAATTCAAGGCCAGTCTTTGCTCTTGGTGAGTTTGAGACCAGCTTGTACTAAATGAAACCCTATCCCCCCCAAAAAAAACAAAAAGGTAGAAGGTTCTTTGAGTTGGGTCCACAGCGTTAAACGTGGCTGTGAACATTTGTATGCTAACAGTCATCAATGAATCAAGTCATTTAATTCTGTCTTATTAAACTTCAGTGTTGTTTAATTAATATTCAATTAATCAATGTTGTTCAGTTTCGACTCTGTGGTTTATAGACTCTTGCCTGCCACCTACATTGTTAGGGTATTATTAGGGTATTTTTTGAGCTTGTCAAAGGAAAAATTGCATTTCTGCTTAGTCACCAAATGCAATTGCTATTTTAAATGCTCTTTTGATGTATTAATAAGAATTACCTAAGAGACTAAAAGAAGACAAGTTTCTGCAGACATTCTAAATCCATTCCATCTGTGCTCCTAAACTCCAGATCTGTATATCCTGATATTTACTCATTTATACTGGCTTTTTCTACAGTTCACACAACAAAAATCGCCACTTATGGAACAAATATATCAAGCTTTTGAATCTCTCGGTACTTTTCAGCTATTGTTGGACTCGTTCCTCAATATTCCAGAGTCCCTGTTTCCTTACCCATAGAATACCCATCCGGCAGAGCCATTTAATGAAATAGAGGACCCAGAAAGCAACCCACACAGTTACAGCCATCTGATTCTCAACAGTGTGTGGGGGGTCAGATACACATTGGAGAAAGGGCAGCCTCTTTAGCAAGTAGTACCAGTCAAACTGGATATCTACATGTTGACCAATGAAACTATGTCCCTACATCTCACCCTGTATGAAAATCAACTCAAAATATACCAAAGATCTGAAATTTTTGCTGCAACATGCATAGATTGGCCTAATTGGGGGTGCGGGGAGAACAGGAAATGAAGAAATGACAGACATGTATACAGAACAGCAGGGATCTGGTGGGACAGTGTGCTGTGATGGAGACACACCAGCAACCTGAAAATCCAGCCAGTTTGTTGTATACAGCAGAACAAGGAGGTGGGTTTATGGTTTATCCAAACAAGGACACGGGGTCAGCTAGTCTTGGTAGGAGGTCTCTACAGGGCTGCAGTCTCAGGCTGCAGTCATCCAGGAGGAGGAAGCTGTGGCTGATGCTTCTTATACACACTGTCAACATTCATACTCAGACTGGAGGAAGGACTTGTCATTTCCCTGAGCCTGATCTTGGGAAGGACTTGCCAGTCCCATGGGTCTGAGGCATTGGGCCCCTTGATATGGACGTGCCCATGTCAACAGTATACATCCAGTCAGGACTTCATCTGCTCCTCATAGGCCAGTGAGGTGGTTTAGTGAGTGAAGGTATCTGCTGTTGAGCCTGATGGCTTAAGACCTATCTCTGGGACCCACATGGCAGAAGAATTGCTAACTCCTGAAAGATGTCCTCAGACCTCCACCCGTGCACTATGGTGCAAATAAATCATGCAAATAAGGAAAGCAGAGTAATTTCCTTTTGAAGACCTGGGTTTTTGAAACCACTATAGGAAAATGCTTCAAGAAACAGAAATAGGCTATACATTTCTAAATAGAACTCCAACTGCTTGGGACATGATAGCAAAAGTTCACAAATGAGAGTTATGAAATTAAAATTTCTATAAGCAAAGGGACAATCAGCACAATAAAGAGAAAACCTTTGGGAGGAGAAGATGTTTGTCTGTCATTCATCTGACAGGAGATTAATATCCAGAATGTGTAATGAACTTAGGAATCAAACACCAAGCCAGACATGATGGGACCTGCCTATTGGCCTAACACTTGGAAGGTGGAGGCAAGAAGATCAGAAATTCAAGGTCATCCTTGGCTACAGGGTGAGTTTGAGATAGCTCAGTGGGTAACAGCACCTACTATGGATCTGAGTCTGATCCTCAGGGCCCACAGGGTAGAAGGAGAGAACTGACTCCAGCAAGTTGTCTGTGACCTCCACACATGTGCTGTGACTCCCAAATGCCCTCCCCACCAACACACACACACACACACACACACACTGACACACTGAAATAAATATAAAAAATAAAATAAAGATTCAATTCTCGGTTTTGAAAAACAACAGAGCCAGGAGTGGTCATGCACACCTTTAATCTCAGAACTCCAGAGGCAGAGGCAGATGGATCTCTGTGAGTTTGAGGCCAGCCTAGTCTAAGAGTTCTAGGACAGCCAGGGCATACATAAAGAGACCCTGTTTCAAAATAAAACAAACAAACAAACAAAATGAACCAACCAGCAAACCAAACAAACACAAAAAAGGAATTAAACACCAAAAGAACAAATAATATAATGGAGCATGGAGTTCACAGCTGTAATTCCAGCATTCAAGAGGCTGAGGCAGGAGCATTGCTGCAAGTTGAATTTGAGTCCAACCAGGACTATATAGCAAGACCCTCTCTCAGCAGTTAAGAACACTAGCTACTCTTCCAGAGGTCTTGAGTTCAACTCCCAGCACCCACATAACTGTAACTCTAATTCTGAAGAATCCAAGGACACCAGGCATGCATATGGTGCACAGACATACATTCAGACAAAACACCCATACCCATAAAATAATAAAGTCAATTTTGGAAAAAGATTTATCTTACCCCAGTCAGAATAACAACTATCATGATGAGGATGTGGAGATAAAGGAACCCTTATAAAAAATGATGGATGTGCAAATTAGTCTAGCCACTAAGGAATTGATTAAAGAAAGGGGGGCAGGGTGCAACAAAATGGTTCAAGGGTCTGGAGAGATAGCTCAGTGGTTAAGAACACTTGTTGCTCTTGCAGAGGACCCAGGTTCAGTTCCCAGCACCCACATGGTAGCTTACAATCATCTATAACTCCAGTTCCAGAGGCTCCAACACTCTCTTCTGTCCTCCAAGGGCACTGTATTCATGTGGTGCACAGAAATATACTAATGTAAAATACCCATACATGCAAAATAAAAACTAAACATTGCTGTGGGATAATGCTTTTGTACACTGATTGGCCAGTAGCCAGGCAGGAAGTATATGGGGATAAGCAGAAAAGGAGAATTCTGGGAGAGGAAGGCTGAGTCAGGAGACACCAGCCTGCCATCCAGGGAGCAGCATGTAATGGCACACAGGTAAAGCCAAAACACGTGGCAACATATAGATTAACAGAAATGAGCTGAGTTTAAGTGGAAGAGCTAGTCAGTGGTTAGCCTAAGCTAATGGCTGAGCAGTTTTAATTAATATAAGCCTCTGTGTGTTTACTTGGGTCCAAGCAGCTGCAATACCAGTGGGTGAGAGAGATTTGTCCTGACCACAGGCCAGGCGGGACACAGAAAAAAATTCAGCTACAAAATACTTTTTTAAAAGAAGGGTGACACATCATTAACATACAGTGAAAACATTCAGAGCATTAACACATGCACCATGGTGGTGCATACTTTAAATCCCAGCACTCAGAAGGCAGAGGCAGGCAGATCTCTGAGTTCAAGGCCAGCCTGGTCCACACAGTGAGTTCCAGGACAGCCAGGGCTACGCAGAGAAACCCTGTCTCAAAAAAGAGAGAGAGAAAGAGAAAGTTCAGTGGGTAAAGGCACCCACATAAAGGTAAAAGGACAGAACTTCATAGTATTGTCCTCTGATCTTCACACATCACCACACACACCATATATACAAACCTAATAATAATAATAACAACAAGAAGTAAATTTTTTATTATTTTATTTTGTTTTTTCAAGACAGAGTTTTCCTATGTAGCCCTGGATGTTCTGGAATTGACTCTGTAGACCAGAACTCAGAGACCTCCCTACCTAAGCTTTCTGATTGCTGGGATCAAAGTATGTACCACCACCACTTGGAAATTTTGTTTTGTTTTTTCAAGACAGGGTTCCTTCACATAGTTTTGGTGCCTGTCCTGGATCTCACCCTGTAGACCAGGCTGGACTCGAACACATAAAGATCCACGTAGCTCTGCCCCCCCCCCCCGAGTGCTGGGATTACAGGCGTGCGCTACCACCACCGCCTGGCATGCAATTAAAAAATTTTTTTTTAAAGAACTACATATGGCCAGGTGGTGGTGGCACACGCCTTTAATCCCAGCACTTGGGAGGCAGAGGCAGACGGATCTTTATGAGTTTGAGGCCAGCCTGGTCTACCAAGCAAGATCCAGGAAAGGCACAAAGCTACACAGAGAAACCCTGTCTCGAAAAAACAAAAACAAAAACAAAAACAAACAAACAAACAAACAAACAAAAAAAGAACTACGTATGATCTAGCCGTACCATTCCTTGATATTTACCAAAGGAGCCTAAATCAATATACAAATCTCTGCACACCATGTGGAATCAGTTTAAGTGCTTGTTACTGGATGAATGGATAGAAGAGATGGGGTTTATATGATCAATGGAGTATCATTCCTCTATAAGGAAGAATAAGCTAGATGTGATGGCTCACACCTGTAATCCTATGAAGCTAAGAAGGAGACATTCTGTGAGTTCAAAGCCAGCTTGGGAGACATAGTGAGTTCCAGGTCAATCTGGGCTGCAGAGTGAGGTCCTGTCTCCACCCCGCAAATAGAAGAACAATAAATCAGCTGGGTATGGTATCACATGCCTGTAATCCCAGCACTTCCGAGGCTGAAACAAGTGAGTTCCTAGCCAACCTGAACTACAGTGAAGAACCTGTCTCAAAAATAAATAAATAAAAATAAAGTAACTCCCTCCAGAAGCCCACACCCATGTTGTCAGATGTGTCTCTTCTAGAATGCCCTTCTTTTGTTTTTTAAAGAAAAAGATTTATTTATTTATTTGATTTATTTATTTTTTATGTATACAGAAGAGGGTGCCAGATCTCATTACAGATGGTTGTGAGCCACCATGTGGTTGCTGGAAATTGAACTCAGGACCTCCTGAAGAGCAGTCAGTGCTTTTAACCTCTGAGCCATCTCTCCAGCCCTAGAATGCCCTTCTTAACCCTCATCCTTAAAATCCACATACAAAACGCCCTTCAATAAACTCCACCTCTGCTTTTTAGAAAAGCTTATAAGAAATGGACAGAAGGAAAAGAAGCAAACAGAGATGGCCCAGTGTTTGTTGATAAGGAAGGTTTGTGTTTTTGAAGAAAGACTAGATTGTGAATGTGAGGCTTACTCTGTCAACATAGATGTATTTTTGTGACTACAGTTTCTTTATTCTTATGACAAGTGGAAAGAGAACAAAGGAGGCAGAAGAAACTGATAAGAACCCCAGCTGTTTGGGGAGTCAACTAAAACTTTAAAACTAAATTAATTCTTGATGTTATTGTGTATAACGAGAAAACAGTCTAATCTTATTACAATGAAGAAAAACTTCATTGCGCTCCTGTTACCAAAGGGATGTGTGTGTGTGTGTGTGTGTGTGTGTGTGTGTGTGTGTATGTGTGTGTGTGTAGTTTTTTGTTTTTGGTTTTTGCAGACATCAGTAGAAGGCCTGGAGTTCCTGCCCTGATTTTCCTGGATGATGGACTATGGACTATGAGATGAAATAAACCCTTGCCTCCCCAAGTTGTTTTTGGTCATGGTGGTTATCACAGTGATAGAAACCCTAACTTAGACATATTGCCTGACATAGATACCATATGTCGTGGTTTGAATAAGAATGTCCTCCATAGTCTCATATACTTGAATGCTTAGTCATCAGAGAGAGGCACTACTTAGAAGGATTAGGAGGTATGCTCTTATTGGGTAGGTGTGGCCTTGCTGGAGGAAGGGTGTCACTAGGGGTGGACTTTGAGGTTTCAAAAGCCTAAGCTAAGCCTAGAGTAGCTTACTGTCTCTTCCCGCTGCCTACAGATCTGGATGTAGAACTCTCAGCTCCTTTTCCAGCACCCTGTCTACCTGTGTGCCACCATGCTTCCTGCCATGATGATAATGGACTAAAGCTCTGAAATGTAAGCCAGCCTCAATTAAATACTTTCCTTTATCCTTGCTCAGGGGCCATGCTAATCTTCTCTGCATCGTTCCAATTTTAGAATACGTGCTGCCAAAGCGAGCACAAATGCTTTCCTTTATAAGAGTTGTCATGGTCGTGGTGTCTCTTCATAGCAATAGAACATTGAATAAGACACCACATAAACGTGGCTGTAAGCAATCACCCTCTATTTTCATCAGAGAGAGAAGAAGAGTTTTAATCTTGTTCTTGACCAACAGTTAGTGTCCCTAAACTCCAGCTGTTTGAGCCATGTAGCCCTGTTAACAGTAAACACAATTTACAAACTCAGAGGAATACAAAATTGCCAGGCCTCTGAACTTGAAATCTAAAGCTACTACCAACTCAAATCAGCAAAACTACTAAGCACAGAAGAAATGGCCAAGTGACTTTTATAAATTGAATCATTATCATTAGGTGTTGAACCCCCAAATTTTAAGTTTATTATTATTGTGTGTGTGTATGTGCACCTGCATGTGGGTGGGTATGGGTTAGATGGGGGGGCACCTGTGGGCCACAGAGCTGTGTGGGGGTCAAAGGATGGCAATGTCAGGAAGTTAGATCTCTCCTTTCACCATGAGCTCCTGGGATCAAACTCAGAATGTCAGTCCTGTTCAATAAATCAATAAATGCTTCTCCCCACTGAACCATGTGACCAGCCCTTCTGTTAGATTTTGGCAATAACTTTTGTAGCATGCAAATTGTAATTTTAAAAAATGTTTTTTATTTTATGAATATGAGTGTTTTGTTTGTATGTCTGTGCTCCACACTCTACTGGTGGAGGTCAGAAGAGGGCACCTGAGCCCGTGAAACTAGAGTAACTGATGGTTTGTGGACAAATATGCTGGTGCTAGAAACTGAACCCTGATCCTCTCTGCAAGAGCAGCAAGTGTAGCTGGGCGGTGGTAGCACAAGTCTTTAATCCTAGCACTCAGAAGACAGAGGCAGGCAGATCTCTAGTTCGAGGACAGCCTGGTCTACAAAGTGAGTTCCAGGACAGCCAGGGTTACACAGAGAAAACTTATCGAGAGAGAGAGAGAGAGAGCAAGGCCTCTAGGCCATCTCTGATCTCTCCAGCCCACAAATGATAATTTTAATCTGATAAATTTACATGTGATGATATTTCCACAAAATACAGAATGTTTTCTAATTACAAACCTCGCAACTGAAAATTAATTCTCAGAAATGTTTCCTGAATATGACAGTGGAAACAGTCATCAGGCACACTAATTTACTTACTTACTATTGTTATCATCCTATGTGGGTTGCTTTAGCCCATAACACACTGTGTAGTTAGGTATCAGACCACAGGCATAGTGGTGGTGAAGTGCCCTCTGCTCACATGGCAACTGTTTATGTTTTCGTTTCTCTCAGCTTCCAGAAGCTTTACACTTTAACCCCTGTCTTCCCTCATTTCCTTTGCATTCTTAATCTTATTTTTCACTTTTCCTGCTTTCTTGCTGATTTGTGAGCTTAGGTTTGGATCCTGGTTGATCTGTTGGTTTCTTTATCTTTTAGAACTGACTTGTGCGATGTTTTTCTGCTTTTGTTCCATCCAGGGCTTGTATCTTATACAAAATGCTGAATTTTTTTCTTTTTTTAAATTTTTTTTTTTTTTGGTTTTTCGAGACAGGGTTTGTCTGTAGCTTTGGAGCCTATCCTGGACTAGCTCTGTAGACCAGGCTGGCCTAGAACTCACAGAGATCCACCTGCCTCTGCCTCCTGAGTGCTAGGATTACAGGCGTGCGCCACCACCACCCGTCCACAAAATGCTGAATTTGACATGCCCAAACTCCAACACCATCACCACCCCCACCACATACTTCTTAAACTCAAATCTAGAGCCTTGCACCATAGAGGAAATATCAACAGTTAGAAAAGTTTCATTCTTTTTGTTTGTTTGTTTGTCTGTTTCAAGACAGAATTTCTCTGCATAGCCCTGGCTGTCCTGGAACTCACTATGTAGACCAGGTTGGCCTCGAACTTAGAGATCTGCCTGCCTCTGCCTCCAGAGTGCTGAGATTAAAGGCGTCCACCACCACCACCAGCACCCAGCAAAAGCCTCATTCTTAATATTTACATAAGATCTGTGGGCCATCCAGATGGCTCAGCAGGTAAAGACATTTTGCTAACAAGCCTGACAACCTGAGTTTGATCCTTGGGACCCACATTGTGGAAAAAGAGAACCAACTCCTTTACAAGTTGTCCTCTGACTTCCTCAAGCTCACTGAGTGCCCCCTAAACAGGAAGCAAACCAACAAACAAAACAAAACCAATAAGAAGCCCGGTGGTAGTGGGGCATGCCTGTAATCCCAGCACTTGGGAGGCAGAGGCAGGTGGATCTCTGTGAGTTCCAGGCCAGCCTGGTATACAGAGCCAGTCCAGGACAGGCTCCAAAGTTACAGAGAAACCCTGTCTTGAAAAAACAAAAAAACAAAAACAAAAACAAAAAAACAAGAAGAAAAGGTGAAGGGTTGGGGATTTAGCTCAGTGGTAGAGTACTTGCCTAGCAAGCACAAAAAAGAAAAGAAAAGAAAAAAGAAAAGGTGAAATGTCCTCAAGCAGCATCCTAAATCTGGAGCAGATGTGGTGGTGCTTTCCTGGAGCACAGCTACTTCAGAGGTTCAGATGAAAGGTTTGTGAGTTCAATGCTAACCTGAGCAACTTAACAAAACCCTATCCAACTCTAAAATTCAGGGCTGGAGAGATGGCCAGCAGTTAAAAGCACTTGCTGCTCTTCTACAGGACCCAGGTTCAATTCCCAGCACCCACCCACATAGACACTCATAACCATCTGTACCTACAATTTCAGGGGATCAGACCCTCTTCTGGCCCCCATAGGCATAAGGCACATAGGGGACACACACACACACACACACACACACACACACACACACACACACACACAGAGAGAGAGAGAGAGAGAGAGAGAGAGAGAGAGAGAACACTCATACAAGTAAAATAAAAACAAGTCAGTTTTTTTTAAATCACCACCACCACCAACAACAACAAACCCTAAATATGTTTGTCTAAAAGCCGTTGTGAGGCTGCCAAGATGGTTCATCTCAAAGGCACTTGCCATATTGGCCTGACATCCTGGTTCCATCCCCATAGCCCACAAGAGAAGGAGAGAACCCACTCCTGACTGTTGTCTTCTAACCTCCACACAAGTGCTGAAGTACAGGTGTGCCCCAACACACACATGTATGTACACACAGTAATACATAAAAGTTTTACAAAATTAGCGGGCGGTGATGGTATATGCCTTTAATCCCAGCACTCAGGAGGCAGAGCCAGGCAAATCTCTGTGAGTTGGAGGCTAGCCTGGTCTACAGAGTGAGATCCAGGACAGGCACCAAAACTACACAGAAAAACCGCTGTCTTGAAAAAAAAAAAAAAACAAAAAAAAAAAAAAAAAAAGAAAGAAAGAAAGAAAAGTTTTACAAAATTAAAAAATCATCATGTAAGAGTTATCTGTTTGCACAGGCTTTCCCCCACCAAAGGGACACTAAGAACCTGCTAGATTTGTCCCTGCTGAATTGTGGAAAGATTCATGGGATCCCCAATTGAAACCTGTCTTTCAGTTCTCACTCACCCCCATATTGGCTCATCAGATGCAGGCTCACTTGCCTCAACAGTTCTGTCTGGATCAGGAATAGTTTAGTGGGAGGGGCCAAGGTTTCCCAGTGTCCTCACTACCCCCAGGTCCAGATGCAGGCTTCCAGAGGGGTGTTTGAATCCCAAGAGCAGTGGGAATATGCTTACTTAGTATGAATCTGGCCAAATCTTTACTGTATGAGTTTGATATCAATTTGTCTGTGGGACTGGCGGGTAAGAGAGATTTGTCCTGACTGGGCCAGGCAGGAAAACTCTAACTACAAATGGCGTCCAACGTGTTGGCAAGAATTTCCACCTAAAACCTGAGAAAAAAGGTTCTAAAATGGAGCTAAAAACAGCTTCCTAGTTGTCCCTCTCAAGTTAGCGGCAGCCTGCCGGTTTGAGCTACTGTGGCGGGTTCCTGGCGTGTGCGTCTGACCTGCCGAAGGGCAGGAATGAGGAGTCTACAAGCAGCACTTTGCTCTGATGCATGGTGGATTTAGCCTTTGCAAGTTAAAAAAAAAAGGGGGGGGGTGTTTCTGGGCTATGCACTGCTTTGATAGAACTGCTTCTGATAGTTGATGGTGCACATGGCTCCAGACCCAGAACTGGCAGTAAACTGTACCACCGCCATGTTGGAAAGCTGAGGTGGGTGGAGCCAGCAGCCACAGAGGCGTTTCAGTCTTACAAAGATGGATATTACACAGAGAATCTGGTTTGTCTTGTCTTTAGGATTTTTAACTGCAGAAAAAGATTTGATCGTAAAAGCTGTTGAGTTAAACAAATATGTAAATTATAAAGTTACCTTGACTTCAAAATTTGGATATAAGGATATGTTGCTTTGGAAAAGAGTCTCTGCTTTTGTTTTCACAGAAAGCCAGAGGTTGTGGATTTGTTCCAGATTAAGATACATCAGGTTTGATCAGCCAAGACCACCTGAAAGGTCTCCAATGACACCATGGCCCAGATGATCCAACATCCAGAATGGTTTCAAGGCAACTGGCTCAGAGGTTCCATAATCCTAAAATTTTCTTTGTGTCCCCATAAGATACAGCGCCCCCCTCCAGCAGGAAGTAGTAAGAAAAACTATGCCCAAATTCCCAGCTGGCTTTGGAGATGGAATTGGCTCACTCCTTCTCTAAACCCAAGCACATTGTTAAAAGAAAAGGTTAAGAGCTTCTTGTGTCCCGAATCAGAAGAGCCCTCTGGTGTGGGACAGAGAAAAACCACTATTTTATTTAAAACAGGTTGATTATAAATGCAATCTCTATCTAAAGATAAAAAGGGGATATGATATAGATATGATAGGATGAAAGGGTAGATTAATGAACTTACTTCTAAAGAGCAACAACTCATTTAAAATGTTTTACATTGGTATAGATTTTAGTCTATTGATACAAACTTAAAGTTAATTTTGTTATACTGTGTGTATATTTCTACTCTTGTTTAAGGTATTATGTTTGTGCAGCTCATTTAAAATTGTAATGGATAATTAAAAATAGATTAATAACTGGTCATCTATGATAATCATACTCATAGCCATGTTAGTTAAGTCTTCTAGTTATACACAGAGATATTTCAGATAGACAGGTAATCTTCAAACACTTCAAAGGTCTACAGAATATGGCATTTAAAATATTTTTAAAATTTAGACTTTCTGGACAGTGAGACATGTCTGCTCCTGGCAGCACCAATTTACTTGCCTGGACTGCTTGATCGACTGGACGTGCAGGACCCATAGAAAGGTGACCACTAAACTTTGCTTGACAAAATGGTCCTTCAGGTTTCTGCTTCACAAAGGAAACTGCCAGACATTCTACAGGACACTGAGAGAAGTGACCAAGAGACTCTAGCCCTGTGGGCTGAAGACAAATGCCCCAACTTTACAAAGGAACATTAGGTGACTGTCCAGGCTGCCAGCTGTCTCTGTCTACCCTGCAAGACTCCTGAAAAATGCTTGCATCCTTCTCCCGGTTCTTAAGTAATATTATATCCTTCTGAGGTCTTTGATGTGGTTGAAGGCTAGATAGTTATAATTTCCTCAGTTATGATAAAAGATAAGTTAGATATAAAACCTTAGACTCACAAATATAAGATAGATAAGATATCTTCTTTAATATTGTAACTGTAATTCTTGCTTGAAAATTGTTTTGTTATATGTAATTGTACTATGTAAAAGTTAAATCCTTCCTAAAAAAAAAAAAAGAAAAGGGGAAGTGCTGTGGATATTGCTCTGTGTAAATAAAGTTCTGATTGGCCAGTAGCCAGGCAGGAAGTATAGGCGGGACAAGAGAGAAGAGAATTCTGGGAATTAGAAGGCTGGAGAGAGACACTGCCAGCCGCCGCCATGAAAAGCAACATGTAAAGATACTGGTAAGCCACAAGCCATGTGGCAAAGTATAGACTAATAGAAATGGGTTAATTTAAGATAGAAGAAGTAGATAACAAGAAGACTGCCACGGCCATAAAGTTTCTAAACAATGTAAGTTTCTGTGTGCTTTCTTGGTTGGGTCTGAGCGACTGTGGGACTGGCAGGTAAGAGAGATTTGTCCTGACTGGGCCAGGCAGGAAAACTCTAACTACATTTGTCCATATTTTAGTGTTAAATTATGAATGCTCATCATGGTGTGGAGGTGTCTAAGCCTCTTAATTTCTGAGAATCTAGCATCATCAATTTAATGTGTCATGTTGGGAAATATAAATATTGCAAATAAAGACAGCCTTAATCCTAAATGTAATGTCAGCTTACCTAGATGTCTGAAATTCCTGATATTGAGGGTTAATATATTTCATTTTTAATTTTTAAGATTATTATTATTTTAGGTTTATTTTATATATGTATATATTTTATATATTTATAACATATTTTATATGTATGTTTTTCCTGCATGTATATAATGTGAACCATATGCATACCTGGTACCCACAGAGGTCAGAAGAGGGTGTCAGATCTCCTGGAACTGGAGTTAGAGATGGTTGTAGGCTGCTATGTGGGTTCTGAGAATCAAACCTGGGTCCTCTAAACATGTGCTCCAAACTGCTGAGCCATCTCCCAGCCCTGTTGTCATCTGAAACAGACTTTCACTGTATAGTTCTGCTGGCCTAGGACTCACTATGTAGACCAAGCTGGCCTCAAACTCAAAGAAATCTGCCTGCTTCTACTTCCTGAGTGCTGGGATTAAAAATGTATGGTGTGTCACCACATCCAGATCCATTTTTATGATCTTAAATTACATATATGAGTGTGTGTGTGTGTGTGTGTGTGTGTGTGTGTGTGTGTGTGTGTTCAGTTACCTAAAAAGGTCAGAGGTGTTGGATTCCTCTGGAGCTGGAGTTATAGGTAGTTGTGAGCCACCCAACATGGGTGCTGGGAACTGAACCTCAGTCCTCATGGATGCAGTCAGTGCTCTTAGCCATTGAGCCAACTCTCAGCCTCCAACCTTTCTATGGTCAAAGAACTCAAAATAGCTAATAATGGCTGGGTTTGGTGGCTTATGCCTGTAATTCCAGCCTTCAAGAGGCTGATGCTGGAGGATGGTCAAGAGTTTAAGGCCAGTATGAGCTACATAGTGAGTTTGAAGGCAGCTTGGACTATACATAGAGACCCTATCTCAAAACAATGATAGCAAAAAATTGTAGGGAACCTCCAAGTTGGCTCAAGACACCCAACCAAGACCAAGTACTGAGCACAAAGAAGATTTATTTGCCACAGAGGAACAGAGGGTGGGGATAAAGGACAAAGATAGGGGCTAGATGAAGAGGGAGAAGGGGAAGGGAATAAGGGAGAGAGGAGGAAAGGGGCAAGGGAGAGGGGGACGGGTATTTGTCCAGGGACAAGAGAGGACAACAAAGGACTTCTCTAGCTAGAGCAGAGGCAGAAGTGGCCCATAGGCAAAAGGCAGTTTATAAAGGTAAAGGGGGGAAAAACCCGTCTTAGGATGAGGTATTTGTTGGTTAAATTGGCACTGCTGGTGGCTGGCCACCGCCCACAGTGGCCATGCTGGCAGAGGAGCGTGCTGGAGGAAAGTCACCAGCCATGGTTACCTTTCTAGAGCTTTATTGGGAGAGAGAGGGAGAGAGAGAAGGGAGCAGGGAGAGAGAGAGAGACAGAGAGAAAGGAAGAGAGACCTTGACCAGGGTGGAAAGAGAGAAGGGGGGGCACAGAGGGCCTGCCCGCTTTTTAGGCCTTGTCCCAGGATGATGATGGAATTAAGGACGAAACCCTTACAGTATTTCATTTTAATTAGGTAAACCAAATGGGGCTTTTGATTGCTAGGCTTCAATACTTTGATAGCTGGACTGTGGTAATCAGCCTCAAGAGGAGGGAGTGGCCAAATAATTGAATAGATCTTGGTGACTAGCTTTAGGAATGTAATCTAATAGTTTTTGCTGCCCTAGAAAATCTGTTAGCTAATGGTTCTTAGGACAGGTAGGACTCATGATTGAGTCCTATCATTGGTACTTGTGGAGGGGGAATGTGAAGGGGTCCCAAAATAGCTTGACCACACAGCAGCCATGACAGGCTTAGGGGCCTAGGCACAGCTTCTGTGACAGGCTTACTGGCAGCCAACACCCAGATCCAGGAAAAGCTTTAAGCTGATACCACTCAGCGATCTACCCAGAGATGGGGAAGTAACTGACATCCCAAACATTCCAACCAGATGGCCAGATGGCCCTGAGTCTAGCACACACCTATTTTTTGTTTTACAGATACTCCAACCTCTGCTATGATAAAAACTCTGCCCCACCTGAGCTCAGGGCTCTCTGCTCTCACTGCTGTGTCAGACAGACAGAGGGACCAAGCTCCAGAGCTTGAAATAAAGGCTCTTGGTTTTTACAAGCGGGATTCAGTCTCTGTGTTGGTCTTTTGGGGGTCCCCGTGATCTGGGCATGACAAGAGCAATGGCTTTCACCAGGGTCCTCTGGTGGAAATAAGTCCGACATGGCAGGAAGCACTTTACCTGCTAGCCACATCACCAATCATTCCTTCCTTCCTTCCTTCTTGTGTGTATATAAAGTGTGGAAATCGGAAGACAACTTTGTGGAACTGACCTTTCCTTCCATCTTTATTGGGATTCCAGGGTTTGAGTTCTGGTCATCAGGATTTTCCCTCCAGCACCATTTGGTCAACCTGTATTTTCTTTCTTTCTTTCTTTCTTTCTTTCTTTCTTTCTTTCTTTCTTTCTTTCTTCCTTCCTTCCTTCCTTCCTTCCTTCCTTTTTTTTCTTCTTCAAAAAGTGTCATTCACAGCCAGAAATGTGGCTCAATAGCCCAAGCCAAACCACTGGAGTTCCATTACCAGAACCTAGGTTAATAAGGCTGAGCAAGGTAGTAAAAATCTGTAATCCCAGCACTCCTGTGGCAAAATGGGAGGCGGAAACTAGAGAATTGCCAGGAAACTGGCAAGCCTGTCAGCCTGGAATGTGCAGCCCAGCCATAGGAGTAACAAGACACACTGCCTCAGCTAGCTAGAAATGAAGAGCTGAATCCTCAAGGCTGTCTTCCAACTACTTCATGTATCCATGCTCACACAAAATAAATAAATACATTTAAAAAGATATCACAAGGCAGTGGTGGCACACTCAGGAGGCAGAGCCAGGAGGATCTCTGTGAGTTCAATGCTTAGCAAGCTTCAGGACAGTCAGAGCCTTAACAAAGAGACCCTGTCTCAAAAAACAAACCAACCAAACAAGCAAATAAACAAACAAATAAATGGCACCATTCACATGCCAGTTGGGCTCAGTAATGTATGCTTGCAATCTCAGCACTCAAGAGATGGAGGTAGGAGGAGTTCAAAGCCAGGCTCTGCAACATAGCAAGTTGGATGCCAGTCTGAGCTGTATTAGACAGTTCCAAAAAAGAAAAAAAACAGAAAAGAAAGAAAGGCTTGATTCTATCAGTTGTGTCAATATTCATTCAACTTATTTCGTGTTTTATTTTGTAGTGTTGAAGATGAAACCCAGGGCCTTGAACATACTAAGCTAGTGTTCTCTGTTCTTATTCATCAAGTATTGATTATATGTAATGCACTGTATGACATAAATGAAAGAGGCTTAGAGCCAATGTTGGGTTTAATGCAGTGGCGCTGTGTTATTCATTAAGGACACTATTATCGTGCAAGAAAGGCCACGAGGCATGACAAAACCTACTATCAGAGTTTTATTAGGAGAAGGGAGGGACAGAAGAGATGTGAGGAGGAGGAGTCTGTGATCCGCTTCTTTTGGATTCCCCTGCACATGCGCATATGGGCTTAGGGAGCTGTACCACGTATGCGCATAGATTGCATGATCACACTGCTCACAAATTACGTGATCATGCAGTGCATGGACATAAGGCCCCTTGCTTGGCTACTGAATTGTGCATGTGCGGTCATGTAGCAGGGGGAGTGGCCAGGAATTCCAACAGCCAATCCTAGTGGACGTTACAGATGATATTTGTCACACAGCAAGAACGTTAGACTTCAGCTTCTTCGACTGGGAAGATTGCTTGGTGGAGTGCTTGCTTAGCGTGTGAAAGGCTCTGGTTCCATCCCTAGCATGGAGGGTGGGGTGAGCACTGAGCTTCTTCATCTCCATAGATTAACCTGTTATCTTCACCTGAAACACACCAAGACTGAATAGAATTAATCTATCCTATACTGACTTCTTCCAGGATTGAAAATAAGGCTTGCCTTCCTTCCTTCCTTCCTTCCTTTCTTCCTTCCTTCCTTCCTTCCTTCCTTCCTTCCCTCACTCTCTCCCTCCCTCCCTCCCTTATTTTCTTTCTCTCTCTCTCTCTCTCTCTCTCTCTCTCTCTCTCTCTCTCTCTCTAATGAAAAAAAGTTTTGTTTTGTTTTCTGAGACAGGGTTTCTTTGGAGCCTGTCCTGGACTAGCTTTGTAGACCAGGCTGGCCTGGAACTTACAGAGATCCGCCTGGCTCTGCCTCCCGAGTGCTGGGATTACAGGCATGCGCTACCACCGCTGGGTGAAATGATTTTTGTAAGAGTTGATCTCTTGTTTAAGACTTCAGGATGGAACTTATATTATGTATCGGCTTGAGTGCCCAGGGTTTCCCCCATCACCAGTACAGCCCATGTGATTGATGTCTGAAAGTCTGCCCGAAGCCAGCATTCGAGCCAGACCTAAGTGTTGTTGCAGACAATTACAAGGATCCTGTAAAGATGCTAATTTCCTATGTTGTCCTTATATGCAGATTTCTATTTGTTAGATGTAGGTTGAATCTGAGATTCTGCATTTCTAGTGAATTAAAAAACTCCTGATCCTGCTTTATACCAAGTGGCCTGATTGTGTCTTCAGAACTGTGCCTGCTAAAATACAATGCCTTTTGCTGAGAAGGTGTCTAGCCCCTGCTCACCCTCAGGCGTTCTGTGAAGGCTGCATGCATGCCTCATTCCTCATTAGGGATCGGAGTCCCTCACCTCAACAGAACCTTGGTCTTGACAGAGAGAGCTCTACTCCACCCTATCCCAGCTGTCCGGCTAGTTTCTCCCCAACTGAGTGCCCAGTAGCATGCTTCTCTGCACTTAGCTAGCTCTTCTGTTTCCGGGTACTAACTAGACACTCTGTATTTATGGCTCATTAGTAGCCGTTTGTCTATGAGATAAGAAGACTAAGTGCAGCAGCTGGCCTTTGTTCCGCTTGTTTCACTTTGATGTACACCTTAGCTTACTCTGCATTTTCTCCCCATGTTCCATGTTTGTTTTGTAGGTAGGGAAAAGTGGTTAGAGGCCAGGACTTGTTTGATCTTTGTTACAATTTCTTCAACTCTGGGGTAGCTGATAAACATTTCAGAAGCCATTGGCTATGACCCTTTATTTAGGTTCTGCCAAGATTCCCCACAGTTGTAGATTTTTTGACAGTTTTAAGGGGCTTCAAGGAGTTTTAGTTCAACCTCTGTATCTGACAGATAGGAAACAGGTGCAGTGAGTTCCTGGATTTTCTTTTAAATTTTCTTTCTTTATTTTTTTATTGTATGTGTGTTGGTGTTTTGTCTGTGTGAAGGTGTCAGATCCTGTGAGCTGGCATGTGGGTGCTAGGAATTGAACTCAGGACCTCTGGAAGAGCAATCAGTGAGTTTCTGGATCTTACCAAAGTCTACAAGGGACCTGGTCAGTTACCCATGCCCTCTAAACTGTGCTCTAAAAAGAAAAATACTGAAGTCTCACCACATATCCAAGGCTAGCCTCTAACTCTCAATTCTCCTTCTTCACCTGCAAAGTGCTGGGATTCGATATACACTTCCTATCCAGCAGTTAGATGCTAATTCTATGTTTTATTTTTTACTTATTTTTTGAGTCCTTGTCTCCAGCAACTCAGGTTATCCTTGAACTTGTAAACTTGCTATTCCTCACTCTTCTGTCTCCATTTCCTGAGGATTGCAGGTATGTGCCTCTGTACTAGGTTCTCCATGTTTTCCTGACAGAGCCACAGAACTCAGAACCAGAAATGGTACCACTTCACATAGTAGTGGCAGTGTAAATGAGCCCAGATTTGGGGGCCAAAGAGATGGCTTGTTGGGTGTTTTGAAAAAAAAAAAAATGCCCCCAATGGATTCACAGGGAGTAGCACTATTGGGAGGTGTGGTCTTGTTTGAGTAGGTGTGGCTTTGTTGGAGGAAGTATATCACTGTAGGTGGATTTTGAGGTCTCAGATGCTCAAGCCTGGCCAGTGTGTCTCAGTCTCTTCCTGCTGCCTGTGGATCAAGATATAGAACTCTCATTTCTTTCTCCAGCACCATGTCTGCATGTCACCATCCTTCCTGTCATGACAATAATGGACTAAAGCTCTGAACTGTAAGCCAGGCCCCAATTAAATGTTTTCCTTTATAAGAGTTGCTGTGGTCATGGTGTCTCTTCACAGCAAACTCTAACCAAGACAATGGGTAAGGGTGCTTGCCATCAAGCCTGGTAACCTGAGTTTAATCCCTAGGTCCCACATAGTAGAACAGATTCCCACAACACATGCTGTGTGACCCATGATGCGTGGTCACACACACACACACACACACACACACACACACACACACACACACTGAATAAATAAATGTTTTTAAAAGATCTTCAATTTTTTTGACATTCTTGACAAATATCCGGAATATATAAAAATAGCATTATCAGATATTTGCTTTGTATACATTTTTCTCTCATTCTTTGGTTAGTCTTTGTATTTTTCTGTTTGTTTGGGTTTGTTTAGAGTCTTGCTATGTACCCTAGACAGGCCACAAATTTACCAAAATTATCCCACCTCACCTCCCACAAATCCTGGGATTACTGGCATGGTGCACCACCACATTAGGCTGTTTTTATTTATTTTTATTTTTTATTTTATTTTATTTTACTTTTTGCTGGAGCTGAGGACTGAACCCAGGGCCTTGCGCTTGCTAGGCAAGCACTCTACCACTGAGCTAAATCCCCAACCCTATGTTTTAATTTTTTTAAGTCTCATATTATAGTCCTGTCTGCCCCCAAGGTGCTCATACCATACCCCATTTATTCAGTTTTGGGAACCAAACCAAGAGCTTCATGCATCTAGGCAAGCATGGAACTACATCCTCAGTCTTCTCCTCCTCCTCCTCCTCCTCCTCCTCCTCCTCCTCCTCCTCCTCCTCCTCTTCCTCCTCCTTCTTTTAAATAGAGGCTTGCTGTGTATCCCTGGCTAGCCTGGAACTTGCTGTGTTGAACTGGCTAGCCTAGAAACTGTAGCGATCCCCTACCTCTGACTCCTCAATGCTAAGATCACAGGCATTAGCTACCAAAACAAGCCATGACTTTTACCTTTTTTTTTTTTTTTTTTGCCATTTATTATTTTTATTTTTGAGACAGGGTCTTTAATTTGATATGTAACCAAGGATGATCTTGAACTCCTAATCTTCCTGTCTCTACCCCCAAAGTGCTGGGTCACACCACCCCTGGTTTTTGGTGCAGTTGCTTATGATGGAGACACACACCATTCAGAAACTGCTATGGAGTGTTAAGTGTAGGCGTCCTGCATCAACTCTCAAGTTTCTCAGGAACAGGAATTATGTCAAAGTTTCCTCTCTTCTCTAAGTATGTAGTACATGGCAACCACGCAGTGACTTTGGTTGGTGGTAAACAAAGATAAGAATCAAATAGGTTAAATAAGTGTGGTCGCTCAAGCCTGTAATCTCAGCATTTGGGATGCAGAGGCAGGAGTATTACCAAGGATTCAAAGCCATTTGGAGTAACACAGTGAATTCCAGATCAGCCTGAGTCATCGTGTGAGACTGTATCACACGAGAAACAAAAACAAAAGCCCAAACAAACAAACCATAAAGATTAAGTAGGTATCCAGTTGTGCCGGTGAATGCCTGTAGTCCTAGCGACTAGGAGGCTGAAGCTAGAGGACTGCCATGAATTCCAGGCCAGCTTGGACACATATTGAGTCCCAGACCATCCAGGACTACCTAGCAAGACCCTGTGTTGTTTAAAAACCAACCAACCAAAATAAAAACAAGAGAGAAGTGATAAAAACAGGAAAGGGTTCTAAGGAGGAGTAACTTGAATGTAGTCTTAGAGTGTTGAGTAAGAGAGTTGGGTAGGAACATGGAGGAGGACAGGAAGAAAGGAAGTTGTTCTGGGGAGGAAGCATATGGGTGCCATAGTTCCAAGATGTGGACGGTGAAAGGTGAGCTATAACAAATGATGAGGAGAACTGCTGGAGAAAAGTAGATGTCCACACACGGAAGAATGAAACTAGATGCTTAGCTCACCCTGTGGGGACTGGGCATTTAGCTTGTCTAGCGAGCACAAGGCGTGACGTTTGGTCCCCAGAACCGTGTAAAACCAGACCTAGGGGTGCACATCTGTAATTCCAGCCTGAGGAATTCCAGCACTGAGCAGGAGGAGTAGGAGTTCAGTATCACCTTCTGCATATTCAGTTCAAGGCCAATCTGGGCTACACAAGACTGTCCAAACAAATACACACATACAATTTTTAAGAAGAAACTGCATAGTTACTCCTCCTTAGAACCCTTTCCTGTCTCAGGAGTTTTTATCACTTCTCCTTAATAAATCTTCATTCACTCTACCATAAAAGAAAAAAAAAATAATCTAGAGCATAAGATGGGTGTGAATGGGAAAGGAAGACACAGGAAGTGGGAGAAGTCAAGGGACATCAGAACCATGATGTCGGTTTGTTTTGTTTTGTGATGGTTGGGGTTGGACCTCAGACTTTGTACCTACTTGAAAGTGCCTGACCATTCAGCTGCACACAGCCCTTTAATGTGAGGGGATTTTGTTTGTCTTTATTTTTTGAGACAGGATCTCAAGTAACCCAGGCTGGCCGCCAACTCCTGTGACAGAGGGTGACCTGGAAATCCTGATCCTTCTGCCTCTATCGACTCAATGCTGGGGTCACAAGCCAGGGCCACCACTCCTCAGCTTTCATGTCAGTTTGTCACATCACTGCAGTTCAATTCTCTCAGTGAAAAATGTTTCCCCAAGTTGGCATGTATACAGAGAGGTATAAAATCAAACCTGGTGCTCAGGAAGTCAGATCAAGGGAGCCAGAGCCCTCTCCTGAGCTTAAGTGTTATTTGAAACAATAAAACGAGGAAGATTAAAGAGTCATGCTACTTTGATGTCAGATGTAATCATCTCTCTGTTTAATACTTCGGCCAAAGTGCAAGAGCTGGTTATCTTTATGGAAACATGGCTCTCATTTCAAAAGTTTTATCACATTTATTTATTACTCTGTGTGTGTGTGTGTGTGTGTGTGTGTGTGTGTGTGTGTGTGTGTGCATTCCACCTGCTCAACCCTCATATGCCATAGCAAGTGTGGAGGTCTTTGTGTGCCCAGTGCTGGCATTTCCAGTGTGTGCTATCATACCTGCTCTTCAGTTCCACTTTTCATGACTTTCATTTGCTGTTTCTCACCCCCCAAAATGATCTTCTCCCAACACTTACTTCATTTGCTCTCTGACCACAAGGACCCAGAACCATACTTTGTGGTCCCATCAAAATAGAGTAGAAAAAGATAAAACAAAACAAAACCATTTTCTTTTTGTCCTCTTAAGTTCCAGATAGGACCTGAAAAACAGACAAAAGATTAATAAGAGAAAAATAGAATTTATTTACATGTGCAAGTGGCAGTTAAAACTTAAGGTTTGGACAACACCTTCAGGAAGAACACCTCAGTCTCAGGGAAATGACAGGCAGAGGAGGCCACTTCAGACTTTTGGGGAAGCAGATTGTGGGAAAGTAAATATATGGGGAGTGGCCTAATAGGAGATAAGGGTCATTTCTGTAAGGACTGGTTTTTTTGACTTCTCTGTCCAGGCCACATCTGATCTCTGGTTGAATATGCATTTGGACTGGTAAGAATTGCTTAATTAAAGTAATTAAGAATTTCTCTCCTTTTCCAGGATGAGAGAGGGAGACAGTTTTACAAATGGAAACTTTTTTTTTTTTTTTGAGACAGGGTCTCTATTACATAACTTTGGCTGTCCTGAAACTCTATGTAGACCAGGCTGGCCTCGAACTCACAGAGATTGTCTGCCTCTGCCTCCCAAGTACTGGAATAAAAGGCGTGAGTACCACCATGCCCAGCTTATAAATGAAAACTTAAGTCTTGATTTTTGTCAAATACAGACCAAAGCTGTTTCTCAAATAGTTCTGCTCAATACACAAATATTCCAGAGTAGCAAACTTGGAATGGCAAATTCCCATCCCTTATGATGCAACTTATTGGGTCAACAAGCAACTACATCAATGGTAGTATTTGCTCTCAAGTGGTTTTGGCTTTTGTTTGTTTGTTTGTTTGTTTGTTTGTTTGTTTGAGGCATAACATAAGACAGGCTCTCACTTTGTAGCCCTGGTTGCCCTAGAACTAACTCACCATGTAGACCAGGTATTCCATGAAGTCACAAAAATCTACCAGCCTTTCCCTCCAAGAACCAAGATTAAAGGTGTGTACCCAACTTGTTTGACCTTCAAGTGGGTATTAAACTTTCTTGATAGATGGGTTGAAAAATGACATTTTCAAAAAGTCCCCCTCCATGCCTCACACAGTGAACCATTGCAGAGGAATGTGTCTAACTCTAAAGAAATGGTCATGGGGGAAGAACCAGTCTTATGACATGGACTTATGGCCAGAAAATTCTGTAGACACATACTAGCATGTGCCTCCAAAATGATCTCACCTGGTTACGGCTTACAGAGGAAGCCACAGAAAAGCAAAGAGGCAACGTTATGACTGCACAACCTGGAGCAGTTTTCTTATCATATTACTTTTTTAATCTCTTGAGTTGATCTCACTATTTCCTGTACCTCAAAGGGGAATTGCCTGGAATAAATGAGATAATGCAAGTGAAACAGAGAGCTCTGTTTAGGCCAGAGAAGTCATCTGGGAAATACCTGGTAGCTCTAAAAAAATAATGACGCGTTCTGAATTGACTATTAGCTTTCTCTTTTGCTGTTGTTATTTTATTATTATTTTAAGTATATGAGTGTTTTGCCTGCCTGCATGTCAGTGCACCTCATGTAAGGTTAGTGCCCACAGAGGCCAGAAGAGGATGCTGGGTGCCCTAGGCATAGAGTTATAGTGGTTGTAAGCTGTTATGTAGGTGCTGGGACTCAAACCTGGGTCCTCTGGAAGAGCAGCCTGTGCTCTTAACTGCTGAGCCATCTCTATACACTGTTGTGTTCCATGCATGCCCTGCAAACAAGCACTCCACCACAGGGCTATGAGTCACCAGGCACCCTCCAGCCTTTCCTCCCTCCCCTCCCCTCCTCTCCACAAAGCAGCGTTTTACTGAATTAGTCTGGGTTGGAACTCATGATCCTTCTGCCTGAGTTGCTAGGATCATAGACCTCTGACCCAGGTTCAAGTCTCAGTTTGACTACTCTGTGTACTGGGAAGGCTGGAACAAGTCAGTGCAATACCACAGAGCCATAGCGGTCTCCAGAGGAGTGTAGGAGCTGGATGAAGGGAACACCATTCAGGCTAAATATCTGCCCTCTTTTAAGGGAAGCTGCGAAGTCTTATTTTCTTTCCTTTAAAAAGATTTATTCATTTTGCCTGATGGTGCGCATCATTAATTCCAGCACTTGGAAGGCAGAGGCAGGTGGATCTCTCTCTGAGTTTGAGACCACCCTAGTCTACATAGAGAGAGTTCCAGAACAGCCAGGGTTACACAGGGAAATCCTTTCTTAGAAAAAAAAAAAAGATTTATTCACTTATTTAGTATATGTGTACTGGAATGTTTTTGTGCACACTAAATGGGGGCCCGAGGGCATCAAATGCCCTAGAACTGGAATTACAGAAGGTTGAGAGATACCTGATATGGATACTGGGAACCCAACCCAAGTCTTCTGAAAGAGCAGTAAGTGCTCTTAACCACTGAGCCATCTTTCCAGCCCCTGGCTTTCAGGTTCTTGTATTTTTGTTTCCATTATATAGTTCTGCCAAAAAGGGCTGGAGAGATAGCTCAGTGGGTAAGAGCACTCACTGAGCTTCCAGAAGACCCAGGTTAGGTTTGCTGCCCAAGTCAGGTGGCTCACTACCATCTGTAACTGCATTTCCAGAGAATTCAACACCCTCTGGCCTCAGCCAGCATTTGCATAGAGGTGCACATAAACTCACCCAGGCATGCACATGTACACACAAATAACAATAAATAAATCTTTACCAAAAAAAAAAAAAAAAGTTCTGCCAAATAAATAACAAAACTAGTTACCAAAATTATCTCCAAGGCTCTTTCAGTTCAAGATCTTTGCAAAGATCACACTGTCTCTGTTGTTATGGTTTCAAAACAAAGCCAAAGCTTTAAAAGTTTTCTGGATAAAGTCAACTTATGACTGTAGGCAGAGAGCCAGGCCATAACTCTAGGTCTCCCGATACTAAGGAAGAGATAGGATGATCTTTCTGGAAGTGGATCGAATGATTCATATTTGGTAATAGCTGTTGAAATTCCTGTGTTACGCTTGTGGGGAAACACATTCTGAATTTTTGTTGCTTCATTTTTATTTTTTCGGTGTGGGACCAAACCGAACCCAAGACTTCAGGGGAAAGAGACACTGATTTAATCCCCCAGCCTCCTTTTGAGTATGAGTGAATACTCATTTGGCAAGGCGGATGAGTCCTCGGTCTGTGAGTATGATATTTATTACCCAATACTTTCCTGGGAACTGAAGCTTCCTGTTCGCTGAGTGACACCTGATTGATAAAGGGGACATTAAGGAGAGCTCACCATCTCTTCTACTCTGATGGTTTTACCGACTGTTATCATTCATTATTGAATATTTTACTTTTTGTGGTATGCATGTGTATGGATTTGTGTATGTGTACATGTGTGAGTGTGAGGGTGTGTGCACCCATGCCTGAGTGTGTAGACCCTAGATATCAAAGTTGGTATCTTTCTCTATCTCTCACCACCTGAATGTTTGAGACAGGCTCTCTGGCTGAACCCAAAGTTCACTGTTGTGCTAGACTTACAGACCAGCGAGCCCTTGGGCTCTTCTAGACTCTTAATCCCCAGCGAGACGATTATGGGTATGTCCAACCACCAGGACTTTCATGTGGGTTCTGTGGATTCAAACGCAGGTCCTCATGTTTGCTTTTTCTGACTGACCATCTTCCTAGCTCCTTTCTATTTTCTATTATTATTTATTTTATTTCATATGCAGGGACTTTGCCTGCATTTGTGTCTATGGACCACATGCATGCTTGGTGCCCAATATGGCCCGATGGATTCCCTGGAACTGGAGTTACAGATGGCTGTGAGCCACCATGTAGGCACTAGGAATCTAGCCCAGGGTCTCTTCGAAAACAACAAATGCTGTTAAGAACTGGGTTATCAGGGCTGGAGAGATGGCTCAGAGGTTGAGAGCACTGGCTGTTCTTCCAAAGGCCCTGAGTTCAATTCCCAGCACCCACATGGTGGCTCACAACCATCTATAATGAGATCTGGTACCCTCTTCTGGCCTGCAGGCATACATGCAGACAGAACAATGTATACATAATAAATACATAAATCTTTAAAATAAAAAAAAGAACTGAGTTATCTCTTCAGTCTTTATTTTTACTTTTTAAATTAGATTACAAAATACTAGGTTCCCATATAGGATTTTCATACATATTTCATTTTGGTCAAGCCTTCCCCCTTCTCTCCATCATCTCCCTGCCCTGACTCTGTCCGTATTATACTCATAGGCCCCTCCACTCCTCCTTCCATTTGTCCTGTTGTGTTTACCACCCCTTCCCCTTAAAGTCTCTGTTTTCTGGACCCACGGGCCCCTTCAACATTCCTGGTCTTTACCCACATTTACTCCCACCTAGATACACATGTATTTTTTTTTTAAATGTTTCTGAGATTTGCTTTTCTATTTTATTTGTATTGTGGTTCTGCCTGCCTGTGTGTCTGTGTGTGTGCAGTACCTGTGGAGGCCAGGAGAGCATTGGAGTCCCCCGGAACTAGAGTTACCAAGTGTTGTATCACTATGTGGGTGCTAGGAATGGAACCTGGGTCCCCTGCAAGAACAGCCAGTGCTCTCAACCACTGAGCCAACCCTTCAGCCCCCAATACACATATTTTACAGTTACAAGCTAGGATCTGCATATGGGAGAGGATATACAGTATTTGCCTTTCTGAACCTGGGCTGCCTTCCATAGTATAATGCTTTCCAAGTTCCAGCCATTTTTCTGAAGTTTTTTTCTTTATGACTAAATAAAATTCCATTGTGTATATATTCCACACTTTGTTATCCATTCATCTGTTGATGGACATTTAGGTCAATTCTAAATAGAATTGCAGTTGTGAATAAAGTAGCAATGAACATGGATGAGCATGTATCTGTACTATGGCCAGGAGTCCTCTGGGTGTATGTCCAGTAGTGGCAGTTCTGTTTTTAGTTACTCAGTTTGTTTTGATTTCCAAAGTGGCTGTACCGGTTTACATTCTGACCAATGGGTAAGTCTTCCTATTTCCCGACCTCATCGCCAGCATTTGCTATTATTTCTTTTTTGATTGTTTGAGACAGGTGTCCAAGAAAAGACCTGAGATGATACAGCATATTAAAACAACAAAGCGCTCCCTATGTTTGGGTAACATCCTTTCAAATAAATGAATGCATGAAGATTATATATTAGGGGCTGGAGAAATGCTGCAGTGGTTAAGAACACTTGCTGGTCTTGCAGAGGACCTGGATTTGGTTTCCAGCAGCCACATGGTGTCTTACAATTGACTATAACTCCAGTTCCAGAGTATCCAACATCCTCTTCTGATATCCTTGGGCACCAGGCATGCATGTGGTACACATACATACATGTAAGCAAACATTCCATACACAAAGTAAAAACAAATAAAACCTTTTTTATAGAAAATAAAATTATATTTCATTAATTATTTCTATTCATTCAAACTTCTGAATATACTCAGGTGTATGTCAATAAATATTCAACTTTATGTCTACAAAACATTACCCATCCTTAATATAATACCTTAAATAGCAGAATGAAATAAAAAGACTCACTTTGGAAAAAATAAAAGCAAATAATAACAATAAAAATAATAATAATAAATAAAAGAAAGAAAAACTAGCTGGTCGTGGAGGCACAGAGCTGGAATTCCTGTATTTGGGCAGCTGAACAGGAAGACTACCTGGAGTTTGATACCAGCTAGGGCTGCATAGCAAGTACCAAGCCATCCAAGGGCGATAGGAAGACTCAGACAAACAAACAAACAAGCAATCACGTGAACTTCTGTTTCCTGTACATTGTTTCATACGCACCTATGAAGTAGGCTGAAGAGGGACCCACCCCACAGCAGACGTGCAAATAAACCCAGAGTCATTAGTCATTGTTCGTTCACTTTGGTTGGGGACTCGCTAGATTATCACACCAATCAGTGAAGTGATTTTTGTTGCTGGTTTTGCTCTGTAGGATCTTGCTCTGTAGTCCAGCCTGGCCTGGAATTCTCTGTAATTTTCCTGCCTCTGTCTCTTCATGCCCTGACAGTGCTGGCATTCCAGGGGTGAGCCTCCAATACCCTGTCGGTTAAAAATCTTCCTTGAGAACTTCATGCAAACAGGCATTGGCTTCAAAGGTAGAGCCCGAACTGAAGTTCAAATATGTTATATTCCAGCATTATTTTCTCTCAATTGCAATAGGTTTTGAACACCTCAGGTTAAAGTTCTCTAGGTTTTTAGGTTTCAAGAGGCCTGCTTGCAGTTTAAGCCTGTTTAATAGGGAGAGCTTCATTCACAGACGTACCCAGCAACAGTCTCCAACTGCTAAAGAGAAGAAAAAGAAGAAAGAAAGAATGGCTTTTCTAAAATATATTCTAAGTATAGTATTTGCTTACTAAGCAGTCTAGGTTCACATTTGAAAGATTTCTTAGGAAAATGGACATTATAAGGAAGTATTGCTTTTGGTTTAATGTTTTATCCTGTTAGGGCACTCCACCCTTCAATAACGCTGGTGACTAATAGGGCTGGCACTGCCCTCACTTCCCAGTTGAGAATTCACTTACCAGCTTGGTTTTCATGTTTTGTTGTTAATTTGCAGCCATGATCAAAAACAGAGTTAAAAAAAACCTCTCTCTCTCTCTCTCTCTCTCTCTCTCTCTCTCTCTCTCTCTCTCTCTCTCTGTCTCTCTCTCTCTGTCTCTCTCTCTCTCTCTCTCTCTGTCTCTCTCTCTCTCTCCCTCCCTCCCTCCCCCGTCTCTTTCTTTTTCTAGAATGTCTTAAAATGAACGAGAGCCAGCAATGCCGCAGTTAGTTGTTTTTTTCATTTCAAACCAGCCTGGCACAAGGCCTCACCGAAGAGTCAGATGGTGTCAGGCAGCCTGAGGTCTGAGGCTTCTCCCCTCGGCCACAATGACTCAGAAGCCAGCAGCCAGAGCAGGAAGGCCTGAGGCACAGGTGACAGGCACCAACCCTCACCAGAGCAAACAGCAGGCCACACGTTGTCCTCCTCAACCGAGGTGTACTATGCATCTCGGGAATTTTTTTCTCCCTCAGACTGCTCTAGGTTTTCTCTCTGACCTAATTTCATCTCTGTAGAAATGTCCAGAATGGGCCGTCGAGATTCTGCCTGGGCCTGCCTCACTGAAGAAGGCCCACGTTCAGTTTGCACACAAAGAATGGAAAAGAAAAAAAAAAAAAAAAAAAGAGGTTTCCGCGCTTCAGAGATTGCTGGCCATGCTGCAAAATCAATCAACTCCTTCCAACAGGATGGGGGGGGGGTGGAAGGTGGGGGTGGGGTTATTTTCTTAGTGCAAAAAATGCTGTCTAGCTGTTCTCTAAGACTTTAAAGGAGACTACATACAGTCCCAGTTTCTTGTAGACTTTCTTTATCAAATTTAGGTCATTGTTTTCCAAAACATAATGTGAGGGTTACCCACATTTAAAAAAAAAATCTAAGTAGGGTAGCATTGTCTCTAGGGAAAGACCCAGTAAACTGTGAAGGGGTTTTGTTTTATTTCTAGACTTTTTTTTTTTTTTTTAGACAAGAGTCTTTACTCTGTATTCCAGAATGCCCCTAAATTTGTAATCCTCCTGCCTCAACCTCTGGAGTACTTGGATTACAGGTCTGCATCACCATACCGGATATGATTTGTTTTCATTGTTTGTTTGAGATAGGGTCTCTCTATTTAATCCTAACTGTCCTAAAACTTTGCTATGTAGACCAGGCTGACCTCCTACTCACAGAGATCTGATTGCCTGGTTGCCTCTGCCTCCTGAATGCTGGGATAAAAGGCAGGCATCATCATACCTGTCTGCCATCTGTTTTTACCAAGTGCTCAACTCACTTTTATGCAGAAAATAAACTCAGCTAAACCAGTGCCCACAAGCAATCACGAGTAACTAGATCCAGAGGAGTGTCTTAACCCCCCAGGTATCCCTGCATTTGGGAGGCTGAATCAGGGTTGTATTTTGAGGGTAGCCTGGGCTACAGAATGAGACCCTGTCTCAAAACAAAAACAACACATACACAATTAAACGCGCGCGCGCGCGCGCGCGCGCGCGCACACACACACACACGCACGCACGCACGCACGCACGCACAGATGCATGAGCATGCTAAACAACACTCCCAAGCACACAAAAACAACCAACAACACTCCCAAGCACACAAAAACAACCAACCAACCAAAAGAGAGAGTGCTGGATACAGAGGACCGTAGTTTTTATGCCCCCCTTGTCCCCACTGTGGGGCAGCAAGATTCTCTTGGTTGTACTGATTTAAAAACAAAACCAAGGTGGTTTTTTTTTTTGGGGGGGGGGTAATTGCATTTATTTAGTGTGCTTGTATGTATGCACTTTAAAAATATTTTATTTACATTGTGTGTATATGTGTTGGGTATGTACATGTGACTGTGGGTGTGCATGGAGGTCAGACTCAATCCCTCTGCAGCACAGTTACAGGTGGTTGTGAGCTGCCGGATGTGGGGGCTGGGAACCAATATCTGGTCCTCTTCGAGAGCAGTATGTGCTCCTAAGTGCTAAACCATCTCCCAGTCCATATCGTTTTTCTTTTCCTCTGCCTTCCTTCCTTCCTTCCTTCCTTCCTTCCTTCCTTCCTTCCTTCCTTCCTTCCTCCCTCCCTCCCTCCCTTCTTCCCTCCCTCCCTTCTTCCCTCCCTCCCTTCTTCCCTCCCTCCCTCCCTCCTTGCTTCCTTCCTTCCTCTTTCTTCTCTCTCTCTCTCTCTCTCTCTCTCTCTCTCTCTCTCTCTCTTTCCTTTTTTCTGAGATAGGGGGTCTTATATAGCCCTAGTTGGCCTGGAGCTCACTATGTAGGCCAAGCTAATTTCAGACTCACAGAGATTTGCCTACCTCTGACTCTTCAGTGCTAGGATTAGAAGCCTTCCACCATGTGGGTCCTGTGGGGTCAAATGTAAGTGGTCAGGCTTGGCAACAGGCACCTTTACCCACTGAGTCATCTCAGCAGCCCTCAAGGCAATGGAAACTAGATATATAATATAATATGATATGATATGATATAATATAATATAACTCAGTGGGTAAAGTGCTTGCCTCACAAGCATGAAGAATTGAGTTCTTGCCCCCCCAGAACACCTTTGAAAAAGTGTTACTTGCTTAGTGGTACTTGCTTGCTCCCAGCACTGGGGAGGCAGAGACTAAAGAATTTCCAGGGCTTGCTGGCCAGCCAGTCTAGTACATACATGCATGTGAACCTGCACATGCATGCCTTAAAAAAAAGAGCAGTGGAACAGAATGCTTAAGAACCAAAGCCTGTTAAAATAATAAACCCTCCTTCTCCCTGGTCTTATTAAAGTATGGTAAGGGCCTTGGAAATCCCCATTTGTAAAAAGTGGCATGATTCAAATGCAAGTTATCTGGAAGTACACTGTGGTATAACTTGTTACGATGTTACTTAATATGCTGCAGCCTGGGGTTGTAAATCTCAGCCCCCACCTTTGGTGCTGCATAGAGGACCTCCAGCACGTTAAGCACACAGACCACCCTGAGCAACACCCTGGTCTCATCTGCCAGCATTTCTTCAAGTATCGTCACACAAAGAACACATGGTCGGGAGGCTAGAGACATGGCTCAGCAGCTAAGAGCAGTGACTGCTCAGAGGCCCTGGGTTCAGTTCCTGACACCTGCATGGCAGCTCACAAATGCTGGTTTCAGGGGACTCAGTGCCCTCTTCTGGCGTACATAGGAACTGGGCATGCACATCATGTACAGACATATGTGCAGATAAAACATCAGTGCATGTAAAGTAATACTATTTTTGTTCTTTTTGTTTTGTTTTGTTTTTTTGAGCCTTGGCTGTCCTGGAACTCACTCTGTAGACCAGGCTGACCTCGAACTCACAGAGATCCATCTGCATCTGCTGGGATCAGAGGTGTGTACCACAGCCTGGCCCCTAATTATATTTTAATAAGTATAAACTCTTGCATTTTATACTAACAAGTATTGTTAGAAAAGTCATTTGTTTTCCCTGTCCCTGGCACTGCTCCTGCTTACCTTTTGTCTGTCTGTCTGTCTGTCTGTCTCTCTCTCTCTCCTCAAACTTAGAGATCTGCCTGCCTCTACCTCCTGAGTGCCTTTCTTTCCTTTTTTGTCCCCCCCCCCCGTCCCCCATCCCCCCCCTCCCCCGCTCTGTAGACCAGGCTGGCCCCAGGCTGGCCCCGAACTCACAGAGATCTGCCTGGCTCTGCCTCCCGAGTGCTGGGATTAACAGCGTGCGCCACCACCGCCCCCTTTTTTGTTTTTTTCAAGACACAGTTTCTCTGTGTAACCCTGGCTGTCCTGGAATTTGCTCTATAGACCAGGCTGGACTTAGGAGATCCTTCTGCCTCTGAGATTAAAGGCATGTGCCACTGCTGCCTGGCTCTGCTTCCCATTTTTCAATTGCTATTTTAAATGTATTTTGATTTTTTTTTTTTTTACTTGAGAGATGCTAGGGAAACTGAGGCAGGAAAGATGACACACTCAAACAGGCACCAGAAACAGTGGAGGAGCAGAAAAAGTATATTAATGGGCTCAGTGAGGTCGTCACCGTAACAATGAGCAAACAGTGAGAGGTTGCACGGAGGTCTTTTACAGCATTGATAGGCTTTTCAGCATTAGTTTAACTACTACACCATCAGCGAGCTTGCATTTCTATTAGCATTAGAGAGTACAAATGACGAAGATCAGGATGAGAAATGCCTTTCTTGTGGTCAGGCATGCTTACAGAAGCAGATAAGGAGTGCAAGGTACCTGCACTCGTCCCACTTTGAGAGACAGGACAATTGTTGACAGTTGTTTCTCCATTGCTATGGTTTCATTTGATTACAGGCATTTAAAAATTCCTCCTCGATTTCTTCAGTAATTCATCACTCATTCAAAAGTGAGTCATGGGGTTAGGGATCTAGCTCAGTTAGTGTCACATTTGCACACATACCCTGCCCCCCCCCACATACACATCATTAAAAATCTTTTTGTGCCAGGTGATGGTGCACATCTTTAAGCACAGCACTCAGGAGGCAAAGGCAGGTAGATCTCTGTGAGTTCAAGGCCAGCCTGATCTATAGAGTAGTTCAAGGACAGCTAGGGCTACAAGAGAAATCCTATCTCAAAACAAAAACAAAAACAAAAACAACAAACTTTTTTGTTATTGGAAGTTGTTATTCATATTTCTCAGCATGTGTGCAATTCTTCAGTTTTCCTTGCTGTTAATTTCTAACTTTACTATGTTCTGTTCCCAAGATATAGAAATTACTTTGAATCTTTTGTGTTTGTTAAGACTTGCCATAGGACACATAATACGATCAGTTTTAGAGAAGGCCCCGTGGACCACTGAGAAGAATGTATACTTTGCATCTGTTAGGTGGAATGGTCTGTACATGGCTATTAAATCCAACTGATCCATGGTAGCTTGGCTCTGAAGTTTCTCTACTGATTTTTAGTATTTTCAGCATACTGAGAGTAGAATATTGAAGCTTCCTACTATGGTTGCTTTCTGACCAACTGTCTTTTTGTGGCCTTTAGTATTTGTTTCATAGGACTGAGAACTCCAATGTTTGGTGTCTAAATACTTACGACTGCTCTATCTTCTGGATAACTTTCCTCTTTATTAACATAAGGGAGCCTTCTTGTTTGGGGCTCCATTTACTTAATAGGTTCATTTCTGTCCTTTCTCAGTTTTTGGATGTCATGGCTAGTGAGGTGTGTGTCTGGGGGACAACATTTGAATTACTCAATTTTTAAAAACTTGTGTGTATTGTGCATGTGTGTGCCCATTCAGTGTGCACAAAGGACAGAGGCACTGGATCCCCTTAAGTCAGAGTTACAGGAAGTTGTGAGCTGCCCAATGTGGCTGCTCGGAATTGAGCTCGGATCCTCTGCTAGGTCATTACGTGCTCTTAGCCATCTCTCCTGACCTGACACTTGTTTTTTAATCCAGTCAGTTACTCGGTGTCTGTTAGAGGATGTGTCAAAGTCATTTAAGGCTGTTATTAAGATGAGTTTGCCGTTTCCTAATTTTTTTGTTTTCGTTTTCATTTACAGTTTGTTCTTCTTTACCTCTCCTAGTAGTGCTAGGGATTTCCTGATTTCACGTGTTGGACATGGTGGATCCCTTCTTGGCTTTCCTTTGTTCATCTATTCTCTTTATGAAATGTATTCTTGCCTGTGCTCTTGTGAATGTGTATATGTACACATAGTCTCAGTGTGCTTTCTGTCGCTGTGATCAGCACAATGACCAAATGCAACTTGGGGAGGACAGGGTTTATTTCAGCCTACAACTCTCAGGTCACATTCCATCACTGAGAAAACTCCGGGCAGGAACTCAAGGCAGGAGCTTGAAGCAGACATTGACCATAGAGAGATGCTACTTATAACTTGCCTATGTGTAACGAACTATTAGTTGGCAATTTACTTTCTGGGTTTGAAATATATCATTTCATGCTTTCTTGACTTTTAGAGTTAATGATGGTGATGTTTTTGTTTGTTTGTTTGGTTTTGGTTTTTTGAGACAGGGTTTCTCTGTGTTGCCCTGGTGGTCCTGAAACTCTCTCTGTAGACCAAGCTGGCCTAGAACTCTGAGATCCAACTGCTTTTGCCTCCCAGGTACTGGGATTAAAGGCATGTGCCACCACCTCCCAGCATTGATGGTGATCTTATATTATTCTGATATGTTTGATTTTATATACATATAACACACACACACACACACACACACACACACACATATGCATGCATGCATGTGCACGATTGAACTCTGCCTTGATAGTGCTAGGATTAAAGGTGTATGTCACCATGCCTCCCCAGCTTTGATATGTTTGGTTTTGGTTTCTGTGTTGATGCTTCTCCTTCACATCACTCTTACTTGGTATTTTTGGTGTCTTCACTGATGCATTGTGGAGAGGCTCTTCTATAGACATGTGTATTTGGAGTACTAAGTGTCTCCTGTGTTTACAGATCCATTTTCTTCTCTAGGTTTGAGGGAGGTTTTGCTGTAATTTCATTGAATAAATAAGTAAATTATCTGTGCCTTTATTTATCTCAGCTCCTTTCCTACCCTGTGGTTTCTTTGGTTTGGTCTTGTGACTGTATTCTAGAATGGTTCTTGGAAGCTTTGGTCATGTTCTTTGATTTCTTTTATTTTACTGAAATTATTGTTTTGACTTCCTTTTTCATCTCTAGAACTCATTTGTCTGCTTGATCTTGTGTGTTGATACGTGCCACTGTGTTTCTTTTGTTGTTGTTGTTGTTGTTGTTGACTGACGCATTTCCGGTATTTCTGTTTAGTTCTTTTTCAAAGTCTCAGTTTCCTTAGTAAGTTTTTCCCTCCATGTTTTTGAGTTTCTCCTCCAACTTACTGAACATCATGTTCCTTTTGCTACTTCCTTTTCTAAGTCATTACTTAATTTCCTTACTTCAGCTGTTGATTTGCGTTCTCCATGTATCATTAATTCTTCTTAGAGAGTAGGATGCTGTTCTATGCCAATTTCCAACTTCAAGTTGTCTCAAATAGAATCTTAAGAAATGTTCTATTCTTTTTCTTCTTATTATTATTACTACTATTACTATTATTATTTTGATTTTTCAAAACAGAGCTTCTGTGTGTGGCTCTGACTGTCCTGGAACTCACTCTGTGGACCAGGCTGGCCTCAAACTCAGAGATTCACCTGCCTCTGCCTCTCGAGTGCTGGGGTTAAAGCTGCCGCCACCGCCACCACCACCCCCCCCCCCCCCCCCCGGCTTTTTTTTTTTTTTTTTTTGTCGGAGCTGAGGACCAAACCCAGGGCCTTGCACTTGCTGGGCAAGCGCTCTACCACTGAGCTAAATCCCCAGCCCCTTCTATTTTTTAATAATTATTTTACTTTACTTTTTTGGATTTACTTATTTTGTGGATTTCACTTTTTTTTTTTTCTACAAGAATATATGTGTACCACACATCTGTCTGGTGTCTACAGAGGCAAGAAGGGGGCATCAGATTCCCTATAGCTGGAGTTACAGGTGGTTGTGCTCTTAACTACTGAACCATGTCTCCAGCCCTCTCTTGTTCCTCTCCTAATCCCATGCGAGGATCCTCTTCCTTTCTCAACTAATTGTCTTCGTGTTTCTTTGTCTTTTCCATTGTTTTGTTTGCTTCTAGATGACTCAGTGAGAGACACTGGGGTTGCTCACAGAAGTGGAAGTGAGGGGTTATTTACAGGAGCATGTACCTCAGCAGGGACTCTACCCCTGCATACAACCTCTCCCTTTCCCAGAAAACTGCCTAGAGATCCCCAGGCAGAGGGCTTGAGCCCTTGAAGCCCTCCTCCCTAGCAAAGATTATCCTCAGAAAGAGAGGATACCACATGATGGAACACTAACAGCCCTCACCTGGTGAGGTCTGGGCTACTGAGAATTCAAGAGTGTAACAGACACGCCATGCCCAGAGGACAGCATTCCACCACACTCCACGCCTCTCCCCAGCACTTAGATCTTTCCATCTACTCTTGTGCATTGTTAGGAGTCTCTGTAGCAACCATTGCCCACTACGAAATGAAGCTTGTACGACCAAAGCTGACAGCACAAATCCATGGCCACAGACATAAATATTTAGATGGCAACTTGACAGGCGCTTTGTGTTCACAAAGCACAATAACACTAGCTTCCCCTCTAGGCACTGTGACCCATGTCCCCAGCCACAGGCATTTGACCAGGTTTTTCTCTTCTTTCTCTTTCTCCTTCCCCTTCCCCTTTCCCTCCCCCCTCCTCCTCCTCCTCCTCCTCCTTCTTTGAGATAAGGTTTCTCTGTTATAGGCTGTCCTGGAACTTGCTTTGTAAACCAGGCTGGCCTTGAATTTATAGAGGTCTGCCTGCCTCTGCCTCCCGAGTGCTGGGATTAAAGCCATGAGCCACATCACCACCTGGCCATTTGACCAGGGCTTTAGTGTGGGATTTGAATTCCCGCTGGTGGAAATTCAATAAAAGTACAATAACAGTAACGTTAATAACAATAATATAGTTGGCCACTCCCATGACAGTTCTGCCATTATTGTACCAATGGGCAGGTTGGAAGTAAAGCAGGCAAGGTCCCCAGCTGACAATTCTCCCTCAGCAGCCTGCATTGTACCTCTGGCACTAAGAAAACCAATCATGAGCAATAAGTCCCCAGCTCAGTTCCAGACTGACTTCTCTACATCGTGATACCAAAGTGTGTGATGTCTTCAGCAATGGGGTCTTTCCATCTAGTTCTGGGGCCAACAGCAATGGCAACTCTCCCATCTATGATTCCTGAATGCTGGGATTACAGTTATGTACCACCATGACTAAGGAGAATGTTTGATACTGTTTTGAAGACTTTGTTTTTGCAGATTTGTCCACATGAATCTGTACACTCTCACATACAGAGAGATGTACAATGAAGATGTTTAGTTCACTTATATTAAAAAAATGCTAGAAATAATCTGAATGTCCATCATACAGGATAATGGTTCAATTATGGCACATCCTATAGTAACACTGCATCTTATTTAAAAAAAAAAAAAGGAGCTTGATCCCCACGTGCTAAGGGACTTCATTCTTCAAAATTAAGACTTTCCTTTTTTTGGAGCTGAGGACTGAACCCAGGGCCTTGTGCTTGCTAGGCAAGCGCTCTACCACTGAGCTAAACCCCCAACCCCAAGAAGAGATTCTTTTTTTTTTTTTGAGACAGAGTTTCTCTCTGTGTAGTTTTGGTGCCTGTCCTGGATCTCACTCTGTAGACCAGGCTGGTCTCGAACTCAAAAATCTGCCTGGCTCTGCCTCCCAAGTGCTGGGATTAAAGGTGTGAGCCACAACCACCCGGCAAGACTTTCTGTTCCACCAAAAGTATTTCAGGTCCTGGGTTAAAACCACAGCACCATACACACACACACACACACACACACACACACACACACACACACACACACCTCAACTAAACTCAAAGAAAACACATGACAATTTGAAGGAATGTAATTGAGGCCTCTTTAGTGGAACACTTGCCTGGCATGCATGATGCCCTGGGTAGTAGAAGTGTTTGCCTGGCATGCACAAGGCTCAGGTTCAGTCCTCAGCATCATCTCCCACTGAAAGAAGACAGTTACAATGCTGCAACACCTATCTATCTATCTATCTATCTATCTATCTATCTATCTATCCACTTACCTACCTACCTATTCATACAGAGAGGCACACATTTATGCCACATGCATGTGTGGAGATAAGAGACTAACTTGTAGGTCGTAGTTCTCTTCCTCTAATCTGTGGGTCATTGAACTTAGTTCATTGGGCTTGGTGGCAGACACCATGTACCCAAATCTTGCCAGTCCATATATATACATATATATTTTTAAAATGTCATTTTATTTGTGTGTATGTATATATGCATGCATGTGTTGGTGGGTACATGTTATAGTGCACATGTAGAGATCAGAGGACAATTTGTAGGAGTTGGTTCTCTCTTCCTACCATATGGGTTCTGGGTATCAAACTCAAGTCATTAAGCTTGGCAGCAAGCACCTTGCCCTTTTCCTGTTCCAACATTTATACTCAGCCAAAATCGATATTGTATTTTTGATGTTTGGATTTTGATGCTCAGTTTCTGATTTAAATTAAGTGGACTCTGGTGTGTTTACTCAGCTAGACAGCATAGAAAGAACAGCACTTGGGGAGTGGAAGACTCTCATTCTGGATGTGTGAATGTTAAGATGTCTGTGGGGAGGCCTGGAGAGATGTTCAGCAGTGGAGAGCGCTGGCTGCTTTTCCAACGGACCTGGGTTTGATTCCCAGGATCCACAGGGCAGCTCAGAACCCTTCACAACTCCAGTTCCAGAGGATCTGGCTGTCCTCTTGTGGCCTCTGCAGGTACCAGGCACCCACGTGGTGCACAGATACACATGTAGGCAAAACACATTAAAAACTGGCTGGCCTTAAACTCACAGCAATCCTGCTTCATCACTTTTCAGGTACTAGTGAAACACGATCTCACAAAGCAAAACAAAGCTTGCTCTCCAGTTTTCACTTAAGAGAGGAGAATAAAGAACTTTACAGGATTGTGGGGCTTTTTATTTATTCATTGTGTTGAGTATTGAATCTAGGTACTCATGTACAAGCAATATTATCACTGAGGTAGGTAGGCCATCCCCAGCCCTTTTCCTTTTTCCAAAAAAAAAAAAAAAAAAGAATAGGATGCCCTCGACCCAGTCTCTCCCCCCCCCCCCCCCCCAGTTTTCTTTCTACAGTTTTCTGTGTAGCTTTGCTCCTTTCCTGGATCTTGCTCTGTAGCCCGGGTTGGCCTCAAACTCATAGAGCCTCCACCTGGCTCTGCCTCCCGAGTGCTGGGATCAAAGGCATGCACCACCACTGCCTGGCATGAGGTAAGCTCTCTTTTTAAAATGTATATGGAAGGGGGTTGGAGAGAAGACTCAATAGTTAAGGCACTGACTGCTCTCTCAGAGTTTGATTCCCAGCACCTACATAGTGGCTCACTGCGCTCTGTAACTCCAGTTCCAGAAGATCTGACATCCTCTTCTGATCTCCATAGGCCTGAACACACCTGGTACACATATGTAAAGGCAGGCAAAGCACCCATACACAAACAAATAAATCTCAAAAAATTAAAAATAAAAATATTGCCGGGCAGTGGTTGCGCACGCCTTTGATCCCAGCACTCGGGAGGCAGAGGCAGGAGGATTTCTGTGAGTTCGAGGCCAGCCTGGGCTACAGAGCAAGTTCCAGGACAGGCTCCAAAGCTACTCAGAGAAACCCTGTCTCGAAAAACCAAATAAATGAATGAATGAATGAAAAAAATATATAAAACTATTACATGGAGCTGGAGATGTCACTCATAAAAGTATTCACCTACCATGTATGAGGGCCTGGGTTTGATCCCCAGCATGGTCTAAATTGAATGTGATGGTGAATGCCTTTGATCCCAGGACTTGGAAGGAAACAGGAACAGAAATTCAAGACCAAGTCTGATGCCATCCTGCCTATATGAGACTGTGTTTCAGTGAAATAAAACAAATAAAAATTAAATTGTTTATGTAGTCCTCTAAGGGATTTTGTTGTTGTTGTTGATCTTTAATGAAAATCCAGTAGGTGTATTTCTGTATTTGCCCATTAGATGTCACTCAACACCCAGAAAGTGGGAGACAGACCTTGTGTTATAAAGGACTTGCTTGTCCCCCAGAGGGACACTAGGTCCCACTGATGGGGCACTAGGTCCCATTGTCTGAATCTGTCATGTACTTAGAACTGTATGTCAGTTTCTTGCCCAATATACCCCCAAATTCTCTCATCTGTCTAGAAAAAAATGTGTTCTCCATATTTTTTTTTGGCTTGTTTTTTAAGATTTTATTTATGTAGCATAGGCTGGCTCCCAACTTACTGTGTAACTGAGAATGACTTTGAACTCTTTAAAATAATTCTATTTTACATTTATTTATTTCATGAGGGAGCATGCCTTTAATCCCAGCACTTTGGAGGCAGAGGTAGGGGTATCTCTGAGTTTGAGGCCAGCCTGGGTTACAGATTGAATTCCAGGTCAGCCAAGATGACACAGAGAAATCCTGTCTTGAAAAAACAAACTTTCTTATTTATTTCACTTTTCTGTATATGAGGTTTTACTTGTATGTGTGTCTGTGCACTGTGTGCAAGCTTGGTGCCCACAGAGAGAGTGGGAGTTATGGGTGATTGTGTGCCACCATGTGGGTCCTGGGACTTGAGCCAGGATCCTCTGCAAGAACAGCAAATGCTCATGAACACTGAGATACTTCTCTAGCCCCGATTGTAAACTCCTGGTCCTCGGGGTTACAAGCATGCACCTGCACACCTAGCATGAAATGTCTTAACTTTATCACTTAAGCCCGTGTCTAGTTGTGGAGCATTCACTTACTTGTGATGGGATCACTGTACTCTATAGCTGAATTGCCACTCATGTTCCAAGATCAGCTCTTGCCTCCTCTTCTGTGGCACTTTCCTGATGTGTGGGGGACAGCCAAGGATGTAGATCAGTAGAAGGGCACTTGCCTAGAATGTGTAAGATTTCCACATTTTTATTATTTATATTTTTATTTATGTATATGTATCTATGTGTCTGTGTATATGTAAGCACACATATGTATGTATGTGTGTATCTGTGTATATATATATATATATAAGCACATATGTGTGCAGGTGCCCATGAAGACCCAAAGAGGGCATCTGATGGTGCCCTCTTTTTGGCTTCTGAGGGTACACATACTCAACAGCACATGCACACACACACAGTTTTTTTTAGGCAGAGTCTTACTGTGAAACTCTGGCTGGAAAAGGGTTTCCACTCTTCCCATGACACTCCCATCCTCCACCCCCATTTCTCTTCCCCTCTTTGCTACCAGAGATTGAACCTAAGACCTCACGTATCTCATACATGGTAGTCAAGCTTTCTACCATTGGTACCCCAGCTTTTTTTTTTTAAGACAGGGTCTTGCTGTGTAGCCCCACCTTCTCTCAAACTCTTCATCCTCCTGCCTCTATTTCCCAAGTGCTGGAATTAAAGTGAGTGCGACCATGCTCACTCAGTTTATCATTGTCTTCCCTGGCCAGCCTCTGGTGCACAGAGTATGTCAGCTGACGTGAGCCCAGGGCCTCCTGCATGCTAGATTACAACTCTACACAGGACTTCCTCTACAGACTACAGGCTTTTCTGAAAGTACTCCAAGTTGAATTACCAGCAACAGGATCTGAGTTTGGAGCCCAGGTCCTTACTGCTGTCAGGTTCCCAACTGTCTCTGGGTTTTGTTTGCATTCCCCTGATCTCCACCTACAGTTAGCATCTTCTCAAGTGCTACTGGACAGTCACTTGTCTTCTTGGTAAAATGTTCAAATCTTTTTTTTTTTTTTTTTTTTTAAAGGCAGAGTCTCATGTGTTCTTCAAACTTTCTTCTTAGGCAAGGATGACCTTGAACTCTTCAACTTCCTGCCTCTACCTCCCAAGTGCTAGGATTACAGACATGTGAAACCATGCCCAGAAAATCTTTTTTCATTTTTAAAATAGAGTCTCCCTATGTAGCCCTGACTGGTCTGGCACTTGCCATGTAGTTCAGGCTGGCCTCTAGCTCACAGAGATCTGCCGGAGCACTGGAATTAAAGACATGGGCTTGTGTGCCACCATGTCCAGCCTTACATTCTTTTTCTTTTTTTTTTTTTGAGCTGAGGATCGAACCCAGGGCCTTGTGCTTGCTAGGCAAGTGCTCTACCACTGAGCTAAATCCCCAACCCAGCCTTACATTCTTAAAAAAAAAAAAAAAAAAAAAAGGAAGCTATTTTATTGCCATTTGATTGCTATGACTTAATAATAAAAAGTCAGGCTCTTTAGCCAGACATCTTGGTGCATGCCTGTGATCCCAGCCCTTGGGAGGCAGAGACAGAAGGGGCATTGAAAGTTGAAAGGCTAGCCTGGTCTACATAACAAGCTCCAGATCAACAGAAGTTACATAGCGAGACCCTGCTGCATTTTGAATCTTTGTGCCATTGGAGCAAGGGCTATGAAATGTATAAATATAGAAATGGAACTAGCACTTTCACAGTGAAGCCATCATACGCCTAAACATGCTCTGTGGCCTGAGTTCTCATGTTTTAAATGTATAGGGCTTCTTCCCACCAAGTGTGTCTGGGCCTCTAGGAGGTCAGTATGTGTGTGGTTCAGCTGGGGCAGAGGTGAAGGAATAGGAATTGTGATTAGAGGATTAATAGCATAAGACATTTTTGAAAGCTTTTCTTTTCCTTTCTTTTGAAACGATGTCTTACTATGTAGACTAAGCTGGCTTCACACTCAGAGATCCATCTGCCTCTGTCTCCCAAGTGCTAGGATTGTAGACCTGAACCACCACACCTGGTTTTGAAAGGCTTTGAACAGAGGATTACATTGGTGCTGTGTTGAGAAGACGGGTTTGGCAAGTGGGGTGGAGTGGAGGACCTCCTTTAGAGACTAGTTAAGAAACCACTGTGACTGAGCATAAGTCTGTCCTCTTGGCAGGATGAGGCGGGGGAACCTCGAATCAAAGCCTGCCTAGGTTACTGAGTTCAAATAAAAAGAGGGCGAGGATGTGACTCAGCAGCATATTACTAGCTTATCATGTGTGAGGCCTCGTGTTCAACCCAAGCACAGGCAAACTAAACCAAGAACACCAAGCTGCTGTGCACCGGAAATGGGAGTGTACTCCAGATGTGTTCAGGAAGTAGAGAGACAGGAAGAAGCTATGAGTTGAAGACCAGAGTTGTCCCAAAAAGGAAAAAAAAAAAGCCACTTAATTCTACGCTGCATTATTGATTTATTTAAAATACACACTCTCTCCTTTTGAGATAGGGTCTCATGTAGTCCAGGCTGGCCTCCAATCCTCTACGTAGCTGGAATTACAAATGTGTGCCCATCTGGTTGTAATGGGGTTTTGTGTATCTGTTTTGTAGTGCTGGTGATAGACCCCAAAGCCTCATTCATGCTGGATCTTATTAACTCTCCCGCCGACCACATCCCCAGCTTTGGCTGCAGCTGAGTGCTGCAGAACGGATTGCATGCCAGAGTCTTGAGTAACACATCACTCCATTCATCCTGCGTGACACTTCACACAGATCATTTTTGTCTTGCATAACGTTTCATTGTTCGTGGAGCTAACTTTGGTCTAGATTTGAGTCACTTCCTGATAAAATTTTACACCTACCTTGTGATGCTAAAAGGTTTACTGTGTCAAAAGAAAAACAAATAACTCGGCAGTTCAGCCAAGCTCTGAACTTTGCCCTAGTTTTTGGTGTAATGACATGTGCTCCTCTGTGAACTTTCACCTGTAAGTCTGATTCCCTGAAATTATGAACAGTAATGAACATGAGCCTATTAGTCATTTTCAGTCTATCTAAACATAGCTCCTAAACATATTAGCACGTGGATTAAAAAATAAACACATCTTCCCTCCTTTTCTCTTTTTGTTGCTTTTTGAGACAGTCTCGTGTTTTTCAGGCTAACTGAGGACAACTTCTGATCCTCTAGCCAACACCTCTTGAGTGCTCAAATTAAAGGCATATGCCATCACACCCAGATTTATTCTGTGCTAGGGCTCAAACCCAGGGCCTCAGGTATATTAGGTGAGCTACATGCCAACCCCCAAATGGCTTACTTCTATCTTAGCCAGAAAAAGGGGTGCTTCTACTTATTTATTTGTTTATTTATTTATTTAGACAGGGCTTGTCTAGCTCACACTAGCCTGACTCACTGTGGTGTCAACATTCTTGAACTCCGGAGCCTCCTGTCTCTACTGCCCAATTGCTGGGATTCCAGTGTGTGTGAGCCACCAGACCCAGCTCTTTTGGTTTCCCACTTGCTTGCTCTTTTGAAAGAGACTCTCACTAGCTTACAATCCCAGTACTCTAGAGCTGGCAACTTCTAGAGGAGGCAATGCTCGTTTGCAGCCAGAGAGACCCTGTCTAAAAAGCCAACAGCTATAATGTGCTTTGTGCTACCTCCATTCAGTTCGCTATATTTTGGTACCAGAATGATGCCAGCCCTGCCTAAGGAGCAGCTTTTCACTGAGCTGAATGCAGTTTCCCTTCCTTTGCAGACCCTCCCCTTGAGCTGTAGCCCTGTTGCACAACTCCAGACTCCCCAAATCACCTCCTCCAACAATCCTGAGCTTTGTGTGTGAACAGGGACAATGTGTGCAGTCTAAGGCTTACGCTTTGAGAGCAAAGGTTGAGACCAGAGGTCGGAAACCCTTGTCTATAAATGGCTATGTGTTTGATTTTTCAGGCCATGGGCCCTCTATCCCGGTTACTCAACTCTGTCATTATAAACTGAAATCTGACGCCATCAGATGGACACAGCTGTGTTCTAAGAGGCTTTATTTGTAATGACAGGTGGCAGGCAGGAGTTGGTTGTGGGTTACTGATCCCTGCTAATTGCTGATTTTCAAACAAGCCCTTTGACGACCCATAGGGTTGGGAAGGGGGCAAGAGGGGGAAAACTGGGTCATTTTCTCACGCTTACTTCAACCAGAGACATTTAGCTTTAGTAGCCCTTGTTGACATCGCTAACTAATTTCCACAATGGGTTTGGTAGGCAAAAAGTTAGAGAGCCGCTTGTGTAATGTGTTTGTTGAAGTTCATGGTAGATGGAAATCTGTCGCTTTCTTCAGTTCAGCCACTCTGCTTTGATTCACTGTGTCTGCCTAGGAAGTTATCAGATAGCTCGTTTCTTAACTTTTTAAATTAATTAATCAATCAATCAATCAATCAATCAATTATTATATACACAGTATTCTGCCTGCATGTGTCCCTGCAGGCCAGAAGAGGGCACCAGATCTCATTCAGGTGGTTGTGAGCCACCATGTGGTTGCTGGGAATTGAACTCAGGACCTCTGGAAGAGCAGTCGGTTCTCTTAACCACAGAGCCATATCTCCAGCCCTTAACTTCCTTTTTTATCCATTAGTTTGTGTGCACGTGTGTGTGAAGAGTGGATGTATATATATACACCAATGAGTGTAGGAGCCCGAGGAAGCCAGAAGAGGGATTCCCCTGTAGTTGGAATTACAGGGCGTTGTAAGCCACCACGTGGGTGCTGAGAATTAAACTAAGGTCCTCTGTAAGAGCAGTAATAGTTCATAATGGCTGGGCTATCTCTCCAGCCCCTCCAGTAGCCACTTCTGGTCACAGCACTTCTCAAACTACAGTGGTCCCCAGTTTACCCCCTCTAACTCCCTCCTATCTGTCTGTGGAAGTACATATTTTCCATTTTGTGAGCCCTGAGGAAGAGGGCTTGTAGACCCGTCCCTCGTGGCTCTCTGTGTAAAACTCCCTGAAGACACCCTCTTTGTTCTTCTGCGCATCCCACTGCCCAGGATACCATCTTCCACCCCACAGTTCCTGCTGGAGACATCCTCAAATGAAACTCATCCGTTTCACCTTTGCTAAGGCCTGCATTTGATCAGTAGGAAAGTGAACATGGGGCTGCACACCTGTAATCTCAGTACTGGGGAGGTGGAGGCAGGAGGATCAGAAGTTCAAGATCATTCTTGGCTACAGAGCAAATCTGAGCCAGTTTAGGATGCAGAAAACCCTGTCTCGGAACATGGGAACTGGGCATGGTCATGCATGCTTTCAGTCCCAGCACTCAGGAGACAGGGGCAAGAGGGTCCCTGTGAGTTCAAGGTCAGCCTGGTGTACATAGAGTTTCAGAAATACAGAACAGTGAGAGCTATCCCAGTTCAGGAGAGGGTGAAGGGCAAAGGATAAGGGGAACCAGTTCTGAAGAGGCATGGAATTGCCTACCCCCAACTTATAACCAGTAAAAGTTCCTGTTTGTTTGTTTGTTTGTTTTTGAGGCAAGGTTTCACTATGTAGCCTTGGTTGGCGTGGCTCACTAAAGAGACCAGGGTAGCTTCAAACTCACAGACATCAGCTAGCTTCAGCATACCCAGTGCTGGGATTAAAGGCCTGGCTACCATACCCAGTCCCCCTTGGCTTCCTTTTTTTTTTTTTTAGTTCGAGACAGGGTTTCTATGTGTACCTTTGGAGCCTGTCCTGGACTAGCTCTGTAGACGAGGCTGGCCTCGAACTCACAGAGATCCACCTGCCTCTGCCTCCCCAGTGCTGGGATTACAGGTGTGCGCTACCACTGCCCAGCTTGGCTTCCTTTTTAATCCTTGCCGTAGTAAAAGTCCACTAGTTTTTGCCAGGAATGGTGGCACACTACTTTAATCCCAGCTCTTGGGAGGCAGAGGGGGTTGGAGTTGAAACTCCCTGAGTTTGATCTGAGGCTGGCCAGAGCTACATAGTGAAACCTTGTCTTAACAAAACAAAACACTTGGTGTGGCTGGCTTGTAAATAGGAATCATAGGAATTTTGTTAAAATGCAGATTCTCCTTCTCGGAGTGTGGTCTGGAGTTGCTGAAATTGTGTCTTTATGATGTCATGCAGCTGGTCGACACAGTGGCTCAGAAACCACTGAAGGAAGCGCTATGCTGCTGAGATAAAAAGAAATAGACTTGGCGAAGGGTGGGGGCCGAGAGGCAGGGATGGGAGAGATGGCTTAGCAGTTAAGAGTGTTTGCGGCGTCTCTCATCTGTAAAAAGTACTAAGCTCAAGAATGAGGTCCGCTAAGGGAGGGTAAAGTTCATTAGGGAGAGTGACACCAAATGGCACACAGCATCAATGAGAGGGGGTCTCAGTGTTGTAGGATTTTTCTTTGGGCGGCCAGCTCTCAAATAACCACATGGAGACTTCTGTTTTGTTTTTTTTTTTTCCCCAGAGCTGAGGACCGAACCCAGGGCCTTGCATTTGTTAGGCAAGCGCTCTATCACTGAGCTAAATCCTCAACCCCAGAGACTTCTTATTAATTATGAATGTTCAGCCTTGGCTTAGGCTTGTTTCTAACTTGTCCTTTTTTATTTATTTATTTTTTAATTTTTTTGGGTTTTTGAGACAGGGTTTCTCTAAGTCCTGTTTGTCCTGGCTGGCTGGCAACTCTGCCCTTCTTCCCAGAGCTCTCTCTGTCCAGAAGTCCTGCTATAACCTCCTGCCTAGCTATTTATTAAATCAACCACAGTGACACATCTTCACACAGTGTAAAGGAATATTCTATAACACATTGTGAAAAAGAAGTGTTCTCTGGGTCTTCACTGCAAAGCACTGTCAGAACCAAGAAACCACTCTGAAATTCTTGGGGAAGACTTGCCTTTGGGGATGTGGCTTGAAATACTAGACTAGAAAAGGATTAAGAGGCAAGATGGCACTCAGCTTTTGTAAAGGGCTGTTGACATTTGGCAGTTTCAGCAGCAACAATATGGGGATAATCATAATACCTACCAAAGGCATAGATTGTTAGTTATAGAATCTAAGTGTTGGATGTTTGGGTGTTGATCTACAGTGCTCTCTGTTTTAGAAGAGAAATGTGATCCCATGAAATGCCTCAGGAAGGCCTCATAGTCAACTCTGATGATAGGCAGACTGTCTCATGTGTCCTAGGCTGGCCTCAAACTTTCTGTATAGCTAAGAATGACCTTGAACCCCGTTTGCTTCTTCTTGTGTTGGGATTTCAGGCATGAGCCACTACACCTGGCTATAAAATAAAAGGTACATCAACACAGACTTTGAAGTTGTCCTTTGATTAATAATTTGCCTCCTCTCCTTCTGCACCCCCAATTTTCTTCAATTATGAAGGCCCTTGGGCTTCTCATTATGTGGTCAACCTAGGGGGTGGGTAAGCAGGCCAGAACTCTCCTTTGCTCATTACAAAACCATGGAGCAGCAGTCTTAACTGTTGAAATGAGGTCACTAGAAGAATGGGGCCATTGTAAGCTCTGGGAAGAACACCTCAACATAGAGGAGCGAGGAGACAGAGGAACAAGAAGCCTGTTACCTCTGGGCACTTCTTGGAATTGGCAGACAGTACCTGGCTAGGAATGGCTATTGCATGAGTTCCCAGTACTCTGTTGAGTTTGGACTGACCAAACAGAATATTTTGTAAGAATGATTGGGGCTTTCTTCTTAAAATCTTAATGGTTGGCTGGGACAGGAGCAGGAACCCTCTGGGGCCAGTATAACACTAGCTGCAAGTGGTGTACCTGAAGTGGTGCGTGGAGGAAAGGCTGCTGAACAAATGTGGGGAGGGTTTACACCAAGAGACAAACAGTAGGAAAAACAATCCTCATCGTTGTGGGCAGCCTATCAGTGCATGGTGAGGCTTATCTTCTGCTCTTGCCTCACCGGGACAGGAAGGACAGCTGGAGAGGAGGGGCAGGCTGACAGCAGAAGGCCATAGTGGAGGTCGAGAGCTGGGGCAGCAGCGCCTGACCTGGTGGAGAAACAAGGCCTGTCCTTGAGAAGCTTGCAGAAGGCTGGTGACTAGCTGTCGTGTTCAGTGTGTGAGATCTCAGATAATAACTATAATAATTACACATTTTTAGATCTTGATTTTTTGGTTTTGTTGTTGTTCTTTTAAGACAGTTTCTCTGTGTAGCTTTGGAGCCTGTCCTGGATCTCGAACTCACAGAGATCTGCCTGCCTCTGCCTCCTGAGCGCTGGGATTAAAGGTGGGGGCCACCACCACATGACTCTATTTTTGAGACCAGCTCTCACTGTTTAGTCTTGCTGGCCTGAAACATGCTGTGTAGGCCTGCTTACATGGCCCTCACAGCCCTAGCTAGCCCCCTTCTTGCTGGGATTCCAGGCATGTGTCACCACACAGAGAGCAGTCATTATGAACCTGTGCAGTCTTGCTTTCTCAATGGCACCCAGGACAAAATTCTATACTTGGCAGGCCCTCCTCAAATATGACACCTTATACTTTGGGGTAGGATAAAATAGAGGCTTGGTAAGCTGGTAATGTGCACTGTGCTAAATGATTTGTATGTCTAGGAGCATGAAAGCTAACACCTCACCCCCGATACTCTCCCTTACACATTTTAGGGGCTCTGCATAGCAGTCCTCTAGTCTACAGTCCATTCCTGTTTGGTTTTTGGACAAACTTTCAGCTGTGTAGACCTGGAACTTACTATGTAGACCAAGCTGGCCTTGAACTCACAGAGATCCACCTGCCTCTTACTCTGGTGTTTCTGGGATTAGAGGCACGCACCACAGGCCTGGCTCCCTAGTCTACTTTTAAGATATATCTTTGACTAACTGTGAGCTTTGTGTTGCTGGCACTTAAGATTAATAAACCTCTCTGGCCATTACCCACTTGTTGGGAGGCCTGGAGAATCAACCATAAACAAAAGGTGCTAAAGGGCAAAGGGATGGGGTAGGCAAGGTCTTCAGGAGCTACTCATGTGGATAAAGATAGTCCTCACTGTTGTACCCAGAGTCCCCCAAAGACCACAAGAGACCGAATCCAATGCAAAAGCAAAGAGTCTTTTCTACTATCACGAATTAACTTGGGAGTCTCAGTCCATCTGACGCAGCAGCAAAGCAGGAGAGACCCTGAGTAGCAATAAGGCAGGGTTTTTAAAGCATGGGAGGGATGGGGGTGTTTCTTGGGGGGTCTACAGACTACATAGGAACAGACTCAGGATTGGTTTATGCGAGTGTCAATCATGTTAGTAGCTTGTAATTGGCTAGGGTTAGTTGGGAGTTACAGTTATCTATTTTTGGGCAGGCCTGGATAAGTCCCAGGCTTTGTTCTTGAGCTGCCATGGAGTCTGGCTGGGCTAGCACATACTGTGTGGGGGCTGACTCAGTGGCCCAGGCTCTGTCCTTGACTCATGCATATAGCTGTAAGTTGGTGAGGGGTCCCAGACAGTAAACAAATGGCTGACCCCTGAGCTGTCAGGGAGCTACTGCAAAGACTACATGTCTTTTGTTCATGGCCCTCCTAGAAACTGCTTGCTCAAGTCTGAGGAAACTGAAATTGAGGCCTGATCTCTGAGAGAAGACTGAGCAGCATGTTATGGCATCTGTTTGGTCCTTTCACCCATAGGTCCAGGGAAGTTACAGGAAAAGGAAACCCTGAGAGGCTTTTGGCCATATTTATATCTGCATGATTTTCTACTACCCTGTGGGTTGGTAAGGATAATCCTCTGTGGCATGGGAATTGTGGGATTGTGTGCTCCAGGTTCTCACAGGATGCAGGACTATCATGAAGAAGGCAGTGTGAAGCTAGGCAGCTACATGACAAGCTTCTGGTGTGTGTGTATTTGTGTGTGTGTGTTTGTGTGAACACTCCTGTACTTGTTGGTATTTGTGGGTCTGTGTGTGTGTGCTCCTGTGCATGTGAGGGTCTCTGTATATGTGCTCCTGTGCATGAGGGTGTGTTTAGTGTGGAAATCTCAAGTTGGTGCCAGGTATCTTCCTCTATCATTCTCCATGTTAAGTTTTGAAACAGGGTCTCTTCCTGGACCTGGAGCTCACTGGTTGTCTAGATAGGCTGCGTTGAAGTATGATTTGAATAGTCTTATTAATAAAAACCCAGAATCAGATAATAGGGTGAAAGCTGAATGATCAAAGAAGCAGAGCAGCTTCTAGAGACGTCTAGAGACTTCTTACCTCTCGGAATCCTCAGACTGGAAAGGGGGCCAAGATCTTGTCTCTGCTGGAGTCCAGCTCCGACTGTCAAAGGTTTTTTGTTTTTTTTTTTTTTTTTCCTTTACAGAGCTGAGGACCGAACCCAGGGCCTTGCGCTTGCTAGGCAAGTGCTCTACCACTGAGCTAAAGGGTTCTTAAAAGGAGGAGAGAGGAATGCGGAAGTATTAGATAGAAATATAGGCGGAGATGATGAGAAAGACAGAGACACAGGATAGCTTTGAGAGGCCCCGGGGTCAAGACCCAGCTGCCCTGAGATTTATTCTAATGGGCTTTTTATGCCAAGTGGAGAGGCAAAAGACTTCCCCCTTTCAGGATCAAAGCACAGTGTACAGCCAAGTATAGACTCTTCAAAATGCTTGGTAACCATGCCTGTGGCCAGATCATCCCATTATGCAGCCCTGCTAGGTAAAGAAGCAAGCTCAGATTCTCTGACCTTGAGTAAGGCCTTACTAAGGAGCCTCTGTGGACCCCCACAGTCTCCACCTGCCTTATACTCCTGTCTCCACCTCCTGAGTGCTAGGATTAAAAGTGTGAGCCACCACTGCCTGGCCTCTATGGTTAACTAGTGGCTTGTTCCACCCTCTGATCTCCAGACAATATCCTACAACACTGCATAGCAAGTTCCAGGGGTCTTGTCTCCACTTCCCTAGTGCTGGGATAGTAGGCATGTGAAATTAGCCTATTTTTTTTTTTTTTTCTCGAGACAGGGTTTCTCTGTGTAGCTTTGCACCTTTCCTGGAACTCACTCTGTAGTCCAGGCTGGCCTCGAACTCACAGAGATCCTCCTGCCTCTGCCCCCCAAGTGCTAGGATTAAAGGCATGCGCCACCACTGCCCACCTTAGCCTATCTTTTTAATTTTAAAGACATTTACTGTCTTTAATTGTGTTCATGTGTTTATGTGGGATATGTGCATGTGAGTAGTACATATGGAAGCTTCTGGTCCCTCTGGAGCTGGAGTTATGGGCATCTTAAGTCCTCCAAAGACAGTTTAAGTTCTTAACTGCAGAGCTGGCCTCAAACTCAGAGATTTGCCTGGCTTTGCTTGCAGCTGCCTCCCAAGTGCTGGTATTAAAAACATGAGCCGCCATGCCCTGCACATGCCTTGGAATTTTGAACAAAATTGTGTCTTAAACCACACAGAATCTCTGACCAAAAGAAACTGCACTATGCCGGGCGGTGGTGGCACACGCCTGTAATCCCAGCACTCGGGAGGCAGAGGCAGGTGGATCTCTGTGAGTTCAAGGCCAGCCTGGACTACAGAGTGAATTCCAGAAAAGGTGCAAAGCTACACAGAGAAACCCTGTCTCGAACCACCCCCCCCCAAAAAAAGAAAGAAAAAAAAAAAGAAAAAAGAAACTGCACTACAAACTGAGATTCCTTGATGGTTTAAGGTATGTGTTCCAAGGTGTGTGTGTGTGTGTGAGAGAGAGAGAGAGAGAGAGAGAGAGAGAGAGAGAGAGAGAGAGAGAGAGAGAGAGAGAGAGAGAGAGAGAGAGACAGAGAAGGAGGAGGAGGAGAGAAGGCCTGGGGAACATGGGGAGGAGGGGAGGAGAAGGGGAAGTGACCTGTGCTGTGGTTCCCCTTGGGGAGGGCCTGGGCTCAACAGGATTGTCTGCTTAGTGCCCCCAGGTCCTGAGTCTTGTCCCCAGCACTGTCCATTCTGTTTCTGGGAAACACTCTTCCTGTTCTTGATTCTTGCCCTTTCAATGATGTGTATTTCCCAGATGGAAGAGATGCGGTGACAAGCTCCTCTGTTTGTGAGGCCAGGGCCTGGCAGACACCACACAAGGATGGGGGAAGTGGGGAGGGGAGGTATAGGAGACAACTCCCAACGGTGTGTGCACTGGCTCCAGGTTTGTCCCGGCTGGGTCCAGAGAAAGCCTTCTCAGAGATGGTATCACTGAGAGCCAGGGCAGAGGCAGCAGGCCAGCTCAGGGGAAGACACAAACTAGGGTATCAATATTGACAGGCCAAGCAAGAGGTTTCAGGCCGCAGGGACTAGGTAAAATAGTCACTAGCTTTGAACCTCTGAGACTCTGCTCTCTGTGGGAAAGGGCCCCTAGCAGGTCAAGAAGGAGAGGCATAAATACTCCTGTCCCTGGTAGTGGCTGCAGCTGCTGATCTGCCCTGGCCAGGGCCAAGAAGAGGGGTTGACTGAGCGAGGCAGCAGGGAGCAGCCGTAGCTCACTGCAGAGCCTGGGGAAGGGTCATCAGAGGGAATCTGGAGGAATACAGACTTGGGTGGAGGACTGGGGTGGAACCCGTCAGTCCTGCACGGGCAGGCAGAGCTGGCCCAGTGTGAACCTGGAAAGGTCAGTGTGGGAGCTAGGGGGTGGTGTGTGTGTGTGTGTGTGTGTGTGTGTGTGTGTGTGTGTGTGTGTAGGGTGGTGGTGTGTGCTTTGATTTAGGTTGAGGAGAGGGGTGGTTTGGGGCTTGTTGGTCCTTCTGTCTGTCTGTTGCCCTGCCCACCTCCTCCCAGATGAGGCTTTCCCATTCCTTCCACATCCCCACCCTGTTTTAGACAGGGTCTTGCCCTGTACCCAGGCTGGCCTGGAACTTGTGACCCAAGTGCTGAAATTACAGGTGTTGAGTATTCCATTTTGTTTGGTTGGGAGTTTTTAAATTATATATATATATATATATATATATATATATATATATATATATATATATATATTTATTTATTTATTTATTTATATATAAAATTTGATATGTATGGTGTTTTACCTGTCTATGTAGCATGTCTATGCCTGGTGCTTGGATTCTCTGGAACTGGAATTTAAAGTGGTTTTGGATGCTGGGATCTGAACCTCAGTCCCCAGAAAGAACTGCCAATGCTCTTAACTGCTGAGCCATCTCTCCAGTACTGTCCCTTTGCCCCTTTTTAGAAAGAGTCTTACTAAAAACTCTTTTAAAAGTAGCCCAGGCAGGCCTTGAACTGACTGTGTAGCATGCAGTCTGACCTTGAAGTCCTGACCCTCTCTCCCCCAAGCATTGATATTAAGTGATTTGCATCACCATACTTGATCTCTATTACTAGGGCTTGTAGATCCTCACCAAGTTGTCTTTCCAGTGTGTGCTGGATATACTTCATGGAAGGATCTGTCTGTGCTCCTGGAAGGGGATTTTTATCTGGTTCTTCATACCAACCTTAAATATGAACAACTGCTTCTTGAAACCTCAGTATGTTTTCACTGCCCAAGTGTCCCTGATTCTTACAACGAATGAGAGACTTGAGAAAAATCTTTTGTGCATGTCTGTTTGAAAATCTGCAATTTAGACCTGGATCCCATCATGGCAGTGCAACTGTGTGCCTTTAAGGCTGCACCACCAACAGAACAGGTCTAGATGTTGGGGCTAGCATTTGGGATGAATTTTGCTTAGTGTAAAATGTGGGCTACAGGATAATACATATGCTATGAACCCATTTTTATCAAAACATGTGATTTCTTAGAAACACATACACAGAAAAGTGTAGGTAGACTTTTCTGTCCCACCAGCCAATTCCCAAATAACCACACAGTGATTTATTATTAACTATAATTGCTCAGCCGATAGTTTAGGCTTGTTTTTTAGCTAGTTCTTATAACTTAAATTAACCCATATTTCTTATCTATGCTCTCCCACGTGGCGGCACCTTTTTTAGTATGGCACGTTCATCTTGCTTCTCCCTTCTTCTCCTCACCACTCCCAAGACGATTCCTTTCTTTTTCCCAGCATCCTCTTAGGGAAGAGGGAAGAACCAGCATCTGGTTCTCTCACTTAACCTTATCTTGCCTAGCTATATGCCAGTCAGCTTCTTTATTTGATAAATATATTTTTTGAAGATTTATTTATTTACTATGTATGCAGTGTTCTGCCTGCATGTATGCTGCACACCAGAAGAGGGCATCAGATCTCATTACAGATGGCAGTGAGCCACCATGTGGTTGCTGGGAATTGAGCTCAGGGCCTTTGGAAGAGCAGCCAGTGCCCTTAACCACTGAGCCATCTCTCCAGCCCCAGCTTCTTTATAAATCCAATTACAATGACATATATTCACACAGTATAAAGGAATATTCTACAGAAAAGGTTATGTAAATGGCATGACCTAAAACATTAACAGCGATTGGCACATGTGCTAGTTACTTTTTCTCATAGCTGTGACTAAGTAAATGCCAGGCGAGAAGCAATTTTGAGACTGCTGGGACCAGTGACTCATGTTTAATCCCAGCACTCAGGAGGCTGAGGCAGGAAGAGCTACAGAAGGAGATACTGCCTGAGAAAAAACATTAAGCCAGGCAGTGGTTGTGCAAGCCTTTAATACTAGCAGAGACAGAGACAAGCAAATCTCTGACTTCAGGCCAACCTGGTCTACAGAGTGAGTTCCAGGACAGGCAGGGTTATACAGAGAAACCCTGTCTCAAAAACCAAAAGCAAAATTAAAATAAGGGCAGTTTAAGGAGGGAGGGGTTTATTTAGGGGTACAGTCTGACATGGCAGTGAAATCATGCCTACAGGAGAAGGCATAAAACCCTGCTGCAGCTGTAGTTATGAATGGTTGTAAGCCATAGGAATTGAACCCCAGCCTCTGCAATAACAGCGAGTGCTCTTAACCACTGAGTCACCTCGCCAGCCTCATAAGGAAGCTAAGGAAGAGTATGGTGGTTTAAAAGAAAATGGCCCCCAAAGGGAGTGGCACTATTAGGAGGTGTGGCCTTGTTGAAGTAGGTGTGGCCTTGCTGGAGGAAGTGTGTGACTGTGGGGGCGGGCTTTGAGGTCTCTTTTGCTCAAGCTTTGCTCAGTGTAACACTCAGCCCACTTCCTGTTGCCTTCTGATCAAGATGTAGCCAGCACTGAGTCTACCTGCACGCTGCTGTACTCCCTGCTGTGATGATAATAAACTGAACCTCTGAAACTGTAAGCTGCCACCTCAATTAAATGTTTTCCTTATAAGAGTTGTCGTAGTCATGGTGTCTCTTTACAGAAATAGAAACCCTAAGACAAAGAGGAAGAAGAGGAGGTTTGGAAAAGTGGGTTTTTTTTGTTGTTGTTTTTTTTTTGGTGTTTGACATGAGATGTTTATTTTGTGAAACAATGTAATTATAAGTCCCCACATACTATTTTAAGTGCGACAGGGTATAGTCGTGTAATCTCTTTACACTATAGTGACTGATGTTCTCTAGAGTTTTTCTGTCTGTCTGTCTTAGTTAGGGTTTCTATTGCTGTGAAGAGACACCATGACCATGACAACTTTTATAAAAGAAAACATTTAATTGAGGTGGAGGCTTACAGTTTCAAAGGTTCAGTCCATTATTGTCATGGCAGGGAGCATGGTGGTGTACAGGCAGACATGGTGCTGGAGAAGTAGCTGAGAATCCTACATCTTGCAGGCAACAGGAAGGGGTTTGTGATACTGGGCAATACCTTGAGCATAGGAAACCTCAAGCCCACCCCCACAGTGACACATGTCCTTCAACAAGGCCATATCCACTCAAACAAAGCTATCCCTCCTAAAAGTGCCACTCCCTATGAGCTTATGGGGGCCAATTACCTTCAAACTACCACACCGTCTGTCCTCTCCTCTTCCTCCTCCTTTTTCTTCTTCATCTGAGGTGGTATCTCTCTTGGAACTTGCTGTGTAGATCAGACTGGCCTTGAATGTATAGTAATCCTCCTGTCTCTGCCTTCAAGAACTGGGATTATAGGCCTGTACCACTAAACCTGGCTTATCACCCAAATTTCTGACTTACCACATTAAGGAAATATTTAAAATGAAGTGCAAGTCGTTCTGACTGGCATGCTTCAAGACACAGTATACATTAATAAACACCACAGAATCCAGGCATGATGGCCCACTATCTGTATTCCTAGTACTCAGGAGGCTGAGGCAGGAGGATTGACATGAATTTAAAGGTAATGGGGGCTAAATAGTTCCAGTCCAGCCTGGGATACAGAATGGGTCTCTATCTCAAAACAAATAAAACAATAACAAAGAAAAGGGGTTGGAAGGAACAGAGCATTTGCTTAGCATACACAAGATCCTAGGTTCAAGCCTGAGAACTTAGAAAGAAAGAAAGAGGGGAGGGAACGGGAGGGGAGGGAAGGGAAAAAGAGAAGGGGGGAAGAAAATGTTGAGAGACAGCAGAGCCTGGAGTTATGGCACATGCTTGTGTCCCATCACTCAGGATGCTCAAGCAAGAGAATTGTGAGTTTGAGACCAGCCTGACCTACATAGTGAGATCCTACTTATAAAAAAAAAAAAATTAACAAGTCTAGTTATTAAATCATCTTTAAGCTGGGCCTAGTGGCACACACCTGTAATCCTAGCACTTAGGAGGCAGTAACAGGAGAATCACAAATTCAAGACCAGCTTGGGCTTGCGAGATTCTGTTTTAGTGGAGAAAAACCTCTGCTTTTAAGCATTTCGGTAAGACTCTTCAGCTATTTGCCTAAGACTCACAGCTGGCTGCCTGGGGTGCAGGCATACTTTTCCCATAGTGTCTGTGGTGGACACAAAGTACAGCTCAGCAATAAGTCAGCTAATGGAGTCAGTTTCACAAGAAGAATTGCCCTTGATAATGATATGTGTTTACTACATTGCAGCTCAGCCTTACTGCCCCCCCCCCCCCCACCTCCCCCATCCCCCCATCCCCCCACCTCACCCCCACCCCCCTGCAGAGTGAGAGCCAGTTCTCATCCTCAAGACCTAAAGACCACAGGGACATGAACACCCTTGAGAAGCACAGTTTGTTTGGTCTGAGGGGTAGCATTTGTCTCTGATCACCTGAGTAGCCCTCCTTGGAGGCCATTGTGTACATGTGTCACTGGTTATCAAGGCCTAACCACAGGAAAACCAAGGTAGGAAAGCTTTTTTTTTTTTTTTTTTGTTATAAAGTCTCACGTATCCCAGGCTGGCCTCGGACTTACTTCGTAATTACACATGTGAGCCATGACACCCAGCTTTTGCTTTTTGGTTTTTAGAGACAGGGTTTCTCTGTGTAGTCTTGGGTCTTGGTTGTCCTGGAACTCGCTCTGTAGACCAAGCTGTCCTCAAATTCAGAGATTAACTTGCCTCTGCTTCCTAAGTGCTGACATTAAAGGTACTTACCACCACAGCTCAGCACTTTTTTTTTTCTTTAAAGACAGGGTTTCACTGTGTAGCCCTGGCTGGTTTGAGACTCACTTGTAGACCAGGCTAGCCTTGGGTTCACAGATATCTGCCTGACTCTGCCTCCCCAGCGCTGGATTTAAAGGCATGTGCCATTATACCTGGCTCAAACCCAGCTCTTGAGAAAAGGTCTTGCTATGTAGCCCAGGTTGGCCTGAACCCAACTGTGTAATACAAGTTGGCTTTGAATTAAGAACTTACAAGGTTACTGAAGATGATCTTAAATTCAGGATCCTCCTGCCTCCCACATGCAGGGATTGTAGGTGTCGGGCCAGTTTAGGAAAGAGTGAGATACTGCCTCAAAACCAGCCAACCAGCCAACCAGCCCAGCTCGGTGGGCAAATGTGCTTGCTGCCAAGCCTGCCAATAACGCCTGATGACCTGAGTTCGATTCCTGGGACCCACATGGTGGAAGGAGAGAAACAACTATTGGCAGTTGTCCTCTGACCTCCACAGATTCACAGTGTGGTACATACACTTGATCACAGAGTAATAGTACACATGTAACAACATAGAAACACCAGGTGGAAAGTTTAATAAGTGACTCATAGTTTTTATTTAATTTTTTGTGAGACAGAATCTCACTATGTAGAGCAGGCCAGCCAGGAACTCATTGGAAATATGCCTGCCTCTGTCTCCAGAGTGCTGGGATTAAAGGTGCATACCACCATACTCAGTTAGTGTGTGTGTGTGTGTGTGTGTGTGTGTGTGTGTGTGTGTGTGTGTGTGTACATGAGTGCCTTTGCCTACTGAGCCATTTTGCTGGCCCAAAAACTCACAAATTTCAAATTTCCCCTTTGAGTAGGGAGATGAAATTTGAGTCATCTCCCTCATGCTACCCTGGACATGAGTCATCCCTTTGTACTGTGTATGCAACCCATCCTGGGACAGGAGAGAGGGAAAATGTAAGGGGGGTGGAGAGAGGAGAGAAAAAGAGACCACATTCACATAACTTTTATTATATTATTGTATATATTCTCTTATTAGTCATTGTTCATTTCTTATAGTGCCGAATTTATAAATTAAACATTATTACGGACTTGTATATATAAGAAAAAACATAAGGTCTGAGTACTCAGTGGGAGAGCATTTGCCTGTCAAGTACAAGGCCCTAGCATCAGTCCCCTTGACCCCTTTAAATAGTATGTTGCTTTTTAGTCCAGGTCGGCTGGAGCCCACTAGGTAGCTCAGGCTAGTCTTGAACTCCTGGCAGCCTTCTTGTCCCAGCTTCCCTAGTGCTGGGATCACAGGTGTGTGCCATCTCACACAGTTCACTGCCTTTACTTTGTGTGCGTATGTGTGTTGTATGTGCTTATGAATGTGCAGGTGCATGTACCTCTGTGTGCAGAGACCAGAGGATGACACAGGGTGTCCTGTTCTGTCACTCTCCACCTTAGTCTTTTGAGACAGAATCTCTCACTGAACCTAGAGCTAGGCTGGAGCCCAGCAAGCCCCAGTGGTTCTTCTGTCTTACCCTTCTCCCCTCAGCGCTGGGCAGCCATACCTGGCTTTTTATGTAGGTGATGTGATGCCAATGCAGGCCCTCCTGCTGGCACCTCACCAGTCCCTTATCTTTACCTGTTACACCAGAGTTTAGCAGACATGGCCACGTGACTATAATCCTGATCACACACCTCTAATCCCAGCATTCAGGAGTTGGAGTGGAGGATCAGCAGTTGAGGGCCAACCTAAACTATACAAAGAATCTGAGGGTAGCGTAGGCTACACAGTGAGACCCTGTCTTAAAAAAAAAGAAGAAAAGAAAAAAGAGCCCATAGAGAAACTAAAAGACAATAAAAGGAACAGCCAAATAACTTTTATCTAGACCAGGAAGTATTGTTATCTCCATTTTACAGGTGAGGAAACCAAAACAAAAGTCAACTAAGCAACTAGCTCAGGTCATCTGCCTGGGATCTAACCTTGGCCAAGTTGCTGCTGGGTCATTAGACTATGGCAGATCAGGCGACTTTCCTGAGACTGTTGCTTTATTTTAAAAAACGGTGGTGATAATTCCATGCCACCGAGGCTCCCCACTATTGTGAGGTTCTGGCATTCCTCTCAGGCTCTGACTCCATAGATCAGGAGGAGCAGGCAGACAGCCTCTGATGAGGTGACTCAGGGGTCTTCAGACCATGAGAACCAGTTTTGTAAAGATGGTTTTCCTGGGCTTGGCTCATGCCGGTATTCCTAATACTCCAGAAGCTGAAGTGGAGGATTGCTGCAAGTGTGAGGTCAGCCTAGACTCCATGGTGATGAGTTTAAGTAAGTCTAGCCTAGGCTACAGAGTGAGACTTTGTCTCAAAAGAAAAAAAAAGGGAAAAGCAACTCGAAGCACCCCCTATTCTCAGAAGTTCTTTTTCATTTTTTCTTAATGGATTTGTTTGCTCTGCTTCGATGATGATGAAGATGATGAAGATGATGATGCAGAAGATGATGTTGATAATGGAGATGACAAGAACATCTAAGAACCAGGCCTAGCAGTTCACGTCAGTCTTGTCAGTCATCCCAACATTCCTAAAGTTCAGACAGGATTCAAGGTCAAGGTCAACTTGGGCTACACAGTGAGTTAAGACCAGCCAGGGATATATAGGAAGACTGTTTCAAGACAAAACAAAACAAATCACATCTGAGAAACAGTAGAATGATACTTGTAAAAAAAAAAAATACATCTCTCAAACTAAAATTTATTTATTTTTATTATTTCTTTGTTTTATTTTATTTTTCTCTCATCAGCTTGATACAGTACAAATTCTTATCCTAATAGTGAAATGTCAAACTAAAATTTAATCTGATGACTATTTACTAATCCCTCACTTACATGGGCTTTATTATGTGTACAAGACATTATAAAGGAAAGAACTTTTTTTTTTTTGGAGACAGGATGGTTTTGAACTCTTGATGCTCCTGCCTCCACCTCCTGTATGCTGGGATTACAGGACACCTCATCTGGCTAAGAAGAACTTTTAACTTTAAAGATTGTTATTTTTAATTATGTGTATGTCAATGTGTGGGTATGTGCATGTGGGTACAGAGGGCACATGCCTGAAGAGGCCAGAAGAGAACTTTGGATCTCCTAGAGTTGGAGGTACAGGTGGTCTTATTGTAAATCACATCACTTGGGTGCAAGGGACCAAACTCTGGTCCTCTGCAAGAGCAGCAAGTATGCTTAACTGCTGAGCCGGCTCTCCAGCCCTGGAAACAAACTTTTTTTTTTTTGTCAAACAAAAAGGAATATTAAAAAGAGTACTATGTAGCCAGGCATGATAGTTCATGCCTTTAATCCCAGCACTTGGGGGAGGCAGAGATAAGAAGATCTCTGAGTTTGAGTTCAGTCTGGTCTACATAGGGAGTTCCAGACCAGCCAGAGTTATCTCAATAAAACAAAGAAAGTAAATTTTTTTTTTTGAGCTGAGGATCGAACCCAGGGCCTTGAGCTACCACTGAGCTAAATCCCCAACCCAAGAAAGTGAATCTTAAGACACACAAACATCTTTGTATAAAAAAGGCAAACAATAGGCTGGAGAGGTGGCTCAGAGGTTAAGAGCACTGACTATTCCTCCAGAGTTCCTAGTTCAATCCCCAGCAACCACATGGTGGCTCACAACCATCTATAATGAGATCTGGTGCCCTCTTCTGGGATATAGACAGAACACTGTATGTGTAGTAAATAAATAAATAAATCTTTAAAAAAAAAAAAAAGGCAAACAAAGTACAGTCTCAAAGCAAGGCTTCTGAGTTACAGATTCCAAACAGCAGTGAGGAGGTCCTGCTTGGTGTAGGAGGGTGTGCAATGACATCTGTCCAAGGTCTTAGAATTCCCACTGAAAAAGACAGAATGATACAAAGGAATCCTATACTAAGATGTGGTCCAGGGGCAGGGAGGTGGTGGCGAGTTGGATCTCTGAGAGTTCAAGGCCAGCCTGGTCCACAGAGGGAGATCCAGGACAGGCACCAAAAAAAGATGTGGTCCAGGGACCATAAAGGAATGTGCTTGGAGCCTAAGGATTAAGATGGACAGAGATGAGGACTCTCTAGGTCACCATACCCAGGCCAATCAACTCCTGACTAAAGTGTTCCGGGACTCTTTACCTGCCCATCCCCAGGATGCCTCACTCTGCTTTAGTGAGTCCTCCCACTTCTGAATGGTGGAGTGTGCCAGCCTTTGTGGGTTAGGACAGTCTGGTTCCAGATGAGACCCTGGGACCCATCTTTCCCAGGCAAATAAAAACAGAAGGAAAATTGCACAACTTTAAAGAGGGGAAGTGACTCACAGGCTTGAAATGTAAAGAGAGCCTTTTTGTAGGGGAAAGGGCAAAAAAAGAGGTCAGATTAGAAAGAAGTCATGAGGGTAGGGGTGGGATAACAATGGGCAGACCAGATATTTGCTTAGGTAACGCCAAAAAGAAAGGAGTTATTTGATCATTTGTTATTTTTATATTATCATCATAAGAATTCTAGGGGGGTGGGGACAGGGTCTTGCTATGTAGCCTGGCTGGCTTAATACTCATTACGTAGCCCAGCCTGGTCTCAAACTTGTAGCAATCCTTCTGCCTCAGCCTACTTAGTGCTTCAGCTCACAACCAACTGCACCTTCAGTTCCTAGAGGTCCAATGTCTTCTTCTGGCCTTAGAAGGCATCTGCATGAATTTGGCATATACGTGCGCACACAAAACAAAATCTTTAATAAAAAAGCATTCAGAACTTCTTTGGGCTTCTAGACATTTTATGGCCTACTTTTTTGGCTTTGTTTGTTTGTTTTAATTATTCAGTGGTGTCTTTTACAGTGCTGGCGATTGATCCAGGCATACATTTTAATGAGTCAATTTGGACCTTTGAACCTTTGAAAAAACAATAAGCAGCACCCATGTGCATGCAGCATCGGTACGTGGAGGTGAGGGCTGCCCAGAGTTCAAATTCCACAAGCCTGGTCTAGTGGGATCTGGCACAGTTGCTGCTTCTCTTAGTCCATGCCGGGGTGACAGGGGACCTGCATGGCTAGGGCGTGAGAGAGTTTCCTTCTAAACCTGTTCCCTCTAGTTTGCTTTGCAAGGAATCAGAGGGCCTGCACCTCTACCTTTCCCCAGGAAGGATATTCTCTGAACCCTTATGACTCCAGATGGCCACACAACTTTTGAGATCAAATAACCCAGTTCACATTCCTGCATCCTACACATCGGATGTTGACTAAGTTCCCTTTAAAAAAAAATGCATGCCAGGCTGTGGTGACACACACCTTTGATCCCAGCATTCAGGAGGCAGAGGCAGGTGGATCTCCGAGTTCCAGGCCAGCTTGGTCTACAGAGTGAGTTCCAGTACACCCAGAGCTACATAGTGAGACCCTGTCTGGAAGAAAAACAAAACAAAACAAAAAACATTGCATAAATCACAACCAAGTTGGCAGTCTTCCTTAATTGTCGAATGCTATCACTCCAGAGCGATTTGGAATTGTCTTATTGAAGAAAACACAGAAGGCAGTCTCAAGCTTTGTTTTTTGGCAATCCAGATCAACCTTTAATTAGAAGTGTTTGATAAACTGTCTCGGTTTGAGACGTACACTTTGCAACTAACTGCTGCTGCAATTTCTGTGCTGGGTATTACAGACGGGAGCAACCACATTCGGTTCATGAACTGTTTAAATCCAAAAGAGCAGTAAACCAGAAATCTCTACAGGTCATTATTGTGTTGGAAATTCACAGATCTTTGTTATTTTCTGGGCCCAAAGTAAGAGGTTAGAACCACGACTTCATTTTTGAAGCTTTCTTTTCTGAGAGCTCTAGTCAGTTTGTCTGCATTTTCCAAAACCCCAAAGGGGGCTCTGCCTTTGCCATATGACTAGCAGGATCCCTGACCTAAGACAGCCGAAGGCCTCACCCCGAGGGCTCCCGGTCTCCTGGCACTGGGCTGGAGTCCCTTGCCAGGGAGGCTCCTGGTGTCCTGGCATCAGGCTGGGGTCTCTTCGCCCAGGCAGGGCTCCCACCTCTCCACTGGGCGGCTCCAGAGACCCAGCCCCGCCTGGTTTTCGGTGGGGCACCGTTCTGCTGCCCCAGGCGGTTAGGCTGTCACGTGTCGCGGAGGCCTGGGCGGGGCAGCCAGGCGGTATTTAGCGCTCGCCCGGGGCCGCCCTGCTGTACTGCGGGCGGGACCGTGCGGATTGGCTCTTTGTCCTGCTCTCCAGGCCGTTAGGTGGGTGCTACATCAGATCAGGGCCCCCAGGAAGCTGCCAGTCGGCCTGCTCTGGGCTCCGGGCTGCAGCAACGCGGGGTGACCTGGCCGGTGGTGGCAGTCCCGGGCTGGCTGCGAAAGCTCTTGCTTTTGTTCTAGAGGTTTACTTTCTGCTTGCACTTCCGTCTGGGCTGGGGTGGAGCAACTTGCGCTTGTCCTGCGGGGGCTTTACTTAAAGGGAGACACCTTACAGAAGTACTTGTGGGAGCACGTAGTGGGAATTGTCTCGTTTTCCTTTAGTGCCTCACTAGGCACGTCTGCCCTCGGGCTTGCAATAGCTCAAGCTGGCCGTGAACTCCTTTCCTGCCTCAGAGCCCAGGGATTACAGCACCGCCATACCCTTGGAAAACGTCGTAAAGTGGTATTTGATGGGTTGCGTTACGAGATGGATACTGCTCAAAGCTTCCGCCTTCAGGGCAATTATTTCTTGTGAAACTGGGACCTTTGGCAAGAGGCTGAGCTGTGGCTAGACAGGTTCTGCTCTGGGCAGAGGGCAGTTTCGTGTGGGTGTGGGTCACTGGGGATGTTAATTTTTACAGCTAGCGCTGGTCCTGAGAGGTCCCTAAGTTCCCTGGAGCGACTCTTTCTTGAGCTCAGTTGGCATAAGGCATCCATTGCTACTTTCAGTCTTATTCATACAGATGGTAAACACACTAAAGTGTCCCAGCTTGATAGTCCTGAGGCTGTGAGCAGGCTTGGTGGCCTGTGTCTAAGCCCAACACTACGGAGACTGAGTTAGGAGGGTCAGTCTGGCCTTTAGACTGGCCAAGGCTTGAGTAAATCAAGGGCATGCCTTTAATCCTGTCACTTGGGAGGCAGAGACAGGCACATCTCTGAGTTGGAGGCCAGCCTGGCCTACATAATGAGTTCTAGGCTGGCCAGGGTTACAAAGTGAGACCCTGTCTCAAAAATAAAAATAATAATCAAGGGCAGGTCTGTGGGGAAGCGAAGACGTCTTCTGTTTGAGTTGAATTGTATGCCTTTCTGGTTAGCCCTTTTGAAAACAAGCTGCCCTTCAAAGGCACTAAGCAGGTCCTAGTTAAGAGTCAGAACACAAGTCAGTGGCTCCTCTCTCCTGTTGAAAGTGCATAAACTGCTCCAGGCTAACAGCAGGCTGTTGGCCCAGGAGAGGGCTCTGAGTTAGAGGGTGGAAACTGAAACTTGATCCAGCTGGAATTGAGCACCTTCCCTGGGCTGGGGAAGGAAGCCTTTCCCAGAGTTCTGAAATCAGTTTCTTTTCTCTCCAGGTTTCCTTTTATCTCCAGGAGGAAGAAAATGGCGTCTGTTGCAGTTGATCCACAACCGGTATATGATTTTTTAAATAACCCGTTTCTTGGCCCCTTTTTCCCCTTCTGTTCTGAGTCATTAATATCCACTCCTCTCTGGTTGCAGAGCGTGGTGACCAGGGTGGCCAACTTGCCCTTGGTGAGCTCCACCTATGACCTTGTGTCCTCCGCTTATGTCAGTACAAAGGATCAGCATCCGTATTTGAGATCTGTGTGTGAGATGGCAGAGAAGGGTGTGAGGACCGTGACCTCCGTGGCTGTGACAAGTGCAATGCCCATCATCCAGAAGCTGGAGCCACAGAGTGAGTTCAGATTTTTCAGCCAATATCAAGCCCAAGGGACTAGGTAGGGTGAGTTCTAAGTTAACACCAGGAAACCCTCAGGTCGTCCTGCAACACGTATACGTAGACACTGTCTGCTTACCTTCATTATCACAAAGGGACTGCTTTGTAGCCATGACAGAGAGTTAACTCACATTACCCTAATAGGAACTTCCCAGCCAGGCATGCTGGCTCATACCTGTCATCCCAACGCTTTGGAGGGGAGGTGGAGAAGTGTCAGCTGAAGGTCAGCCTTGGCTACATAGTGAACTCCAGGCTGCCTGGGCTGTATGAGACACTGTCTCAAAAAGGAAAATAAAATAGGCTGGACCTGGTGATTTATGCCTTTAGTCCCAAAACTCTGGGGATGGAGGCAGGCAGATCTTTAAGTTCAAGGCCGGCCTGCTCTACCTAGCAAAATCCAGGCTAGCCAGAGCTACATAGTGAGACCTTGTCTCGAGACAAAAAACAAACCAAAAAGAAAGAAAAAATAAATTTCAAAAGTTTTTTTGTAACTGAAATTACAAAGGAATCATCTAGGGAGGTGAACTGAGTTAGCTTTCTCATACACTATGTGCAAATTGAAAAACAACTTTTAGTGTATTTTTAATTTGTTCTGTGTCCGTGTGTGTCTGCATTTGTGTGTAGGTTCGTGCCATGGCCATGGTCATTACAACAGGGATCAGTTCAGGTCATCAGGCTTGGCAGCAAGCACTCTTACTCACTGAACCATCTTGCCTGCCCAAACTTTCTGTTTTGAGACAAGGTTGCACATTGTAGTTCATGCTGGCTAGGAACACACTATGTAACTTTGTCCCCAAACTCAAGGATATCCGCCTGCCTCAGCCTCTCAAGTGGCTGGGATTATAGCCTCTCAAGGCCTAAACCAATGTGCCTGGTTTATGCAGTACGGGGATAGACCCAGGCAAGCACTCAACCCACTGAAGTCTATTCAAAACTTTTTTTTTTTTCCTGAGACAGGTTTCTCCATGTAATAGTCCTAGCTGTCCTAGAACTCGATTTGTAGGCCAGGCTGGCCTTGAACTCACTGAGATCTGCCTGCCTCTGCCTCCCAAGCGCTCGGATTAAAGGCGTGTGCCACCACCCCTCGGCAAAATTTTGTATTTTTAATCCTGACATTATTGAGATAAGAAAAACACTGGACAAGTAATCTACTTAAACTGAAAATGACTGTAGCTCAATGGTGGGTGCTTTCCTGGCATGTCTGAGACCCTGGGTTCCATCCCAAGAAGTGCAGACAAGAGAGGAAGCTAGGTTCCCTTAGCACTCATTCCCGACTTCCTCCCACCCGCCTCAGGTTGCTATTAATCTATTTTCATATAAATTATTTCTGGTCTCTGGTCCAAGAAGAGTCGTAAAACTTACTCTTCTACAACAGGCTTCTTTCACTTAGCGTAGAGGTTTTCAAGACTCCTCTGTGATATAGCATTGCATGTGCCTCTCAGAGCCATGGCGGATGGCCATGCTGTAGCTGTTCTTAATCCCTTTTTTTTATTAAGGAATAATATTACATTGTGTGGGTAGATAATATTTGTCTTCGGGCTCCTGATGCTGTGATGAAACACCATAAATCCCAGAGCAACTAGAGGAGGAAAAGGTTTATTTGGCTTACATAACCTGAGTCACTGTCCACTGAGGGAGGCCAAGGCAGGAACTCAAACTGGGCAGAAGCTGACTCAGAGGCCCTGGAGGGGCACTGATTACTGGCTTGATTCTCATAGCTTGCTCAGCTGGCTGATTGAAGAACCCAGGACCACCAACTCAGGGGTGGTCCCGCCCACAATGAGCTGGGCCCTCCCCCATCAATCACTAATTAAGAAAATGCCCTGCAGGCGTGCAGCTAGCCCTGTCTGATGGAGGCATTTTCTCAATTAGGTTCTCTCTTCTGTGATGACTCTGGCTTGTGTCAGGTTGACATAAAAACTAGCCAGGGAAATACTTCTCCCTTTTTTCCCATGTCACAGTGTGTGTCTCTGTGTGTAGCCATGGAGGTGTGAGACTGATACCAAGAATCACCCTGGATCACTCACTTTGGAGCCAGAGTCTCAATCAAAAAACATAGCTCTGGGTTGGGGATGTAGCTCAGTGGTAGAGCGCTTGACTAGCAAGCACAAGGCCCTGGGTTCGTCCTCAGCTCTGGAAAAAAATAAATAAATAAATAAATAAAAAACATAGTTCACTGATATGGCTATCAGGCTAGCCCATTTGTTTTCAGGGTCTCCCGTTTCTGCAGAGGCTGTAATTACAGATGGCTTGTAATCCACATTATGTGGATTCTGGGCATCTGAACTCTAGTCTTGAAATTTTTCTGATAAATGTTTGACAACCGAGGTATCTCCCCAGCTCTGACATTTTACCTGTTCATCAGCTGATGGACATTAAGGTAGCTTCTGCTTTGGGAAGGTGGTGAATAATGCTTCTGTGAACGTATGTACATACAAGTTTGGGGGTGAATATTTTCAGTTTTGTTAGTATGTATTTAGGAGTAGAATTCCTGGGTCTTTAATAACTTTAAATTTCAGTGAAATCAGGGCTGGAGAGATGATTGAGGGTTAAGAGCATTGGCTTCTTTTCAAGAGAACTTTGGTGGAATTCTCAGCACCCACGTGGTGGCTCACAACTATCTGTAACTCTAGTTCCAGGAGATCCAATGACTTTTTTGGCCTCCCATAGACACCAGGCTTGCACACTTGTGCACAGACACACATGCAAGCAAAACATCCACCCATACACACTGAGTTTGTTTTTTCATTTTTAGAGGGATCACCAGACTGTTTTCCCAAGTGGCTACATTATTTTACACTCCTACCATCAAATCTCTCCAAAAACATGAACTACTTTAAAAAAGATTTGAATCGGTCTCCAAAGGGTAAATTAGGGCCTTGGTGTAGCTAAGCTTTCTCAGCCAGCTCCCAAATCACAACAGGGAGACTTATTAGTTACAAAAGCTCAGCCAATAGCTTAGGCTTGTTTCTAAGTAGCTATTACAACTTACATTAACCCATATCTATTAATTACGACACAGAGACTTTTTAATTACAAAAGCTTGGCCGATAACTTAGGCTAGTTTCTAACTAGCTCTTGTAACTTAAATTAACCTTTTTTTATTCATTTATTTTCTGCCTTGTGACTTTATTACCTTTAATCTGTACTGCCCAGGCTACTTTCCTGCTTCCTCTGTGTCTGGCTGGTGACTCTGCCTTCTTCCCAGCATCCTCTCTGCCCTGAAAATCCTGCCTAGCTATTGGCCATTGAGATTTTTATTAAACCAGTCAGAGTGATATAGCTTCACAGTGTACAAAAAGATGATTCTACAGCACCTTGGATTTTAAGGGTCCTTTGAGACGCTATGCCAACAATGCTAATTCTGAAATGAATTTGGTGTGAATGCTTGGCCTGTTACCTTTAAGGGAGAAGCTTAGACTGAAATCTAGGCCTCGTTAGAGGGATCGGGGTGCTGCTGTTCACTGGTGAGACCCCAGAATGTATGGCTGTGTATTGAGATAAATAGGGACTAACCCCGCCTGGAAATGCTAATTTTGAGAGTTTTCAGTTACTTTATTTCCTGAGTGAAGGAAGGTTCAGTGGAAGCTTGCCTACTCTGTTGCTAACATGGAGGCCTTCTTCCTTAGCTGCTTTTCCTATACCTCTTCCTTTTTTACCTGTCACTGGAGGAAAGTTACCAGCAACCTGCCAAATTTCCTTCTGTCAGACAGAGCTAGAGAAACCAGGAAGCTGATTCGGTGGTTTTAAGAAAGACAAAACTGCATTCTTGCTATTTTTTTTTTTTTTTTTTTTTGTAGTAAAGCCCTAAGATATTGTCGTGTGTATTTGTTCTGTGCTCACAATGACCGTTTTCCCATGTTTCCCGTGTTTCCTGCAGTTGCCGTTGCCAATACCTATGCCTGCAAGGGGCTAGACAGGATCGAGGAAAGACTGCCTATTCTGAATCAGCCGACAGCTGAGGTGAGCTGGGGACATTGTTGAGGCTTGCTGCTTGGCGCGTTTTCATGTTCTCTTTGGCCCAGGCTCTGTGTGCCACAAGCACACAAATAGCTTGCCCTTAAGCTGGATCATAGTTTTGAAGGAGCAATGGCTGCTCCCTGACTTCCTGAATTGCTGTTGGGTTGAGTTCAAGAAGCAGAGAGGAACTAGCCGCTTTTGGTTAGAATGGTTTTTAGGCCAGTCTCTATCGGTTTGTAACTTGGCTCTGGCTGTGAAACTGCCCTTAAATAATTGGTTCCATGCGGTGATGGATGTATGTACAACTAACTGGGAGCTGGGCTGGGCTGGCTTTGTGCAATGCTGGTAGGAACCACATGCATACGGGACAGCTAGCCAGTGTGGGCAAAACGATTGCCTCATCCGTCCTAGGGATCCCGTAGTTCAGATAATGCTCTAAATTTTTCTTTCTGTTTAAGAATACCGCATTGCACAAAATGGTAGTTAGGGCTGTGTCTTTCACCACTTAAATAGAAGAGTTTAGTGTGCAGCCTTTAGAGTACTTTTATGTATTTCTGAAATGTTCACTTATGTTGCTTGAGGCTATTGGAAGGATAGGAATTATTTTCCATTTGGGGTGTTTAAATTTTGAGGAATATTTGGCTAGTATGGTAGCACCTGACTTGAATCCCAGAGCTCTAAGCAGAGGCAGGGTGTTCCTGTGAGTTCAAGGCCAGGCTGGTCTACATAGCAAGTTCTTGGCCAACAGGGCTATACAATAAGAACCTTTCTCCAAAAAAACAAAAACAACAAAAACAAAAACAAAAACAAAAAAGGTGTCTTAATGACTTGTTTATAATGCCCAGCATAACTTATGAGCTGGGGTTATAGCTCAGGGCTTGCCTAGTGTGTACAAGGCCCTGAGTCTGACCTGCAACACCATAACAAAAATAGTCAACTGATTGCATTTCAAACTAAAGAAAAAACTAGGTTGGGATCGTAAACTGAAAGCCTCGTAAGCTGAGATCCTACTAAGAAGTAATTTAGAGGTTGCCGTTGCTGGTGTCCCTTGTGGCTCTGTGCTACCCTCCCCGAATCTCTTGCCGCCCTCTCCCCTCCCTCTCTTTAACCTGGACAGTCCCATGTGCCGGGGCCTAGAGGACCAAGTTCAGCTTGGTCTGCAGTGTCCTTTCTGGGATGATGTGACTTCTGAACCAGCTGTCTAGAGTCATATAATCTCACCGATAGGTAATAAGTTTCCACTTTTGTTTTTTTTTTTGGGGGGGGGTGTATAGGGTCTCTTTGTAGGTAAGGGTGACATCAAGCTGCTGATCTTCCTGCCTCTACCTCCCAAGTGATAAGGTTATAGGCTTGTAGACCACCCCTTTTTATGGTGCCAGGACTCAACCCCAGTGTTTGATGATGTTTAAAGACTCTACTCACTGAGCTACATTCCTAGCCTACCACCCTTCTTCAGTGCCCGCTTTCTCTCCTTTTGCCTATATGCAAATGTAACATTGTAAAGATCTTTTAGATTTTTCTTTTGAGGGGTGGGGCAGGGGCTGCTGAGGGTTGAACTCAGGGATTTTAGGTTTATTTTGGTTTTGAGTCAAAGTTTCCTTGTGTATGGAACTCAGACTCCAGCCTCCGCCTCTTGAGTGCTGAGGTTATAAGCATATCCACTACACTCAGTATAAGATAAAGTTTGAAAAATACTTACGTAAGTTAACTTTCTGTGGAGTAAATGGGGTGTCGGTGCCACAGTGCGTGTGTGGAGGTTCCTTCTACTACAAGAGTCCCCGAGAGAGCTCTGTTCTCGAGGATCGGTTGCACTTCCTTTTGTCTGCTGGGCCATCTGACTAGCTTTACGAGAAATTCTTTTTTGTTATTTTTGGTTTTTGAGACAGTTTCTCCACATAGCCTAGGCTGTAGACCAGGCTGGCCTCCCAAATCAAAGCCGGTCATGGTGATGCCTCTAATCCCAGCATTCAGGAGGCAGAGGCAGTTGAGTCTGGGTTCCAGGCCAGCAAGGGCAGTGTAGTATAAGACCCTGCCTCAAACAAGAACAACAAAACCAAAACAACTCCACTGATTTCATGCTTATTTTATTTGCACATCTAACAAGCCTTAAGTGGCTGGTAGGACAAAGACCTGACAGAGACATGTAGCCTCATTGAATCTTAATGTTATGCCCAAGACCCGGAGTGAAAGGGCATGTTCAGCCCATCTTTAACTCTGGAGCCTTTGTAAAAGCATAAGTGTGTATTTGCCCATTTATCTCACAAGCTGGCTTCTATTTATTTTTTCTTACAGATTGTTGCCAATGCCAAAGGTGCTGTAACTGGGGCAAAAGATGCAGTGACTACTACTGTGGCCGGGGCCAAGGATTCTGTAGCCAGCACTATCACAGGGGTGGTGGATAAGACCAAAGGAGCAGTTACTGGCGGTGTGGAGAGGACCAAGTCTGCGGTCAATGGCAGCATCAACACAGTTTTGGGGAGTCGGATGGTGCAGTTTGTGAGCAGCGGAGTGGAAAATGCACTTGCCAAGTCAGAGCTCCTGGTAGACCAGTACCTCCCTCTCACTCAGGAGGAGCTAGGTAATGGTGCTTTTATGCTGAAGTTCCTTTTGATTCCCTTTTAAAAACTTTGTTCATTTATTTAGAGATAGGTCTCAGTATAGAGCCCTGGCTGGCCTGTAACTCTATGTAGATTATGTTGGCCTTGAACTCACAGAGATCTGACTGTCTACCTCCAATGCAGGGCTAAGCCTCGAGTGCAGGGATAAGTATGTACCACCATGACCAGCCCAAAGCTACCATTAACATTTAATTAATTAATCAAGTTACATTTTATTATTTTATTTATTTTATTTTGGTTTTTCAAGACAGGGTTTCTCTGTGTAGCTTTGTGCCTTTCCTGGAACTCACCCTGTAGACCAGGCTGGCCTCGAACTCACAGAGATCCGCCTGCCTCTGCCTCCCGAGTGCTAGGATTACAGGCGTGCGCCCCCGCTGCCTGACTACATTGTGTTATTTTATGTATGTGTACACGCATGCCATGATGTACATGGAAGACAAAGGACGAGTTGCAGGGGCTGATGCTGCCCTTGCTGCAGGTGCCTCAGTCACTGCTCTACCACTGTGACAACACACCATGACCAAGGCCACTTACTTCAGACAGTTAGAGGCCTTGATGGTAGAGCACCCACGGGGCAGGACAGCTGAGGGCTCACATTTGATAAGCAGGCTGGAGTGGAGAGAGCACACTGGGAATGGCACCAGTCTTTTGAATCCCCAGAGCCTGTGCTGTGACAGACCTGCTCTATCAAGGCGACACCTCTTAATCCTTCCCACACAGTTCCAGCAACCCGGGACCAAGTACTCAACCAAAAGCCTCTGGCCATTCTTGTTCAAACCACCACAATGTGGCTGCTGGGCATCAAACTCAGGGCATCAGGATTAAAGGTGCCTCTGCCCACTGAGCCATATTTCTGGCCTTTTAAAAAAAAAAATGTGGGGGCTGGAGAGATGGCTCAGCGGTTGAGAGCACTGACTGCTCTTCCAAAGGTCCTGAGTTCAATTCCCAGCAACCACATGGTGGCTCACAACCATCTGTAATGAGATCTGGTGCCCTCTTCTGGCCTGCAAGTACACACGCATGGCGGAAAAACTGTATACATAGTGAATAAATCTTAAAAAAATAAATAAATAATTTTAAAAAAATGGTTTTTTTTGGCTGGGCGGTGGTGGTACATGCCTTTAATCCCAGCACTCGGGAGGCAGAGGCAGGTGAATCTCTGAGTTTAAGACCAGCCTGGTCTACAAAATGAGTTCCAGGACAGCCTCCAAAAGCTACACAGAGAAACCCTGTCTTGAAAAAAAAAAAAAAAAAAAAAGATTTACTTGTTTTTAGTCTGCGTGGATGAATGTTCTCCCTGCATGTGCATCTGTGCATCACATGTGTGTGTGATGCTAGATCCCCCGGAGCTGTAGTTACAAACGGTTGTGAGCCCTCATGTGGGTCCTGAAAATTGAACCCGGGTTCTTCCACTGAGCCATTTCTCCAGCCCCTGGCAATAAGTAAATCTTAAAAAAAAAAAAGAATTTACAAAAGTTTCAAGTCATTCTTGGTTATCTAGCAAGTTTGAGACTAGCCTTAGTGGTCCTTAGTTAGCATTACTGCTTGTTCTGTGTGCCGGGTCCATGTTGCTAAGAAGTTCATGCTGGTGGGAGAAGCATATGTAAACAAGCATGTGTGTGTGTGTGTGTGTGTGTGTGTGTGTGTGTGTGTGTGTGTGTAACAGATACAGTAGCACATCAGGGTGCTTGACCCAACAGTGGATATGAACAGTCTCAGGGAATCCAGATGTCTTTGCTGGGATCACAGCTGAAATCCCTTGTTTATTTTCTCATTTTCTGTTTGTCCTTTATTTCCAGAGATAGAAGCAAAAAAGGTGGAAGGCTTTGATGTAGTGCAGAAGCCAAGTTACTATGTACGACTGGGGTCCCTGTCCAGCAAGCTGCGCTCCCGGGCCTACCAGCAGGCTCTCAGCAAGGTTAAAGATGCCAAACAAAAGAGCCAGGAGACCATTGCTCAGCTCCATGCCACCGTTCATCTGGTGAGTACAGTGCCATTTTAGGGATGAGAAGAGATATGTTTAGGACATTTAAGGGTTTCAGTATTGTATGTGAATAGCCTAGTGGGCAAGTGGCATGTGTTCAGATGACTAGAAAAGAGTGAAACCCTGGGGTGTCAGTACAGCCAGTTCCCTGTCCTGTGGCACGTCCAGAAAGTGATGCTGTTGGCAATGATCCAGAGGCGGGGTTGGGAACTTCCACAGAATTCTAACAGCAGCTTCCATGGGGCTGAAGAGATGGTTTAGAAGATAAGAGCACTTGCTGTATGCGCAAGCACACACACACACACACACACACACACACACACACACACACACACACACACGGCAGCTCAGAAGGACCTGTAACTCTAGTTCCAGGGGGTCCAATACCCTCTTCTGGCCTCTGAGGGCACCAGGGCATCAGGCATGCACATCATGCACACACATGCATGCAGACATACATCAAAATAAGCCATGGGGCTGGAGAGATGGCTCAGAGGTTAAGAGCACTGACTGTTCTTCCAGAGGTCCTGAGTTCAATTCCCAGCAACCACATGGTTGCTCACAACCATCTGGCGCCCTCTTCTGTATACTAAATAAATAAATCTTAAAAAAAAAAAAAAAAAAGCCAGGAGGTGGTGGCGCATGCCTTTGATCACAGCACTTGGGAGGCAGAGGCAAGTGGGTCTCAGTGAGCTCAAGGCCAACCTGGTCTACAAATCAAGTTTCAGGATAGCCAGGACTGTTAACAGAGAAACACTGTCTCAAAAAAACCAACAAAACCCCAAAAAAGTAAGTCTAAAAAACAAATAAAACAAAACAACAACAACAAACCCCACTTACTTTAACCCCAGTGCTCAGGGAGGGAGAAGTAGTGAGATATCTGTGAATTTGAGGCCAGCCTGGTCTACATAGCGCATTCTAGGATAGCCAAGACTAAGACTTTGTCTCAAAACAAACAAAACAAAAACACTAAACAAATAAAAACTCAGGCTATTCTAGGAAGTTATAAAGTATATCTTGAGCAGTTTTCCTGTTAGACATTTGCCTTACAGAAACTTCTTTTGCTTTATAGTTGGAAGAGACCATACAGTGCACAGCAGGAGTAGGGGTGAGTTTGTGCAGAACATCACAATAGACTATTGTGCAGCCATTAAAGATTGCCAAGTTAAAGAATGGCATGTACCGTACTGAGCGTCAGTTTCTTCCTGGAAGAACAAGAGGCTGGTAACGGGGAAGAGGAAGGTTCTCTTCCTCAGTTTTTTTGTTTGTTTGTTTTTCTTGAGACAAAGTCTTGCTATGTAGTTCAGGCTGGCCCAGAACTTGATACACAGACCACGCTAGCTTCAGATGTGTAGCAATTCTCTTGCCTCTGCCTCCCGAGTGCTGGGATTACAGGCATGCACCACCGTGCCCGGCCTTCTTCCTCCTTTATTTTTCCTCATGCCTTTTTCTTCTTTTAATTCTCATTGACCCTTCATGCGAATATAAACAACTCTATTACGTTTTACCTGGGCCACACAGGATCGGCAATTTAATGGTTGCACAGAGGCAATGAAGAGCCACTGCCCCCTGGTCGACCGCCAGGTCGACAGGCAAACGCAGCTCTCGTTAACTCTCACAGCAATCTGTGGTCTTGCGTCACCCGTGTGTGTCACCCGTGTGCACCACGAGCTGCAAGCAGATGGGAAATGAAGGGATGACCGGGTTCAACCTGTTTTGTTTCATCCCAGATTGAATTCGCCAGGAAAAACGTGCACAGTGCCAACCAGAAAATTCAGGGTGCCCAGGATAAGCTCTATGTCTCGTGGGTGGAGTGGAAGAGAAACATCGGCTATGACGACACTGACGAGTCCCACTGTGCTGAGGTAAGACGAAAGTCTTTCCTTATCCGTTTCCCTGTGAAGACTCCCGGAGTGTATTTCTATCAGCCCAGCCTGGTGGCGCAGATGTGGCATCCCAGCTATTTGGGGTGTTGAGGCAGGAGGATAACGGGTTCAAGGCCGGCCTGGGCCTATCTGAAAAGAAATAGAGGGGCTGGAGAGATGGGTAAGCAGATAAAGGTGCCTCCGACCCACATGGTAGAAGGAGGTAACCAAGTCCCTCAGGTTCTCCTCTGACCTCTGCATAAGTGCACACAATAAATGTAGTTGAAATACTAGTTTTAGAAGTAAGGAGCGGGTTGGGGCGTAGCTCAGTGGTGCACGCTCCGGCCTTGGGATGGGCAAAGGTGGCTTCTGGAGAAGCTGAGGACACAGCGGAGAGCTGAGGGCAAACTCGTGAAAGGATAGGGGCTCACGCTCCAGAGCTTGCTCGGTGTAATCACACAGAATGGTCCTCCGTGTCCCCAGGGTGCCTCTGAAGTCAGTGTCAATTGTTTGTTCATATTGCATCTTCTTATCTGACAGTTGAATGTCTAAATTCAGCTAACAACAGGGAGTCTACGCTTTGATGTCTGCTCTCCCCTGCTTGCTAGTCTTCATTTTAAGATGATGACCTTTACAGTCACGAGTTCAAATCTCCCACTTAGCTACTTTCCAGCTGTCAATGGAGCAAATTAATTAAACTCTAAGTATATATTCCTAGCTGTGAAATTTGGTTAGTGCTGCTGCATACAGTATTGTTATAAGGGTTATTATATATTATATAATTAAAGATGGTAGCACACACCTTTAATTAATCCCAGCACTCTACAGGCAGAGGCAGGTAGATCTCTGTGAGTTTGAGGCCAGCCTGGTCTACAAAGTGTGTTCCAAGACAGCCGGACCTGTAACACAGAGAAATCCTGTCTTGAAGAAAAGAAAAGAAAAAAAAAATCCAATTGGTTGGGGTCTTAGTTCAGTGACAGGGCATTCCTCCCTGGGGACAAAGAAGCGAACACTCAGGAGTCAGAGAGGCTGCATGTGTGTGGATGTCCGTATGGATACATAGCCCACATACTGTGTTTGGGCTAAGCCATACCTAGCACCGTTAGAGCCACTGCTAATTCCTGAGTTTGTTTTATTTTTAGCACATCGAGTCACGTACTCTAACCGTCGCCCGCAACCTGACTCAGCAGCTTCAGACTACATGCCAGACTCTCCTGTCCAACGTCCAAGGGCTACCACAGAACGTTCAGGATCAGGCCAACCACTTGGGGGTGATGGCAGGCGACCTCTACTCAGTGTTCCGCAATGCTGCCTCCTTTAAGGAAGTGTCTGATGGCTTCCTCACTTCTAGCAAGGGGCAACTGCAGAAAATGAAAGAGTCCTTAGATGATGTGATGGATTACCTTGTTAACAACACGCCTCTCAACTGGCTGGTAGGTCCCTTTTATCCTCAGTCTACTAAGTCTCAGAATGCAGAGGTGGACAAGACCAGCCCGGACGTCCAGCAGTCCGAGCTCAAAACTCTCTGAACCTGTCCTTGTCGCCAGTGCATGATGTAGCCAGGTGGCATCTTTTGCTAGTTTGAAATTAACCCAATAGATGACTTTAGATTGGAAAAGCAGCTAGTTCAAACAAAGGTCCTCATTATGGTCATTAGTGGCTGAATGAAGTGCTGTAAAGGGGTCGGCCTCCGTTGGCACGTGAGTTCTTTTTCCCTGGCTGGTAAGCAGAATGGGTTAGCATGTGAGAGCCTAGCCAGTTTTTGTCTGTGGCCTTTGTGCTGTTGGCTGTAAATGTCTGTCTGTACCGAATAAAGATTCCTTCATGTGGCTTCCGCTCTGAACTGACATCTGCTCCTGCACATCCTGAGCAGCCTTCATCATTGTGGTCTCCAGGCGCACACTTGTGCAACTTGCTTTTCTTTTTTTATTCCCTATGAAGAAATGCCACCTTTGGACTCAATAAAATTCATAGCAGGATGGAGCACTTGTATGCTGTGGTCATGTGGGCTTTGTGTGTCGCTTCCGTTGACCTGCTTGACCTGCATGACCTTGTTAAGCACATATATGAATTCCAGTTGGCCTGTTGGGGAGGTCAGCAGGGTCATAGCATTGGGAGACAAAGGCTGATCCGAAGATTTGAAACAAATCCAAAGCTGATACGAGGCTGGACACGTTGTTACTGCCACTCAGGAGGGTGATGGGGGAGGATCACTTGAACCCAGGAATTAGAGAGCAGCTTGAGCAGCAGGGAAGCCCTCATAGAAGAAGGAATAAAGGGTCAGTAAAAGGGCTCAGCAGGTAAAGGTGCTAGCTGCCAAGCCTAATGACATGGGTTCAAGACCTGCCCCATGATAACAGGAGAGAACTGACTCTGAATGTTGTTCTCTGAGTTCCTTATGCACGAGCATGCACATACACAGTGCACACACACACACACACACACACACACACACACACACACACACACACGTCAGGATGGTGGCACACACCTTTAATCCCACCACTCAGAAGGCAGAGGCATGTGAATCTCTAAGTTTGAGGGTAGCCTGGTCTACATAGCAAGTTCTAGGACAGCCAGGGCTACATAGAAAAACCCATATCCAAAACAAAACAAAAATACAGTGAAAGTGTGGAGTGTCTTTTAATTTTTTTTTTTTAATAAATTGTATAAAGGGGGGTTAAGGGCACTAGTTGCGTTCAATTTCCAGCATGTACATGGCAGCTCGGAACTGAAACTCCAGTCCCAAGGGGATCTAACACTCATGTAGGCAGAACACCCATTTATATAAAACAAATAAAAACATGATACTTTCTTTAAAAGCTAGAAAACAGTCTATACTTCTCTACACTCTTTCGAGCCTGGAAAAATAAAAACTCAACAGAAAACAAAAACAAAAAGCAGAGTTGGGGACTTAGCTCAGTGGTAGAGCGCTGGCCTAGCAAGCGCAAGGCCCTGGGTTCGATCCTCAGCTCTGAAAAAAAACAAAACAAAACAAAACAAAAAGCAAGGCATGGGGCCATGGTGGCACATGCCTCTAACCTTAGTGTGTTGGAGATAAAGACAGGAGAAACAGGAGAATCAAAGTCAAGAATAGTCCCAGTGTGGTGATGACTTTAATCCCGGCACTCCAGAGGCAAAGACGTATAATCTCCAAGTTTGGGGGTCTGGGCTATATAAGACCCTATCTCAGAAAAACACAAAACATAAAGGAAAAAGTTGTGTACATTAGAATTTTATTAGGTGGCAGTTGTTCATTTACCAATTAACCTACCCCTGAGAGGGTTTGAAAATACATTCTTTAGATTTTGTTATGTGTATTTGTTTTGCCTCCATGTATGTATGTGCACTACATGCGTGTCTGATACTTATGAAGGTCAGAAGAGGACATTGGGCCCCCGGAACTGGAGTCACAGTTATGAGCCAACATGTGGGTGCTGGGGAATCAGATCCCTGGTCCTGTGTTAGAGGAGCCAGTGCTATCTACAGCTGGGCCTTCTCTCCATCCACCCCTCCCCCAAGGGATTTTTAAGCCAGTAGAAAGGCCTGGTCACAGCAGACTGCTTTGTTGGACTGGAAGCAATGGGAGGTTTGCATCACTTTCCCCAAAAGACAGCAGACCTTTTTTCCCTCAAGAGCCCAGTTAGAAAATAAGTCACGAGTGAGATTGCTCAGTGTCCACTTGCCTAGATAACTATTTCTGTGTGAGAAAACAATTTCAGTCAATGGTGAGATGCCCATAGGAAGCCACGTGAGAATAATTAGAAGGAAGAAATCTAATCAATCTGTCTATGGTAGCCAGGCTTCTAGTCCCTTTAAGGGTGACCCATCATTTAGGACTGGTCGACAGACTGCTTATCACGAAGCTGCAATCTTATCAAACTTTCAAAACTGCAAATGCAAGCTGGGATGCAGCTCAGCTGGTAGAGTGCTTTCCCAGGCATGGACTAAACCCTGGCTGGGTTCCATCCTGAACACCTCATAAATGAGGTGTGGTCACTCCTGGAACCCTAGCATATTGGAGGTGCTAGCAGCAGGAAGAGCACAAGTCCAAAATCATCCGTGCCTATGGAGTGTGTCCAGCTACAGCCTGTACTATGTGGAACTCTATCTAAAAAACCAGAATTTGCAAGATAGCAAATTCCAGGGGCCAAAGAGATGACTTATTGGTTAAGAACACTGTCTGCTCTTGCAGAGGACCTGGTTTCCATTCCTAATACCCACACACAGGCTCACAACTGCCGGTAGCCTAGTTCCAGGGGATCTGAAGCCCTCCTCTAGTCTCTGGGGATAGCATGCACATGGTACACATACATATCATCAAACAAAATGCTCCTATGTGTAAAGTAATACTTTAGAAATAGAATGTTAAAAAAAAAAAAAAGGAAGCAAATTCTAGAGCCACACACTCTGCTGGCTATGCCAAGAAGTGAGCAGGGCTGCTCTCTGCTAGAACTAAACTCTAAGAAGGCAGTCTCTTCCCTGGCTCATGCCTTCCCATGAAAATGAGTGTGGGACTTCACCAATGTCCTTGTTGGGGGACTTGCTGGCATCCTGGCAGCTGTCTTTGTTTGGCAGTTACAGACCTTCTGGTTTCAGGAAAGGTAGATAGATTATTCATGAGTCTCTGGTCCTTAGTTTCTCTTTTCTGAGTTCAAATTAGCCATTCTGTGGCTTAGCTTTCCATTCTGTGCCTCAGAAGTATATGGGTGGTTTATTTCACTTGAAAATATTTGTATTTGTGGGTATAAAAATGTTTTTTTTTTTTTTAATGCTTATTTGCGTTAGTGTGGGTATATGGGTGCTGTGATGGGTGTAGAGGTCAGAGGTCAATCTGTGGGAGTCTATTTTCTGCTGCCATGTGGGTCCCCATCAAATTCAGCTTATCAGGCTTGGTAGCAAGAGCCTTTATGCTCTGAGTCATCTCACTGGCCCATGCGTTTTGTGTTTGAGATGGTGTCTTAGTGGGCCACGCAAGCTGGCCTAACTCTTAGACTCAAGTAGTCTTCCTGACTCCGCCAGCCGGGTACAGGAACTATAGGTGTGTGACATACACCTGGCTTGGAGAATTCATATGTAATAACTACATGTCTGCTCTTTCTTGTTGAGTTTGATCTTGCTACACAGCTCTGATTGATCTCTTCATTCTCCTGAGGACTGAGATTATAGGCAGGTGTCATAATGCTGGCTACTGAATGTATACTCTTGTGTTTCTTCCTGACAAGAGTTTCAGTGCTAACTACATTGATTAGGGAAAGCAGACAGGTCTGAAGTTCATTCTTCCTGAGCAACAGAATGCAGACTAGAGCTGGCGGTGGTGGCGCACGCCTATAGTCCCAGCACTCGGGAGGCAGAGGCAGGTAGATCTCTGTGAGTTCGAAGCCAGCCTGGTCTACATAAGGAGTTCCAGAACAGCCAGAATGACAAAGAGAGACCTTGTCTCAAACACTAAGCAACAAACACTACAATGCAGATGACTTTTAGCAGACACTCCTGCTGCTTGTCATGACCTGTGAACACTGATTGTGGTTTTGTCTGCCTGTGTCTCTGTATAGAGAATTGATGCAAGCATGCTTTTCATTGGCTTAGCAGTATCTGGTGTCTTCAAATGTTGCAGCTTCGTCATGGCATAAACTGACCGAAAATTTAGTTGTAACTGATTTCCTAACACACCTAACAGCATCTTACCATGTCAGGGTAGAAAATAATGGCTGCATGAGCTCTGGTGGGTTAGCCTGAGAGAAGAACTCTTGTGGTTAGTCCTGTGCAAACAAACACCTCAGGAGAATATGGAGTGCTGTCCATTAGTCTCTTTAGTTTTCTTTTTTTTTTTTCCGAGACAGGGTTTCTCTATGTAGCTTTGCCCCCTTTGTACCTTTCCTGGATCTTGCTCTGTAGACCAGGCTGGCCTCAAACTCACAGAGATCCACCTGCCTCTGCCTCCTGAGTGCTGGGATTAAAGGCACGTGCCACCACACCCAGCCAAAATAAAAGTTTTTTTTCCCCGAGACAGGGTTTCTCTGTAGCTTTGGAGCCTGTCCTGGACTAGCTCTGTAGACCAGGCTGGCCTCGAACTCACAGAGATCCACCTGCCTCTGCCTCCCGAGTGCTGGGATTACAGGCGTGCGCCGCCGCCACCACCACCACCCGGCAAGAGACCCAATCTTAAAAAAGAATTAAATTCTAGAGACAGAGTCTTATTATGTTTCCCAGGCTAGACTCAAACTCTTGGGCTCAAGTGGTCTTTTTGCCTCAAAAGCTCAGATTGTAGTAGACACACACCACTACACCCATCTATCTGCACAGTCCTTACTTGCTTCTCACTAGAGTGTGAGAATACCATCTGTGGGACAATGACATGTATTCTCTCTAACTGGCCAGCTCAGGTAAATATATAATACCAGGACATGATTAGGGAAACCACACCTCCTTTGGTGAGACATTAAAGACACTGAGGAGCTAGTGAAGTAAAAAGAGAAACTAAAATGTGGGTTTTGCTGAATGCCCCTTTTAGAGTATTGCTTAAGAGGGGGCAGGAGAACAGACCTTTAAGAAGCGGTCTAGCTGGTGCCTGGGAAACAGGTGTGGGAGGAGGGAAGCCTCTCTCGGCAGCCGGACCTTTCTTGGCTCCCATGGGACAGAGCCAGTTAGATCTCAGATCTGATCCAGTTCCAGGAGTAACTCGATATCGAGGCCTTTCTCTGTGATGGTTTTGTGACTTACTCTGACCCAGTAAACTTAAGTGGTCCTTACTTTTGTCTCAAGGAAACCTTCAGGCTATCTCTGTCCACTTTCCACGGAGGTTTCCTGTGATGCAGGCTGTTCTGTAACACTTTAGAATGGCTCCGTGGCAAAGACCTTCCTTGCTCCTCTTACTTCTGAGATTCTGATACGATCCTCTCGCCCTGTGTGTGGAACTCATTAACTCAACTCGTTCTGGGATAGGCTCAGGGCATATTTACAGCAGTTTTGGTTCAGGCTAGTCTCAAATTCATGGCAATCCTTCAGCCCTAGTCTACTGAGGGGTACGATTATACAGGCCTTTGCAACCACTTTGGCAAGTTGAAGAAGCCTTTTAATTTAAATTCACTGTCCACCTGGGGCAGAGCTATGAGGGTCCAGGAGGGAAAGGGCAAATTGGAATCACACCCTTAGTTAGTGGTGAGATGTTGAGAGACACGCCGTCTGCCCACTGCTGAATTTGATTGGTAGGAATGATTGGCACAATACATATTCAGACGGTGTCCTCTAGGTGATCGCTTCAAGTGACAGGAAGTAAGGGTGAAGGAGGATGTTTACGTTTCACAGGGAGCAGACAGTTAAGCGGCTTTCTTTCTTTGTTCTTGATAAGGTTTTGCTAAGTAGCCCAGTCTGGCTTTGAACTCAGTTCTCCACCTTCTTCAGCCCTCTAAGTGTCGGGACTATGGGATGTGCCATCATGCCCAGCCAAGATTCCTCTTTCATACTTGTTTACATGGGGCCCTCATGATAGAAAGAAGCGGGGTATAACAAGAAAAAGCTTGAATCTCACACAAGAGCCTCATCTTTGTAGAGAGTGGACCTCCAGACATTTAGCTTGGTAGTCATTTCATGAAAGTTCTATTGGAGTGAGCCAGATACAAGATGTTGGTCCCGTATCATAATTGCCTGCATTTTGGACTCATACTGAAAAAAAAATCTGCTTTGTACACTTACTAGGTAGAAAGAATGTGAATATGAGAGCAGTTACTATATATATATATGGGGTGTGTGTATGTGTGTGTGTGTGTGTGTGTGTGTGTGTGTGTAGCTGTATTAACAAAGTCATTTTTATTTGAGTTCCTCATAGTGTAAGGTATGAACTCTGCCATTGCCTTGCTTGGCAGAGCATCCCACTTAGGGCAATTGAGTGGGAGTAGTTGGGTGTGCACCAGCCCACTCACCTGTTCCTAACTGTCCAGTAAATGTAAAGCAAGTGAGGCAGACTAAGGGCTCCTGCCCCCCTGGGCGGCAAGCACACCCTCAAGCTCATAGACTGCCCGTTAAGGATGAGGAGAGGTTGCCTCAAATATTTGCATGGTCTTTTTCTGTTGTTGTTGTGTTATATATCCAAACTATAGGCCAGCAAGCGGGCTCAGCCGGTAAGGCACTTGCTATCAAACTTGAAGATGCAAGTTCAGTACCAAGGACCCACACTGTGGAAGGGGGGACCTGACTCCTACAACTTGTTCTCTGACCTCCACCCACACGCTGTGCTGTGCCTTTACACATACAAGCACAAAGTAAAAGCAAAAAAAAAATTCTAAACTACTTTTATGTAACAAACTCTAATTTTATGGGTTTTTTTTTCTTCTTCATTATTTAAAATCTGTTCCCAAAACAATTCCTGAACCCATGTCATAACTTTTAGCACTGTGCACACACATTTACCAGCAGGTTAAACCCTTACAGATAGTATTTCCATTCCTGTAGTGGCCTCTTACAGCCAGGAAAAGGCATCATGTCCTCAATGTGTTTAGTGCCATCTTCTGGAGATGTGTGGTAACAAGTACGTGCATCTGTACTGTGTAGTGTCTGAATGGTGCCCCCCTAGGGGTTGCATGGTGAACAGCTTGCAAAAAATATTCGCATCTCTGTCTATCCCCGTTAATGTCACAGTGTGCATTTCATGCGGACTCCACCTTCCATCACTGATAGGCATTTTCAGCAAAATACTTCTTGCAGTCCTGCTTTGACAGTACATAACTGTTTGTCCATGGCAATGAAACAGGTATTTTTAAAAAAAATTTCTTTTTATTTCATGTGCATTGGTGTTTTTATCTGCATGTAATGTCTGTATGAAGGTGTCAGATCCGCTAGAACTGGAGTAACAGACAGTTGTGAGCTGCCATGTGGGTGCTGGGAATTGAACCCAGGTCCTCTGGAAGGGCAGCCAGTGCTCTTCACCACTGAGCCATCTCCCAGCACCAGGTATTTATTTTCTTATTCTGGGAAATGATTTGTGAAGCATTTCCCAAAGTCCCGCCACGGTGGTAGGCAAGATCACTAACTTAGAACTTGAACTCACCATACATGATAGACAGTGGCTGCTCTTAGCTGCCCCTTCCCTGCCTATGGATTGTTCAAATGGCACTCTTAAACCATCCTAAGGCCTTAAGTGTGTGTGGGGGCTGGGGGCAGTAGAGGCACAAAAGCTGCTTTGGACCTGAAAGTTCACTTCTCTTCTTTACCGCTTGTTCTACCTTCGACCTTAGTCTACACAGGGAAGCTAGTGTTTGTTTCACATCTGCGGTGGTTTGAGAGAAAATGGCCCCCAAAGAGAGAGGCACTATTAGGAGGTGTGGTCTTGTTGGAGGAAGTATGTCACTGTGGGGACTGGCTTTGAAGTCTCTTTTGCTCAAGAATTCCTCAGTGACTTTCTGTTGCCAGCAAGATGTAGGACTCTCAGCTATTTCTGGAGCACCATGTCTGCCTGCACGCTGCCCTGCCATCATGATAATGGTCTGAACCTCTGAAATTGTAAGGGAGCCACCCCACCCATTAACTGTTTCCTTTATAAGAGTCGCCGCCATAAGGTGGTGGCACATGCCTTTAATCCCAGCACTTGGAGGCAGAGGCAGGTGGATCTCTGTGAGTTCCAGGCCAGCCTGGGCTACAGAGTGAGTTCCAGGACAGGCTATACAGAGAAACCCTGTCTCGAAAAACAAAAAACAAACAAACAAAAAAACCCAACAACAACAACAAACCAACAAAGAGTCGCCGTGGTCATGGTGTCTATTCACAGCAAATAGAAACCCTAACTAAGACAACATCTAAGGTTCTTCTTTTACAGATGTTTGATTTCACTGTCCTTGACTTGACCTCTGAGACGGATGAAGTTCCTGACATTATACCTTTGGAAGAAGAGGATTGAGGATGAATGATCATGCACTCACAGCCTTGTCCTCTTAGGGTAAAATGCTACCCCACTAACTCTCCTCTGTTGAGAATGTATTATCTATCAGGTTTTTATATTTGCACATGTGTTTGTTCCTGTGTCTTTGGGAAATGTTAATCTACTTTTTCCTGGATGTTTGATGTTAATTGCAAATGACATGAACTTTGTAAGAGATCTTGTTCAGTATCATCTATCATTTTATATAATTCTTCAATGTTTAATTACTGAAATGACTATAATAAAATTGTGCTGTAGGCCAGTGAGATGGCTTGGGTAAATGTGCTTGCTGCCAACCTGATGATCCGAGTTTGACCCTTTAGGACCCATATGTAGATGTAATTCTGAACGGTTTTATTAAATAAGAAACACAGAGCCAAATGCAGAGCTAAAGCCCCCCCCCCCAGAGGTAAGAGAGCAGTAGCTAAGAGCTGAGACCAAGACCACCTTCTTATCACTCGCTGCCGTCCTTCCCCTGAGAAAGAGACCTATTTCCTGTGTGTCTGTCTTTTTATTGACTTTCTGTTCTGCCTTCTCATTGGTTGTAAACCCAGCCACATGACCTCCTCCTCACTGCCTTTCTATACAGACCTCCAGGTCTCTATGGTTGGTATTGAGATTAAAGGCGTGTGTCTTCATGCTGGTGGTGTCCTTGAACACACATAGAGATCTGCCTGTCATGTGATCGGGATTAAGGTGTGTGCTACCACTGCCAGACTTCTGTAAAATGGCTTGTTATTAGCTCTGACCCCCAGGCACTTTTTATTAACATACAAATAAAATCACATTTCAGCACAAATAAAATATCACCATACCCACATGACAAAGGAGAAAATTGACTCCCTCAAATTGTCCTACACATGGGCTGGAGAGATGGCTCAGAGGTTAAGAGCACTGCTTTGTTCTTCCAGAGGTCCTGAGTTCAATTCCCAGCAACCACATGGTGGCTCACAATCATCTGTCATGAGATCTGGTGCCCTCTTCTGGATTGCAAGGACAGGTGCAGGCAGAACACTGTATATGTAATAAAAAAAATGTCCTACACACACAAACACAAATATATATAATAAAATATAAAAATTTGGAAGTATAATCCTTGATCAGAGAGTCTTTTATTTTTAACTGAACATTTGTTATTTTTTGTATCTTAGGACGTTCTTTTTTTTTTTTTTTTTAAAGATTTATTTATTTATTATATATACAACATTCTGCCTGCATGTATCCTTGTACACCAGAAGAGGGCATCATATCTCATTATAGATGGCTGTGAGCCACCATGTGGGTGCCGGGAATTGAACTCAGGACCTCTGGAAGAGTAGTCAGTGCTCTTAACCTGTGAGCCATCACTCCAGCCCAGGACACTCTTCTTTTGGTCACAGCATACTCATGTCTTTAGAGGTCTCAGTGGGTCAGACAGTCAAGGCTTTATGCTTTCCCTTATTCTAGAGGTGGCCTGTGGAATTCCTTTACACTGTGTGAATATATGTCCAATTGGTTTAATAAAGAAGCTGACTGGCAGGAGAGCCAAACTCAGAATGCTGGGAGGAAGAAGGGCAGAGTCAGAGGGGTAGCAAGCAAGCAGATGCAGAGACATGGAGCAAGATGGACATGCCATACTGAGAAAAGATGCCAAGCCGTGTGGCATAGATAAGAATTGTAAGCCGGGCAGTGGTGGCACATGCCTGTAATCCCAGCACTCGGGAGGCAGAGGCAGGTGCTGTGGATATCGCTCTGTGTAAATAAAGTTCTGATTGGCCAGTGGCCAGGCGGGACAAGAGAGAAGAGAATTCTGGGAAGTAGAAGGCTGGAGAGACACCGCCAGCTGCCGCCATGAGAAGCAACGTGTAAAGACACTGGTAAGCCACAAGCCATGTGGCAAAGTATAGATAAGCAGAAATGGGTTAATTTAAGATAGAAAAAGTAGATAACAAGAAGCCTGCCACAGCCATACAGTTTGTAAACAATGTAAGTTTCTGTGTGCTTTCTTGGTTGGGTCTGAGTGACTGTGGGACTGGTGGGTAAGAGAGATTTGTCCTGACTGGGCTAGGCAGGAAAACTCTAACTACAGGCAGGTGGATCTCTGTGAGTTCAAGGCCAGCCTGGTCTATAGAGCTGGTCGTCCAGGACAGGCTCCAAAGTTACATCGAAACCTTGTCTCAAAAAACCAAACCCCCCCAAAAAAATTATAGATTAATTTAAAATGTAAGAATTAGCTAGTAATAAGCCTGAGCTATGGGCAGGACATTTATAATTAGTATTAAGCCTCTGTGTAGTTACTTGGCAGTGGCTTGCAGGACAGAAATTTCTGCCTACAGTGGCCATGTGAATGAACAAAAGTTGGTCAACTAGGAGAAAACACGGGAAGCATAGACCCCCAAGTTCTAATCTCTTCTATTTATGAGTAACCTTAATCAAGTTGCTTCATTTCTTGGTACCTCAATTTTCTCATGTGTAAAATGAGAATTGTATTGTCAGCATGGTGGAGACACAGCCCAGCATAGTCACCAGGAGCCTGAGGAATTCCCTGCTTAGGGTAAAGAAGGATGCTTGACTATGCTGAAGAATTTCAGGACCAGTCAGAGTGAAGCAAAGTTAGTGATTTTGTTAAAAAGAAGTAAGATGAGGTTGGAGAGAAATTCAGCTGGTAAGAGGACCTGTTGCTCTTACAGAGGAAACAGGCTGAGTTCTCAACACTCACATAAGGTTGCACAACAGTCTGTAATTCCAGTTCTGGGGATCTGATGCCCTCTGCTGGCTTCAGAGGACAACTGAGTGCATGTGGTCCACAGACATACATGTAGGCAAAACACATACAAAAATAAATTTAAAAAGGAAATAGGCACATGCCATGTCTTGTATAATATTAGGGGGACTAGCCTTAATATTATACATCCCAGGGGCTCAGGAGAGAGAACTACTAACGGCAAGGACTATTTTCAGGAAATAGAATCTCAGCATACCGAGCTCTATAGTCCACTTGCTTTAATTCCTCTGGCATAACATCCTATATACACACAGCTTCAGTTCTGTTCTCCTGCCTAGCTCCTTTCTTGCCTGATTTCTCTGTTTATCCACTGCTCCCTCTTAATGGAAGAACTAGATGGGTAAGAACCTGAGAGGAACAAACTGAGATGGGAAGTTAGTTTTTATAGGCAAAACCCACAAAATTTCTTAGAGGGGAGGGGGTTAGTACGGGTCTGTCCCTGATTGGTCCAGGTTTTTCCGGGCCTGGACTTTGTCTTATTTCAGCTTATCTGTTTGCCCTGTCAGGAGTTTTACAACCCATCTCCGGGGTCCGGTCATGTTATCTCCAGAGAGGGGCATCTCGTGGTTAATCGGTCACCACCGTTTTTGGGGGAACTGTGTCTGGGCCTTTGGTGGGGAGATATATATATATATGTTCTGTGGCCTTCTAAGTCACATTGTTCAGCGGATGTAATTTAAAGAAAGGTTTAAAGACCAAGACCAGTTTAAAAATTAAGTAAATCCTAGAACTGGTTTACTTATTTTTCTTATCTTGAAATTTTTCCGGTTGAGCATGGTGTTACAAGTCTTTAATACCAGAACTCTGCAGGTAGAGTGGGAGGGTCAGAGTCCAAGGCCAGCCTCTGCTATACAGTGAATCTGAGACCATCCTACGCTATGGGAGTCTCTGTATGAAGACATAAAACACCTCCAACAAAATTCTTTGGGCAAATGAAATATAAAGTGGTTTTTTAAGTGCATTGTTTATGTCTAAGGGGCACAAAAGAATGCTAATGTAGTTAAACTCAAGAACACAATCATGCTGGTCTAAAGTAACTACATTTTGCTGTTTTAAACACCCTCACGAGTCAGAGATTCTGGTGTTCCTTTCACCCCAGAACTCAGGAGGCGGAGGCTGGCACATCTCTGGGAATTCAAGGCCAGCCTATACTACACCGTGAGTTCTGTGTATGGCAGGTGTTAATCATGAGAACATGTCTCAGGAAACCAAACCCTCTCATTTGAGATGTCCTCATGAAGATGAGCACTGCTTTGTAGGCGACATGGTTTGATCAGTTGTGTGGGGACTTCCTGTCACAGTCATCTGGAAGCACAAACTCAACCCCAAAGTGTTTGCTTCTTCCTCCTTCCCAGGTCCCCTGAATTTTTTAATCTTCTTCTCTTGCCTCAGTATTAGATTTGTTTAAAGATGGAGTAATTAAATTAGTGAGAAGTTTGGTGCATTTGCCACTCACAAAGCAGTGTTAGAGAAACACATTTCAGAAAGAGTGGTTAACTTAGAAACTATGGATGTCTTTACTGCCCAGCTTGTGGTCAAAACGAAAAGCAAGTAGGGCTTCTGGGAAAAATGGCTAATTCCAGGTTTGAGGCTGCCCCAAATGAGCCTTTAATTTCTAGGGAATCTGAATAACTTCTCACTGGCCAAATAATGGATAATTTGAATCTCTATATGTATAACAAATCCAGCAAATTGCCCCCGGTGAATATGTGTAATTCATGTACGAATATATGAGATGTGGAGGGACTGGGCTGTAAAATTAGAAGGTTGAGATTATGGAAGTGTTACAGTGTGGTAGTTTGAAGGTAATTGGTCCCCATAATCTCATAGGGGGACAGTTTTGTTGGAGTGGGTATGGCCTTCTTGGAGGACGTGTGTTACTATGAAGGTGGGCTTTGAGGTTTCCTATGCCCAGTGTCTCAGTGGACTTTCTGCTGCCTGCAAGATGTAGTTAGTACTCCCAGCTACTTTTCCAGCACCAGGTCTGTCTGCAGGCCGCCATGCTCCCCACCATGATGATAATGGACTAAACCCCTGAACTGTGAACTGCCACCTCAATTAAATGTTTTTCTTTCTAAGAGTTGTTGTGGGCCGGGTGGCGCACGCCTTTAATTCCAGCACTTGGGAGGCAGAGGCAGGTGGGTCTCTGTGAGGCTAGCCTGGGCTACAGAGCGAGATCCAGGACAGGCTCCAAAGTTACACAGAGAAACCCTGTCTCGAAAAACAAAACAAAACAAAACAACAAAAAAAAAATTGCTGTGGTCATGTTGTCTCTTCACAGCACAGAAACCCTAAGACATACAGCGATAATGACAACATCTGGGCTTTCATACCATGTGAGTGGATACGTGGAATGGAGGACAGACTGACAGGAGAGAAGGTCAGTTAACTGAGAGGCCAGCATATTTAAAATGTCACGTACATGGATACTGATATCACCCAAACCTCCTTTGAGAAATGTCAGGTCTCTGAACGAAGTCTCAAATCTCGCCAGAAGGCGAAGAGAGGACTGTGCTCGAGAAATGAAGCCTCACATCTAGGGGAACAATCAGAGGCGAGTAGCCCCACCAGAGACCCAATAGTTGGCACTGAATGGAAGGCAAAGCTGTTGGGCAACGAGAAAGCAGATTTGTTGCAGGTGTGAGGGGCGGGGGCACAGAGGAGTGAAAGTCGGGACTTGATAAGAGAAAGCCTGAGAGCATCTTTGGGATCGCTGGCAGAGGCTACACAGGTCCTGTGAAGTACCAGGATATGGAGTGCTGCTGGTAAGTGGCCATTTTGATTGGTATGTGGGACCAAGTCTGACTACAAAGGCAGATAAGTTAAGCCCTAATGGAGGAAAGCACATTCATTCTCCATGAGTGAGGTAGAGAAGATCCAAGGGCTGGAATCTCTATCGTCCCAGAAATTGATCGAGGACTGACTAGAAGGCACAAGCTGCTCAGTGGACCATCATCCAAAAAGCAGGGGCCAATGGGCTAGGTGGTACCAGGACTTTGAGAAAAGCCGGAAGGCGAGGATTGAGCTTGAGAAACGAAGCCTCATTCGTGGGGAATGGCCAGAAGTGGGGGGCTTGCCAGTTGTCCCTGTTAGACGGAGAATCCCAGAGATCCTGATCTGTTAGGTGGCAAAGTAGGGCTGTTGTGGGTGGACCAGGTTCCAGGGTCCCAGCATGTTTCAGACTGCCAGGAGAGCCTTTCCCAGTCAGGGAACCAATGTTGTATTTTAAAAATAGCGCGGGAAGGAGTCGCACTATACAATGGGGCCAATGTATGAAGTTTATTGAGGGAAGGGGTGAGAAGGGGCAGAGAAGGGGGCAGGAACCTGTCCCTGGAGACAAGAGCGAAGGAAGAGAAAAAAAGAGAGACTGGAGGTGTACAAGGCCCGCCTTTTATAAGGAAATGTAGGGAATGTGCACTGGGGGTGCTCTTAGTGGCTGCAGCTGAGGTATATCCTGTCAGGACCCTAAGGGCAGGCCAGTACAGATGCATAAATACTAACAGATGACCTTCACACCAACTACACAATGTTAATTTCAAAGGAGATGGTGCTTTTAGTAAGTCTGGAGGCAGTAACTGCTTGACATAGTAATGTGAAGTATGGTATCTTCCATCCTGCATATTAGAGAAACATGAGCCACATCAATTCAGAAGGCTGTCAGAGGGAAGTGGTGTGCTTAGCAGAGAGCCTGATTTCTGGTACAGCAAGATGAAGTCTGGCTGGTGGTGCCTCCCACTAATCCCAGCATTTGGAAGGTGGAGGCAGAATTAGGAATTCAAGGTCATCCTCCACTGGAATGGGAGTTCAAGGCTAGAAGGTGCTACAAGAAGCCCTGTCTCGATTCCCAACCTCCACGACCAAAGAAACATTTGATATTATTAATTCTGCCAAACACCGGGTAGAGGTGAACAAAAAACAACTCTGCTGGATGGGGAGGCTCTTGCCTGTAATTCTCGCACAAGGGAGGCAGGTACAGGATTACAGAAAGTTCGAAGCCAGCTTGGGCTACATATGGAGTTCCAGGTCAGTTAAAGCAACACAGAAAAATCCTGTCTTAAAAACAAAGGTAAAGGGCAGGGCGGTGGTGGCGCATGCCTTTAATCGCAGCACTCGGAAGGCAGCACAGGGATGTCCATCAGCTTGAGGCTGTTTACAGGCTATTTCCTAGTTCCAGGATAGCCAGGGCTACACAAAGATCAAGCCAAATCTCAAAAGATCAGCCAAAAAACCCAAAGGAAAAGGTGACTTGTTCAGGGCCATACGCCCGTGTTACTCAACCGGAACCTACAATAAGACTGGAAGAATCTGGAAACCATGCCTCGCGGTGTTAGCAAAATAGCTGTTCCGGGACCCTGGAGCAAGTCTCTGGCCACGCAATGCTCTATGGGTCTCGTAGTTTTCTCAGAGGGAGACAAGGGCGCATTGCATGGCGGGAGATGGAGTCCTCTTAGGAAGCCCAGTCCCGGAAGTCCTTGGGCGCCGGCGCAGTGCACTCTTCCGCAAGCGCGGGAGTCTCGGTTTGCGGGTTCTGCCGTAGTCACTGGTTTGGTTTCCCGGGCGCGTCCGGCCTTTTGTGGTGGTTATGGCTCCCCGCGTGGAGGTAGCGGGCGGCCGCAGCAGAGGGGTTGCCGACACTCCGGGCTGCTTGTAGGAGGAGTGGCAAGGGTCTTCAGGGGTCGCAGCGGCCTTGGCTTTTCTCCGTCGCAGTCGCTGTCCCTACGGAGAGGATGAGTTCGGCCTGGGACGCTGATTTCGAGAAGCGGCATCTCTGGATGTACCTGCAGGCACTGGGCTTGGACCCGAGCGTAGGCGCCACCGTCGGCGGGAAGTTGGTGTCTCACGCGCGCCTTGGAGAGTAAGGAGACCCGGGCGGCTGCCGGCCTGTGGCGGGGACCGGTCGTCACCAGTGTAGCGGGTGCGGGGTGCGCCTTAGGCGTGGCCTGCAGTTGGGGCAGTACCGCGGGGACCGCTCACCCCTGCCTTTGTGGTCCGCAGCTGGTGGGAGGCGCGGAGGAACTATCGTGCAGACGCCTTACAAGTAGTTAACTATGGGTTTAACTTCTTATCAGGGAACCAAAACATGTTACAGTGTTACAGCTAGAAAAAAAAAAAAAAGGGGTGGGGTGGGGTGGGGGGGGGGGGGGGGACATATTTAAAATGAAAGTCAGCCTGGCGGCGGTGGTGGCGCACGCCTTTAATCCCAGCACTGGGGAGGCAGAGGCAGGCGGATCTCTGTTGAGTTCGAGGCCAGCCTGGTCTACAGGGTGAGTTCCAGGACAGGCACCAAAACTACACAGAGAAACCCTGTCTCGAGAAACCAAAAAAAAAAAAAAAAAATCAAAAGCCGCTAGCTACCCTTTCTTTTGACACTTCTGTTATTGTTGTGACCCAAAACGAAATATTTTGTTTTTATTTGTGAACTTCAGACCTGGGCTTCTTAGACTTCTGGCTCCAGACACTTGTTCCGCTTTAGAATTTCTTTTTTAAAATTTCTTTCTATTTTTTAAATGTACATTGGTGTTTTGCTTGCGTGTATGTCTACATGATGGTGAGCTGCTGTGTGGGTGCTGGGAATTGAACTAAAATCCTGGAAGTTCATTTAGTGGTCAGGGTGTGTGTGTGTATCAGGAATCTTAAAAGTTCTTATTAATAAAAACAAACCTGAAGCCAGTTATTGGGATAAATGCTGGAAGATCAGAGAAGCAGAACAAGCCACAGCTTCCTCACCTCACCAGTTCCTCAGCTGTTTCCTCAGACTGGAAGCCTCTCAGTCCTCATCTAGATGAATCTCAGCTGAACTGCTGCTCCAAAGCCTAAAAGTTTAACCAGCCAAATGCTTCTAGTTTCTGGTCTTCACAACTTATATACCTTTCTACTTTCTATCATCACTTCCTGGGAATAAAAGCTCGCTTTCTGGGATTAAAGGAGTGAGTCACCATGCTTGGCTGTATCCTTGAACAGATGGATTTCTGCCTCTGGAATGCTAGGATTAAAGGCGTGTGCTACCACTGCCTATCCTCTATGTTTAATATTGTGGCTGTTCTGTCTCTGACCCCAGATAAGTTTATTAGGGAGCACGATATTTTGGGGAACACAATACCACTGTGTGTGTGTGTGTGTGTGTGTGTGTGTGTGTGTGTGTGTGTTTTAATAAAACTCCAGACTGTAACACAGAAACACTGACAGTACTTTTTAAAATCAAGCATTCCATCAGAGGCGGTGGTACATATCTAATCCATACTCCAATGGTTGGGAGGCAGAGTTGCTGAAGGGTGGAGGCCAGCCTAGTCTACATAATGAATTCTAGGCCAGCCATGGCTACATAGTGAGATTTTGTCTCAACACTCATGTCTCAGCATTAGTCCAAAGACATACTATTTTTGATACTTAACACCCTAAGGCATGGCAGTAGGAATTCCATAATGAAACTATTGTGTCTCAGTAAAAACAGGGACCTGTATAGTAAAAACATGTACAACATGCAGTGGTATTGAGTCTACCACGATGTTTGAAGTAGCTGCTGGGTTTGAGTGATGGCATGCACAGCCCAGAGTGCATGCATGCTGTTGTTTGGAATCAAGGCAGTGGTGGTACTGCATGATGCAACATGGGCAAGCAGCACAGAAACACCTCTGGCTTATCACCATATGCATGTTCAGAAACTTACTGTTACATTTTTCAGGACCCTCACATTCACATATGCTACCCTAATAGGGTATTGCAGCTTGGAGTTTCCAGAAACAGGGCTGGAGGCAGTTTTTATTTCACCAAGGGCAAGAAGAACTTGGGATACATTAGTTATCCTCTGTTGCCCCCATCTATCTGTTTTGTGTCCTACCCCCCACCCCCCAGGTTCTCACTAAGTAGCTCTGGCTGTCCTGCAACTCACTATATAGACCAGGCTGGCCTCAAAACTCACCAAGATCCTACCTCCCAAGTGCTGTGACTGAAGACACGAGCCACTACGCCCAGTTTGTTTTGTTTCTTGATACAGTATCTTACTCACCCATCTAGCCTTGTGCCTGTGAAGATCCTCTTGAACCCAAGTCCTCTGGAAGAGCAGTCTGTGCTCTTAACCTCTGAATCATCTCTCCAGCTGTGTGTGTGTGTGTGTGTGTGTGTGTGTGTGTGTGTGTGTGTGTGTGTTTAATGCAGTATAAAGTATACCTGAGGGGCTGGAGAGATGGCTCAGAGGTTTAGAGCACTGAATGCTCTTCCAGAGGTTCTGAGTTCAATTCCCAGCACCCACATGGTGGCTCACAACCATCTGCAATGAGATCTGGCACCCTCTTCTGTATACATAATAAATAAATAAATCTTTAAAAAAAATAAAGTATACCTGAATGAGAAAAATTAATTTGCCTTGACCTCTTGAATAGAATGAAAAATACCAGTTTGAGTGCCATGTCTAGACAGTTTTTGATGCTGTATAGCTTTATTAATCATCTGTCTTTGCTTCTTTCTCATTTGAAACCACTAGGAACATGTTTGACAAACTGAACCGTGATGCCTTTCATATAGTTTCTTATTTTTTATTTCAAACACTGGATGAGTCTCTTGCCAAAGAAGTTTTCAGGTAGGAAAAAATTATTTCATTTTCTTCTTTTAGTTATTTTCAGATTTGAAAATAGACTATTTCTTTTTGTAAGCCATTATCTTGTTTTAAATGAATGTGATAAAATTCTGGTGTGAGCCTTAGAAATGTAGTGCTTAACCTTTTTTTTTTTTTTTTTCCCCCTGTCACCTTTTTTTTTTTTTTTCCCCTGAGACAGGGTTTCTCTGTGTAGCTTTGCGCCTCTCCTGGAACTTGATTTTGTAGACCAGGCTGGCCTCGAACTCAAAGAGATCCACCTGCCTTTGCCTCTCGAGTGCTGGGATTATAGGTGTGCGCCACCACTGCCCGGTTTATTTTTTTCTTTTTAATAAGTAAGGTCTCACTGGTGCTCTATATAGATTTTAACTCAGAGGTCTACATGCCTCTGCCTCCCTGGTACTAGGAATAAAGGCTTGCACCAAAATTGGTATATTTTTTGGTAAATATAATATATAATTATTTATAATAAACTGAACTCAGCTTACAAATATTGACCTAAGAAAAAGAACTATTTTCTCATATAGTGTTTTTAGTTGATTCTAGGAATACTAGTTTAATTCATTTTGCCTTAATATTTCTACTGTGGGGAATAAATTTCATGTCTTTTAAATTTTGCTAAGTTTTTTTTTTTTTTTTTTTTAAGGAGGGTTCATTAGTCTATTGCTTTTATGTTTTTAAGAGATTGCTGGCCTCCATTTGACCAAAAACATGACACAGAATTCCGGAAGCATTGCTGTGAATGGTTAAAAGAGATTTCTGTAAGTATTTTCTTTGTAAGGTAGAAGATGCACACTTGAAGGTCCAGGCATGCCTGTAATCCCAGTCCTTGAGAGGCAGAGGCAGGAGGACCCATGGTGGTCTTTGCGGTGGGTTCCAGGCCAGCCAGAGTGACGTAGTGAGACTGTCTTACAAAAATCAACAACAACAACAACACCAACAATCCCTTAAGAACGAGGATATAGCTCAGTAGTAGTTCATGTACCCAGCATGTGTAAGCCCCGTGTTCCATCAATAGTACTGCAACAAAACCATCCGAACCAAATCAAGAGCAACAAAACAGACTACTAAACTACATCATTCTTTTTGTAAAATGAAGCCTCTGTGTGTGTCTGTGTCTGTCTGTCCCTGTCCCTGTGTTTGTGTCTGCGTAGGCCAGAGGTTGACTTTGGATGTCTAACTTGATCGTTGTATACTTTTATTATTTATTTCTCTATGTAGCCCTGGCTGACCTGGATCTTATTCTGTAGACTAGGCTGGCTTCTGCCTTCCGGTTCTAGGAGCAAAGGTGTGTGCCACCATGCCTGGCCAAAGTTGCTTCTCTTGCTGAAACTGGAGCTTGCCCATTATTGCTGGTTAGCTAGCCAGCTTGCCACCATAAATCTTGTTTCTGCCTTCTAGAGTTCTGAGATTACAGGAACTGCTCTGTCTGTCTGGCTTCTCTTTGGATTCTGGGAATTTTAACTCTGGTCTCTTATCTACTGAGCTATCTTCCTAACCTCCATGTAGTCAGAAGGTTTCTCTGATCCGGCCCCCACAGTCCAGACAAATCTCTCTCACCCATGGTCCTGAGACCCAAGTAAACATTGGGTAAACATATATTAATTACCAATTGCATGGCATATGGCAGGCTTCTTGCTAGCTAGGTCTAATAACTTAAATTAACCCATTCTATGAATCCATGTTTTGCCACATGTTCCATGGCTTACCGATCTGCTGGCATGTTGTTCCTTGGGTGGCAGGCTGGCAACTCTGCCTTTCTCTTCCTGTCTGTCTGCTTGGATTTCCACCTGCCTCTAAGCTGCCTTGCCATAGGCCAATGCAGCTTTATTTATCAACCAATCAGAGCAACACATATTCACAGCATACAGAAAGACATCCCACAGCACCCGTAAAGTGAAATCTTTTTTTTTTTTTTTTTTTTTCTTTAAAGAGACAGGTTTCCTATGTAGCTCTGGCTGGCCTGGAACTGACTGATAGGTAGATCACGCTGATCTTAATCTCATAAAATAAAGTCCTTTATTTCTGTCCCTAACACTGGAATTATGTGTGTAACACTGTACCTGGCTTTTTTAGGTTTTTAAAAGTGGTAGGAGAGTGGGCTGGGGGTCATAGCTGGTTGAAGCTTTATGTTTCCTGACTATTCTGTATTCAACTATCGAAATTGATCTTTGTAAGCCACTGTGCTATAAAGGGGGAATGTTGCCGGGTGGTGGTGGTGCATGCCTTTAATCCCAGCACTTGGGAGGCAGAGCCAGAAGGGTCTCTGTGAGTTCTAGGCCAGGCTGGGTAAGTTTCAGGAAAGGCACAAAGCTACACAGTGAAACCCTGTCTCGAAAAACCAAAAAAAAGGAGGGGGGTGTTGATGGTTTACTGTCCTACAGTGAGGAGCTCATGTGTGGCCTCCACTGCAAGATCACCACACACCCTTTAAAAAAGCAGAGTGATGGGGCTGGAGGGACGGCTCAGTGGTTGAGAGCCCAGGCTGCTCTTCCAGAGGACCTGGGTTTGATTCTCGGCACCTACACGGCACCTCACAAGCACCTGCTCCAGTAAACTACAGTTCTAGGGCATTTGGTGCCCTCTTCTGGCTTTAGCTCCCAGTACATGTACCTGGTACATAGACATACATGCAGGCAAAACCCCCATACAAATCATATAATAAAATTTAAAAAAAATAGTGATTAAAAATGTGGTTGTTGTTGTTGATTGAATCATTTCATGTCTTCTCTTAGGCTGAGTGTGGGAGTAGTTTTCCTCAAGTTGTTGGCTCACTGTTTCTCTTTCCTGGTGGTCCTAAGTTTATTCATCTGATGTATCATTTTGCAAGATATGTTGCGATCAAATATATTAAAACAAAATCTAATGGTAAGTTTACTTACACTTTATTTTGCTTTTTTCAAAACATCTGTGATCATGCTTTATAAATACATATTTTCAATTTAATGCAACATTAACATTGTGTCAATTTTTCTGTAAATAGATGATTTATCCCAATTACATGTAATCCAAGCTATTTTATATAAAATATGTATAGTTGGATTTTTCATTGCTTTGGAGTAACCCTGGCTGGCCCTATTCTCACTCTGGCCAAGGCTGACCTTGATATTCTGATCTTCCTGTCTGTACCTCCAAACTCCTGGGATGATAGGTGTGCACTACCATGCCTAGCTAAGTATTTGGATTTAATAAGAATTTATTTTGTATTTGGGTTTTTGAACATAACTTCTTATTTAAACTAATTTTAGTGAGAGTTTCAGTTTCTAGGTGACTTCTGAATCCAGTGAACTAGTTTCCTTCAAGTAATAAGACATTGTGGAGGTTTCTGTGCAGCATGCTGGGATGTGGATACATTTTTTTTGTTGTTTGTTTTTTCCAGACAGGGTTTCTCTGTGTAACAGTCTTGGCTGCCCTGGAACTCAGGTTGTAGACCAGGCTGGCTTCGAACTCAGAGATCTACTTGCCTCTGCCTCTTGAGTGCTGGGATTAAAGGTGTGTCTACCACCCGGCTTGGGTAAGTTTTTTGGTTTTTTGAGATAGGGTTTCTCTGGGTAGCTTTGGTGCCTGTCCTGGATCTCGCTCTGTAGACCAGGCTGACCTCGAACTCAAAGAGATCTGGCTCTGCCTCCCGAGTGTGTGCCACCACTGCCTGGCCTAGGGTAAGTTGTTTTAACTGCAGTGTGGAGACCCTGCCTAGGAGAATGTCCTTATCTTTATCGTTGATCTGTCTTTACAGTAGTATTTACAGATAAATACCTGACCTCTGATATGTTTGTATGAGTTCTTCATTGGTTATCAGTAACAAAGTGAAGAGTTGCTTAAAAAATGGCACAGGTTTATTTTATATTATTTTTCTCCTGTTTGTCTTACTGGAAAGAGGAGCTCATGGCGATGCTGTCTGATCTTGTCTTCCATATAGATTCTCAACGTTTTGCAGAAACATTTAATGTAAAGTCACAAGATATGCACAAGTGCATTGCCAGAAGCCATGTAGCACGTAACAGATTTTTACAAATTTTGCAAAGAGAACATTATGTTACCCAAAAATACCAGGAAAATGCACAGTAAGTAATATTTTAAATTTAGAAAATAGTTTTCTTTTTAAATAAATACCAATATAAACAAGCCTAGATATAATTTCTGCCTACTTCAAATTCTTGGCTATTAATATTGTATTTTAATTATATAGTTTTTAAAATTATTAATTTTTTTATGTGTTTGGGTGCTTTACCTGCATGTGTCTGTACGTCACAGGTACCTGGTGCCCACAGAGGCCAGAAGAGGTGTTTGTTCTCCTTGGAAATGGAGTTACAGACAGTTGTGAGCCAGCATGTGGGTCCTAGGAATTGAACCAGAGTCCTTGAAGGCAGCAAGTGCTCTCAGTTGCTTAGCCATCTCTTTGGTCCTGGAGTTGTAAACTTTTCCATGTTTCCATTATGTATTTAATGTTTATTTCATAGTTTGAAGAGATAATTTTATACCTCTCAACAAGTACTCCATATTAGTCATTCTATAGTAGACCATCATATTTAGTGGTTTGTTTATTTGTATGGTTATTTATTTGTTGTTATTTGGGAGGGTATTTCCATGAAGTCCTGGTTGACTTGGACCTTGCCATGTAGACCAGGCTAGCATTGAACTGTGTTCTTCCTCTACATCTGGAGGGTTGGATTACAGGCATGTGTATATACATGAGTATATGCACACTCCAGTTTATAGTACTTATATATGTTTATCTGCTTAACAAATCTTTTTTTGTGTGTGCACTGGTGTCAGAGCATGAAATGAGACAGGCAAGACTGTCACAGAATAGTTTGTCTCTTTACTTTTACATGTAAAAATAAACATGTGTGTACACTCCATATTGTGCAAGTGGAAGTCAGAGGACAGCTTTTGAAAGTTGAGTCTCACCTCTGCTGTATGTTCTGGGGATCGAACTCTGGATGTCAGGCTTGGAGGCTAATGCTTTTCCCCATTGAATCATCTTGCCGTCCCTTTAATTTTTACTATTAAAACATTATAAAAGGAGAAAATAAACAAGTGGGCCATACCAGTTCATTATAACGGAAATGTTCTTTTCTGTTTTTTTCTTGCAGTCTGTCTGTTAAACAAGTACGAAATTTGAGATCAGAATGCATGGTCCTACAAAACCAAATTAAAAGGTAAGTGACTTTTAGAGCTGGAATTTACCTCACGCAAAGTTTAGATCTTGAATTTTATGAGTGATGAAACCACTGAAAATAGAAATAGAATAACCTGTCATTAGCTAGTTGATGCTAGGACTAGAGCATGTTTTTTCTCACTTTTAATAAAGTTCTTAGAAATTATTATTGCTTTGAGGTTGAGTTCTTTTTGTGTTTGTTTTTTTTTTTTTGAGATCGACTCTCACAATGTTTGTAGCCCTGTCCGGTCTGTGACTTTATATAGATCAGGCTAGCCTTGAACTCAGAGATCTGTCTGCCTCTGCCTACTGAACATTAGGATTAAAGGTGTGCACCACAGCATCCAGCTGAGAGCTTCACTGTCACTATCATCGTCGTCATCATTTTTAATTGAAATGCCTGTTTGTAGATTTGCAGATCAATTGGTTTCTTGGATGTAAAATTACCATGTGAATATTTTATGACTAATTCAATTGTTTAATTTTCTTTTTTTTAGACTAGACCCCTGTGATGACAAGAGTAATATACAAGAAAAAATTCAAAAGGTGAGATACATTTTTTTAAATAGCAGAGGGTCTGTTCATTATGAAAGTCTATAGGGTATTAATGGTAGTATTTTTCTAGATCAGTATATTTCAGAAACAGAACAATATAACTCCAAGTGAGAAGCAGCGACAAAGAACATATGTGTGTGTGTGTAATATATATATATAAACTTTAGTTTTGTTTAAAAATGTAATTTATTTATATACATGGGAGATAACAAAATGTTAATAGTAGGGCATTGGTAGAAAGGTTATGTTTTCTAAATTTTCTAAGTTTTCTATAATGAATCTTTAGCATATGAAGGCAAAATGTTACTTGAAAAAACAAGAAAGATCAGGAGAGAATGCTCAGAGGTTGAGAGCACTGCTCTTCTGGAGGACCCAGGTTCAGCACTCATAGAGCCAGCCCCTCATAATCACCTTAACTCCAGTCTCAGGAGATTGGATGTCCTTTTCTGGCCTTAGCTAGCAGTGGGTGAATCTGGTACACAGACATACATGCATGCAAAACACTCAGACACCTCATCATCATCATCATCAAATGTTAAAAAAATAGGAAAATTATTATTTAAAAAAAGACCTTGCCGGGCGGTGGTGGCACACACCTTTAATCCCAGCACTTGGGAGGCAGATCTGTGAGTTCAAGGCCAGCCTGGTCTCCAAAGCGAGTTCCAGGAAAGGCACAAAGCTACACAGAGAAACCCTGTCTTGAAAAACCAAAAAAAAAAAAAAAAAGACCTCATTGCTTTCAAAAGAAACTAAGTTCATATGTTTACACTAACTTAACTTCACTGTGAACAGGCTATTGTTTCTCATTTGCTTTTGTGCGTGTTTGCTGACCTACTCCTGCTTACTTATTTACTTCATCTTGTATTTTTTTGAGATAGGGTCTGGATACATAGCTGTCCCGGAAGTCAGTATGTAGATCTTACTGGCCTAGATCTCATAGAGATCCATCTGCCTCTGCCTCCTGAGTGCCTTAGAAGGCAAGTGCAACCACGCCCCTGACATTTGTTTTCTTCATTTTTGAGCTTGCCATATGGAATACAATTCTTGAATGGTAGTATAAAGATTTCTTAAATTTGTTGAAAATTATATAAGCTATATTTTCCCTAAGAAATTCTTCAGGTCAGCTGTGGTGGCACAAAAAGTCTTTAATCGTAGCACTATAGGCAGACTCTGAGTTGGAGGCTAGTGTGGTCTAAGCCAGTTCTTTGCCAGCCAAGATTATGTAGTAAGACCCTGTCTCAAGTCCCTTCTTCCCAAGACAGGGGAAAAAAATCAAGAAAAACATTTTTTTCAAGCCCTTTTGGAGATATATCAGTACTTTAAACAGTTACATTACAGTCACCTAATTTTCTTTCCGCTATATTTCTTTGGTTAGTAGGGGTGAACACATTTATGCCAACATTTTTTTAGAGCACATATATGTTATGTGTGGATTTTATATTTTGTTTTGTTTTCAAAGGTTCGGTCTTTGTGGACTACTGTGAATGAGATACCTGTGTTTTTGGAAAAGGAGAAAGAAGTTGTTAGTTCAGTCTTTAGTCATGTTAACCAGTGTGCTTTGGATGGAACTAATGTTGCTGTTAATATTCCAAGGCTCTTACTTGACAGAATCGAGGAGCAGATATGTCAGGTAAGCTTTACTGTTAAGGAAATGTGTTTTCCACATTTACACTTCCTGTCAACTCAGTGATTTCTCCTGCTGCCCGAGGTTGTGTTTTTTATTGTCTCCAGTGAGGCCGTCATAGGGTCCTGTCAAAGGTGTGTGCGTTTGCAAACATTTCCTTTTGTTCTCTCTCCTCCTTTGTACAGTTTTGTGTAGTATAGAGAACTTAAGATGGCAAAGTGTGAAGACAGTACTGTTTTGGTTCTTGACACTTTGTGTGTGTGTGTACACATGTATGAATGCACACATGCCATGGTGTATATTTGGAGGTCAGAGGACAGCTTATGGGAGTCTATTCTTCATGTTTGTCCTGGGGTTGAACTCAGTTTGACAGGCTTTGTGGCAAGTGTCTTTATCCCTGAGCCATGTAACTCCCTCTGAATTAGTTTATGAACTCCCCCTTGCTCAGCCTCCCCAGCTGGGATTGTGGCCCCATCAAGCCCAGCTCTCCTTGTGTCTCTTGTTTTGAGACAGGATCTGCTATATAGCTCTGGCAGGCCTGGAACTGGATTTGTAGACCAGGTCTGCCCCTGTCTTCCAAGTGCTGGGATTAAAAGTGTGCACCGATATGCTTGGCTTCCAGATGGCATTTTATAAATTCTGTATGCTCTGGCTTTTTTTTTTTTCCCTTCTTAAACTCATCTCTATTTGTTTTTAACCAGAATGTGACTTGGGAAGTCTGTTTTCATTCACAAGCTTTGCTGAGTTTCTTTACAAGTCTTAGAAGGATTTTGTTCTTCAGTACTTTGGAAAACAAGTCATGGGAGAGATTACTTCCAAATTGCTTCCTTTCCCTTATCATTTTTTCCTGTGGGTTTTCATACTGCTGGTCCCCTCCCCCATCTAAATTCTAAGAGGAAGGGCAGGTTCTTTATTGTTTTTGTGGTTTTTTGTTGTTGTTGTTTTGAGATAGAGTCTCTCTATGTAGTCCTGTCTATCCTGGAACTTGCTATGTAGACCATGCTGGCCTCAAACTCATAGAGATCTGCCTGCCTCCTGAGTGCTGGGATTAAAGATAAACACCACCATGCCTGGCCCTCCAAATATATGTGTATATTTTATGCCCAGTTTTCTTTCTGTCGCTGTCATTTACCTACATTTTCTTAACAGTGCCATGGTTTCAACAGCTTCCTTCCTATTAATAATTTTGTTTTGTTTTTTTTTCCAAACATCGTCTCATTGTTTCTGACTGGCCTGGAACTAGCATTGTAGACCAGGTTGGCCTTGAATATATGAATTCATAGATATCCACTTACCTCTGCTTCCTGAATGCTAGGATTAAAGACATGCATCACACCATCTGGTCCCTATATGATACTACTAAACTGATATTTCTAGTCCTACCATCTGTGTATTTCTGTCTTCGTATGGGACATTTTAATTGTGTGGCTTACTTATTTTTCCTTAGTAAGTACAGTTTATTTAGTACCTCCCACCTATGCAGTATTGACTGTAGTATATAGAAGTTTCATAGATAAAATATTTTGTGAAGAGATTTCACTTTAGGATGCATATATGTACATCAAATTCATAGTATGTAACACTCAAGATGTATAAATTCAGATTCCTATAGAGTATAGGCAGGTATCAGAAAAGACATTAATTAAGCTGAAAAATACAAGTAAGGCAGGAAATGGTGATGTCTTTAGAGAAAAATCACTATTAACTTTTTTGTTTTAGATAGTCTTACTGTGTAGCTCTGGTTAGCTTAGAAGTCATACCAGGCTGGCCTTGAACTCCCAGAAATCCGCCTGCCTCTGCTTCCTGAGTGCTGGGATTAAAGGCTTGTAACACCATGCCTGGCTTCCATCTTGTTTTTGGAGACAGGTTCTCACACTGGGACCAGAGCTTACTGATTAGGGTGGATTGGCTGGCCAGTGAGTTCTAGGGATGCTCCTATCTTCATTTTGCCAGTGCTGGGATTACAGGTAGTTGCCACCATGCCCACCTTTTCTCTGGGAAAAGGGGCCCTCATGTTCAGATGGCAAACCCTATAAGGATTGAGTTCTCTCTCTAGCCCCCTAATTTGTTTCTTTTCTTCCTCTGTGCCTGTGCGTGCACTTGTGTGTATGTGTGGGTGTTCTTAGGTACAGGAGCACGTGAAGGCTGGAGGACAATTCAGGTGTCTTGTCTTGTTTTCCAGGTGCCAATCCATCTTATTCTTTTGAGACAGGTTCTCTTAGTGACCTGCAACTCACCAAGTAAGCTAGGCTGGATGGCACTTGCAACTTTTGTTAAAAAATAAATTTGTCACTTGGAAAGCAGAAAATGGCAGATCTCTTTAGTGCAAGGCCAGCCTGGTTGACATAGTGAGTTCTAGTACACCTGAGCTACATAGTAAGAACCCGTCTCAAAGAAAAAAAGAAATTGTGACCTTATTTGCAAATCTGCTTTTTCTCTTTAGGTTTAAAAAAAAGAAGATTGATTTGTTTTACTTTTTATGGGAATGAGTGTTTGCCTCTGGTGTGTGTGTGTGTGTGTGTATGTATGTATGTGTATGTATATGTACACTGCATGTATACTTGGTGCCCAAAAATGCCACAAGAGGGAGGCATCTGGTTTCCCAGGACAGACATGAAGAAGAAAGACAGTTGTCAGGAGCCGTGTGGGTGCTGGGAACTGAACCGAGTCTCCAGCCCTCTATTTACTTTTCTTTCCATCTACTTGTGTTTACTTTCTTTAGCTTTTTGCATAATAGAAAAAAGTTGTGTGAATTCTTTGATAGTTTTCATTGGATTGAAATTATTTATATAGTTTAATGTTTGGTGGTAATTGATTTTTTTTCTTTTTCTTTTTTTTTTTTGTTTTTTTGAGACAGGGTTTCTCTGTGTAGCTTTACGCCTTTTCCTGGAACTCATTTGGTAGTCCAGGCTGGCCTCGAACTCACAGAGATCCGCCTGCCTCGGCCTCCTGAGTGCTGATATTAAAGGCATGCGCCACCACCGCCCGGCATGATTTATTTTTTAATCTAATGTTATATAATAGTGAAAAGCATAAGTATGTAACAGTTTATTACCATAAGAACCTACAGATTTTGCTTTTTTTTTCTCCTTCTGAATCTTTAGTTGCAGATGGGAAATGTTTATGAGGCTGGAAAATTGAACCTTTTAACAATTATTCAGTTGTTAAATGAAGTCTTGAAAGTAATGAAATATGAACATTGTAAGGCTGGCCAAGCAAGATTGACAATAGACCTTCAGTACCTTGAAAAAGAAACCAAATTTCAGAGGGAAAGATTATCAGATATGAAACATATGAGGTACACAGAACGATCTTTTGTTATTTCACTGTCGGGTGAATAGGGTGGTTTTCCCAGCAAAAGTTGTGTATAATTCTTCAGCTTTGGCAAATAAGTTAAGAAATATTGGTATTTAAGAGTCTTATATGAAATGAATTTCCAGAGAGACATGTGAGGTAAAGGACAAATAATATAGTTTTTATCTTTTTTGGAATAAATTATTTCCCGTATGATAATTCTTTCTGTTTTTGAGACAGTGTCTCACTTTGTAGGCCTGGCTGACTGGAACTCAACAATGTAGAACAGGTTAACCTTGAACTCATACATGGCAGTAAATGCCTGTAACCCTAGTAGTTGGGAGGTTGAGGCACAAGGATTTGAATTTGGGGCCAACCTGCTCTAATAGTGAGATTCCCCTGAAAACTGAACATGAGAAAAGATTCTCATTTGAACAGAGACCACGAGCTTGGGCTCCTTTTAGGGGTTGATCGAGGAGTGGAGGAATTCAGAGTGATGATTAGGGTGAGGGTGGGGCTGAGGGAGACAGGGACTATGCCTTGTGACAGAAGCTTGTAATCCCAGCACTTGGGAGGAGGGTGAGGAGCTCAAGACCATTTTCTGCTAAATATCCTAGGCCAGCCTGCACTCTATGTGACTCCGTCTCAAAAGCTTGTTTGTAGATAAGCAGAGTAGTAGATGTATGATTGCTTTTTTGTTTTAAGAGGGGAAAAATAGTATTTGAAGTTAATTCAGTTTCTATGTAGGTTAATGGTTAATTTTTGTTTTATATTCTTTCCTGCCTTAGTACTATTGTTTTAAACTGTGCTGTATTTTTATTTGTCCTTCAAATACAGTTATTTCTTATATCATAGGCATAAACTAAAAGAGAACGTCACCGCAATAAGACATTCTACCATTGAAAAGGAAGGAAAATGGCATAAGAAGTGGGAAGGATTTCTTGGTCTGTCTCCTTTCAGTCTAGTTAAAGGCGGGGCTTCAGTAAGTACTGTAGACTTGTGTTTGGAGAAGTCTTTTAATTTATAATGCTACAGTAACCTAGAAATTTCTGTGTATGCATGTATTTATTGTGTTTACATTGAAGTCAGAGTTGTTTTTCTTCTCCCAATCATTGTATGTTATTGTATGTTTGAGGGCACAGGATGATTTATGGAGTCAGTTCTTTCCATCTCTTTCACCCGTGTTCCTGGAATTCAACTCAGACTCTTGGGCTTCCTGGCAGGTGCTTTTACCTGCTGAGCCATCATTAGCTCAAGTTGTTTTGTGTGAGACAGTTTCATGTATTGCAGGTTAGCCTTCAACTTGCTGTGTAGCTGTTGAAGAAAATGACCTGCTTGATCCTCTTGCATCCGCTCCCAAATGCTAGAAGTATAAGCCTGCACCACCATGCTTGGCTTTGGGTTTTTAGACACGGGTACCTCTTGTGTAGATATGTATCCCAGGCTGATCTGGAACACATGGAGCCTAAGCTGTCTACATCCTAGAATTATAGGTGTGTGCTGCTGTGCAGTTCAGATGTTTTAAATAATTTCTATAAATTTCCTAAATAATAGTTCTTCATCAAGCTACTATCACTTATAGTTATTTTAAAATTGGGTTAAAATACTATTAAATAAAATTTGAAACTTTTTTATACAAGTATTATATTCCTTGATTTAAAAAAAAAAATGTTTGTAGGGCCGGGAGAGATGGCTCATCAGTTAAACCCATTGGCTACTCTTGCAGAGGACCAAGATTTGAGTCCTAGCACCCACTTGGTGGCTCATAACCAGCTAAAACTCCAATCTTAGGGTATCTGATACCCTCTTCTGGCCTCCGTGGGCACCAGGCATACAGATAGTGCATGTACATGTAGGAAAAACGTCCAAACACATAACAATAAAGAAATACAATAGTCACAGGATAAATGTTTGGTAATTCATTGTTAGGGGAAAACAATCCATTCATAGATGAACTTTAACTTTGTCATTGTGGTTGTTTGTGAGCATTTACTTTATTATTGTGAATTCTGTATTTTAAGGCTGTGGATCTTTTGCCTCCCATGTCTCCCCTTTCGTTTGATCCTGTGTCAGAGGAAGTATATGCAAAGAGTGTACTTTTAAAGTATCCTGCTTCACTTCCAGGTTGGTAAGCTCCCCGTAGTCCCTTTTAAAGAAAGTAAATTGTAAAGCATTGACTACCTTGGAATGTACTGTGTAGACCAGGCTGGCTTGGAACTTGGAGCTGTTCTCCTGCCTCTGTCCTGAGTGCAGGTATAAGTGTGCACTTGGTTTATTTCTAATTGTATATGATAGTACAACTGGGTTCTCTCTTTTTACCATGTAAGACCCTAGAAGCAAACTCAGATAATTAGGCTTGGTGGTAAAGTGCCTTTACTACTGAGCCATCTTGCCTGCTCTTCAGTTATTTTTACTGTGAAATGTATATAGCATAAAATTTTGGTGACAAAAATGTCATGAAAAAAGGGTAGAACCCGACCTATCATTTGCAAAACATGAATGCTTGAGCCTATCTGAGGGTTGGGATTAAGATGTGAGACATTAAACCTGGCATTTACTCAGTACTGAATGTTATGACAAATCATCTCAGACTTCGATGGAAAAGTGGTTTCCTGCCTTCTGTTTGTTCTCTCTGACATATTGACCGCCTGTCTCATTGTCATTCATTTGTACAGTTAGGCTATAATTTCTGGTTGCTTATAGGACTTTTCTTTTCATGTTATGCTGGTTTGTTGGGACATGCCTAAATGTAGGTTTGTTTTTAATCTATTTGGGTTGTGTATGTTTTCTAGCAGCTCATTATTTTCCAAGTCTTTTCTAATATCGCCTGTCTTTAATTTTTAAACATTTTATATATGTGTGTTTGTGTGTGTGCGAACATGTGTATGAGGGTGCCCACGGAGGACAGAAGAGGTGTCGAATACTCCAGAGCTAGAGTTAAGACATTTTTGAGCTGCTTCATGTGGGTGCTGGGAGCCAAACTCTGGTCCTGTAAGAGCAATAAGCTGTAGTTGGACTTTTTTTGTTGGGACTGGACTGTTGGCTCCCTAATAATGACACAGAGACTTATTATTGTGAAAGCCTGGCCAATAGCACTAGTTCTCATACTCAAATCAACCCATTTCTATTCATCTATGTGCTGCCACATGCCCTGTGGCTGTTCCCTCTCCTCCTACATGTCTTGTTCTCTGTCTCTACATCTCTGCCCTTCTTCTTCATAGCATCCTCTGTGCCTGGAAATCCTGCCTAGCTATTGGCTGTTCTGCTTTTTATTAGACCAATCAGAGTGACAAATCTTTATACAGTGTAATCAAATGTCTTGCAGCAATAAGTACTTTTAACTGCTGAGCCATCTCTATCTTCATCTTTCATTTTTGAATCCTTTCCTTCTGGAACTCTGTCTTAGTTAGGGTTTCTATTGCTGTAAAGAGGCACCATGACCTCTTCTTATAAAGGAAACAGTTAATGGGGTGGCATGCAGTTTCAGAGGTCCATTATTATGTAAGGTGGGACATGGAGGCATGTAGGCAGACATGGTGATGGAGCTGAGAGTCCTACATCTCTAGCAGCAGACAACAGGAAGTGGTCTGAGACACTGTGCATAGATTGAGTATATATGAGATCTCAAAGCCCTCCTCCACAGTGACATACTTCCTCCAACAGGGCCATACCTATTCTAACAAGGCCACACCTCCTAATAGTGCCTCTCCTTTTGGGGGTCATTTTCTTTCAAACACAGAAAAATCCTATTAGGATTCTGTTTTGTCATTGTTGTTACTCATTGTATTTTAGGCAGTGTCTAACTGGCACACTAGGCCAGCCTCAAACTTGGGATTCTGGTGCCTCAGTTTCCCAAATGCTAAAATTACAGGTATGTGCCATCACTTGTGGCTAGAACATCGAATTCTGTCTTTCATCTCTGTTAAGTTCTCATTTTTATATACAAATCTTCTTCTTCTTCTTCTTCTTCTTCTTCTTCTTCTGCTTCTGCTTCTGCTTCTGCTTCTGCTTCTGCTTCTGCTTCTGCTTCTGCTTCTGCTGCTTCTGCTTCTGCTTCTGCTTCTTCTGCTTCTGCTTCTGCTTCTGCTTCTTCTGCTTCTTCTGCTTCTGCTTCTTCTGCTTCTTCTGCTTCTTCTGCTTCTGCTTCTGCTTCTGCTTCTGCTTCTTCTTCTGCTTCTGCTTCTTCTTCTGCTTCTGCTTCTTCTTCTGCTTCTGCTTCTTCTTCTTCTGCTTCTTCTTCTGCTTCTGCTTCTGCTTCTGCTTCTGCTTCTGCTTCTGCTTCTGCTGCTTCTTTCTTCTTCCAGCCAGGGTTTCTTTGTGTAGTAGCCCTGGCTGTCCTGGAACTCACTCTGTAGACCAGGCTGGCCTGGAATTTACAGAGATCCACCTGCCTCTTCCTCCTGAGTGCTGGGATTAATGGTGTGCGCACCGCCCGGCCAGTTGTTTACTTCTTATTGCAATACTTGGTTGCTATTTTACCTTTGGTGGGTCTCTCCAAATGGAGGAGTCCATGTTGGCCTGGAACTCTGTAGCATAAGATAATCTTGAGCTCAGCTTTCTTTTCTTTCTTTTTAAAAATGATTTCTTTTTATTTATGTGCATTGTTATTTTGCTTGCCTGTTTGCCTATGTGAGGGTGTCAGAAGCCCTAGAACTGGAGTTACAGACAGTTGTGAGCTGCCATGTGGGTGCTGGAAATTGAACCCAGGTCCCCTGGAAGAGGAGCCATTTCTCCAGTTCTGAACTCTGCTTTCTAAGTGCTGGGATTATGAGTGAGCCACCACCTCTTCTTTATTTGCCAGAAAGATGAGTTTCAGCTCTGCCTACCAGCAACAGTTGATATTTATAGTGGTGTGTAGTAGTTTGTTTGTTTTTGTGGTTTTCTACTAGTTTTGTGATATTTGTGTTTCTTCTTATTTGGGGAATGTTTTGTGATTCCGTTATAATCAAAGGTGCAGAGGGTTTTGAAAAGGTTGAGGTGGAGTCTGGCAGTGGTGGTGCACACCTTTAATTCCAGCACTTGTGAAGCAGAAGCAGGAGATCTATGAGTCTGAGGCCATCCTGGTCTATAGAGTGAGTTTCAGGATAGCCAGGACTACACAGAAACTCTGTCTTGAAAAGACAAAAATGAAAGAAAGAAAGGAAAGAAAAGGTTGAGTTGATATACTATGAATACTACCATAAGATGAAGGAAAAATCTTTACATAGCATTTGCATTGGCTTATGCAGTGACACTTTGGTTAAATGTTTAAGTATGGAAAGATTCTTAGATGTTAATGTCTTAAAAAGGAGGGGCCCCTAGAATCTCATTTGCCAGTCTCCTTTCCTGGCGTGTCTCAGTGGTGGTTATCTCTTCCTCAGTACCATAAGCCGTGGCCCATGCTCTTGCAGATGAAATCTGTACCCTACCCTCCTCTTGGTGCCTGAACGTCTTCTTTCCGCTCTTTCTCTGGGACTGGTGTATATCTTCTGCTTCCTTACATACTTCTGGCATACTGCTGTAGCAGTAGAACAAAGCACTTGAGTCACCACTATCCTAGACTGACTGCTTGGTGTCAAAGTCTCTACCTTTTATTTCTTTGCTGAGTTAGTGTAGTATGGTAGTGACGTAGTTATTTAATGCTTGGATGGTGAAAAAAATGTGTAGGCTGAGTGATGTCATAAATGATCGAAATATAGTAAGTACCTTTTGTTTTTGCTTGCTTATATTAGCACATGATTTATTCACTTAAAAATGAAACATGATTATATAACTGAATTTGGTGCTGATGAGCAAACTCAGGGCCATGCACAACATATATCTAGCACCCCCTTTTTTGTTTCAAGATGAGTTTTCTGTAGCCCAAGCTGGCTTCAGACTGCATAGTGGAAGCTGGCCCTGAATTCCTGCCTTTAACTTCCATGTGCTGGGCTTGTAGAAGAACAGAACCATGCCTGGTCGGCTACATTGTTCTTTTTATAAAAGCCTGTTACCAGCAATCTGTTACTTCTTTATTACTTTGTCTTAACAACTTGTTGGTTATTTTTCTCCAAATATTTTGTGTATGCATGCCCACTACAAAGTGCATGTGGAAATCAGCATCCAACTTGTGGGAGTTAGTTTTCTCCTCGTGTGGGTGGAGAGAAGCTAATTCAGTTTGTCAGGATTGGTGGCATGCACCCTTAGCTGCTATGCCAACTATCTTACTGGCATTAGGTTTACAAAAAAAACTTTCTTGTGTGGTGGCTGTGGGTGTGTAAGTATGGGGCAGGGTCTCTTGTTGCTTTTTTACAATTCTGCAAGGCCAGTTGACCTGCAGTCCCCCAGTTTTTGTATTTCTGTCTCCATTTCCTGCAGGGGTCCTGGGGTTGTAGATATACTATGCCTTGGGCTCTGGGGGTTGAACCAAGTATTCAGTTTGTATGACAGGTTGTTTTTTTTACCCACTGAGCTATCACCTTGGCTCCTTACTTGTGTTTATAATATCTTTCTGGTTTTTTTTTTTTTTTTTTTTTCCCATTTAGAAGCTATTCTAAACAATTCGGCATGAAGCTCAATGATAAAGCACCTGTGTAACATTAACAAAACTTGTGTTTGAACCTTGGTTTCAGGGGGAAAGTATAGGTGTTGTACCATTTCTAGAGGTCCTTGAATATTAGCACACAAGAACATAACTAAAAAATAATTTTTGCACTTCCTTAGATACACATGAAGAACATAACCAAGAAAATGGTAGCAGAAAAGAAACTGATACCCCAGGAGGTGTGTGTGATCTAGCCAACAGGTAAAGCATTTGACTTTTATGCTGACTTGATTTGAGTCTCATTCTGAGCCAGTTTAGAACTTTCTGTACTGTAGAATAGTGTGTTGCTTTTTCCTCTCAACCAGACAGGGTTTTTCCTACTGCAGACCCACATTACAGAAGACATTCAATACTTGCTGTGCCTGGGCATTTTTTCCTTCTGTTTATTTGAATATTGGGTTATATGGGGATCATGTGAGTTTTGAACAAAGTACAGATTTGGAAATTGCATAAGGTAAGTTTAGGAATTTTTGCCCTGTTTTCTATGTGTGTGAACTATTTTTGAAATCACTCTTAACTATTGAGTCTAAACTTCGGGGCATTTGTGGTCATCTGGTTTGGTAGGGAACTTTCAGACCAGTGCTTTCTGTTGCTATGGCTGAGTTAATGTACTTCATTTGGTCCACCCTTTCCTGCTTTAGCCTGCACAGCTTGCTGCTTTCATCTGTATTCTAAAAGTTGTTTTTTAGTTTATGTTCTATTATGTGTATGAGTGCTCTGCTTGCATGAATGTAAGTGTACTGAGTGCATGCCTGGTGCCCTTGGAGGCCAGAAGTGGGTGCCACATCCCCTGGAACTGAAGTTATAGTTGTGAGCTGCATTGTAGGTTCTGGTAACCAAACACTCTGCAAGAAGAGCAAGTGCTCTAGAGGGCGAGGCCTTTCTCTGACCCATGTATTGAAGGCTTTTTTCTTATTATTTTTGTTTTTTGTTTGAGACAGAGTCTCACTGTGTAGCTCTGGCTCTCTTGGAATACATGCTGACCTTGAACTCACAGACACCTGTCTGCCTTAGTGCTAGGATTAAAGGTGTGCATACACCACTATACCAGACTTATACTGAAGTTTTTGATATTTTATAGAGAGTTAACATTCTTTAGGAAACATATTAGAAAACATCTGATTTACTCAAATCCCAAATTTAATATGGAAAAACCTAAACCTATTTTGTTACCACTTCCTTTAGGAATTCAATTCTATTTTCTTTATTGCCCGTTTTCTGTTAACCCATTTTAGCTTTTATAATCAGTGCCTGATAGGAAGTAAGAAACTAGCTGGATGGTGGTGGCGCACGCCTTTAATCACAGCACTCGGGAGGCAGAAGCAGTCGGATCTTTGTGAGTTTGAGGTCAGCCTGGTCTACAGAGCGAGATCCAGGAAAGGTGCAAAGCTACACAGAGAAACCCTGTCTCAAAAAAACCAAAAAAAGAAAAAAAGAAAGTAAGAAACTGATGACCAGTGAGATAGCTTAGTGATTAAAGGTTTTTACTACCAAGCCTGAGGACCTGAGTTCCATCCTGATCCTTCAGACTCACATCCTGGAAAGAGAGAATTAACTCTCCCAAATTGTCCACTGACTTCCACATGTGTGTTGTGAAATGCACAATGCCCCCATGAATTAAAAAAAAAGTAAAAAACTGTGAATTAAATGTATGTAATCCACATATTTTTTTATTGCAAGTAAGAATTATTTTTTTTAAAGAATTTATTTATTTATTATGTATTTAGCATGTATGACTGCAGGACAGAAGAGGGCACCAGATCTCATTACAGATGGTTGTGAGCCACCATGTGGTTGCTGGGAATTGAATTCAGGACCTCTGGAAGAGCAGTCAGTGCTCTTAACTTCTGAGCCATCTCTCCAGCCCAAGAATTATTATGTATCAGTGAAACAGGTACACTGAACAGATTCTTGGATTTATGTGTACATGTATGCTTTATTTATGCTTTATACTTGTTATGCAAGTGTGTGTGCTATGTGCGCACACACCCATGCATGTATGCATATGTGGAGGCCAAAGGTCATCACCAGGTGTTTTCTTCTGTTACTCCCCACCATATATTTTGAGACAGGATCTCATTGAACCTGGATCTCACAAATCAGCCACGTTGGGTGGCTAGTGAACCTTTGAGGTCCTTCTGTCTCTGTCTCCTAGGATTATAGGTTTTGGGCTGCCATGTCTGACATTTTTATGTTGAGGCTCTGAATTCTGGTCTTCCAGCTTGTGCAGGAAGCCCAGGAACCATCTCTCCAGCCTTTGTATTGTTTTTCACACTTATTTTGAGTTGGTTCATTCCTTCCTTCTACAGTGTTAGTTCCAAGGCCCAAACTCAGGTTGTCAGGCTTGGCCACAAGTGGCTTTACTTGCTGAGCCGTCTTGACAGTACTATTTTTTTTTTCCCCTTAGACAGGGTTTCTCTGTGTAGCTTTGGAGCCAGTCCTGGATCTCACTCTGTAGATCAGGCTGGCGTCGAACTCACAGAGATCTGCCTGGCTCTGCCTCCCGAGTGCTAGGATTAAAGGCATGCGCCACCACCGCCAGGCTCCTATTTTTTTTTTTTTTTAAAGATTTGTTTTTAGTATTTTTAATTATGTGTGTATGTGTATGGGGGTATGTGCACATGAGTGCAGGTGCCTGTAGGGTTCAGAAGAAGGTCTCAGATCCTCTGTAGTTAGAGGTTCATGTTGGGAGCTGCCCAGTATGTATGTTAAGAACTCGGCTTGGGTCCTCTGCAAGAGTAGTACTGCTCTTAAGCTTGGGGCCAGAGCTCCAGGGCCACATGTATTATTTGATTGATGTTTGGCTTATGTAGATTTCATTAGTCCAACTTCCCCAAGTGGAAGAGAAACATAAAAATAAGTTATCTATGAAAATTGTGAAGGGAAGATTATTGGGGAAAATGATATGAATTGAAAATAACAGTTAAAAACCATAGAAAGAGTACAGTTTTTAGAGTATTTTCAGGCCTTTTCACATTCACTTATCACAGGTAATCAAAGCACCCTAAGTTTTATTGTTGGTTTTGATTAGAGTAAGCTGATAGAGATAGCATTGTACTTGAATCAATAATTAATATTCAGTAGTAGTAGATTATTCCTTTGTTGTTGTGAGCACTCTCTTGATGGCAATTTTTACAAAATTCCCAGTGTATAGTGGTGATGCTATTTTCTTGATTTGTTTATTTACTTTTTGATATTTTCACTTTTTGAATTGCTAGTCTTCAGTTGCTATATAGACGAGGCTGACCTTGAATTTACAGAGCTGTACCTGATTTTTGCTTCCTGAGTCTTGGAATACAAGGGATGTGACATCACACCCATGTTTTCCTCTTTCCTTACATTGACATTCTTCCTAAACTTAGGTAAAAAACTAGATTCTAGTCTTGGCTTTCTTTTTTTTTTTTTTTTTAAGCTACACATATTTTTAATTAGAATATATTGACTAAACATAATGGTTTATTATATATTCATACATCATCCATAAATATTTTTATTAATTTGTTGAGAATGTAATACAGTGTATTTTGATTCACTACCCTCTCCCCCAACTCGTTTTGGATCTACCCTACCTCCCTACTCACCCAATTTCAAGGTTCTCCTTCCTCCAGTTGCTGAGGGTGTTACACCTATTACTAATTGATTTGTTTTAAATTTTATTTTGTTATTATTTAGTGTGTGTATAATGGGGTGATGGTGTGTGTGCACATGGCATTGTGTTCATGTGGAGGTCAGAGAACTTCTGGGGGTTGGTTTTCTCTTCCAGGGTGTTCTAGGAATTGAGCTTAGACCTCCAGTCCGGCACAGCCAGTACTTTTACCCATTGAGTCATCAGCTCCGACCCCCTTAAAAGATTAATTTTTATTTATGTGATATGTATATGTACATAGTTGCCGGGGAAGTCAGAAGAGGATGTTGGATCCCTTAGAGCTGAAGTTACAGGTGGTTGTGATCTGCCTATGTACATGTTTGGAACTGAACTTGGGTCCTCTAGAAGAGCAACAAATGCTCTTAACCATTGTGCTGTCTCTCTAGGCACCACCCCACTTCCAAAAACAAACAGAAAGAAAGAAAAACTCTGTGCATGATATTTAAAAAAAAACCCAACTCCGTTCTATTATGTAGTTCTAACTGCCCTGGAACTCAAGACCCACCAGATTAATTAGCAAAACTTTGTATTGTCATGAAGAGTAAGCCAAGTGCTTGCTCTTGGCAGTGCTCTCCCTTCTCGCTCGCTCTCTCACTTTCCCTTCTCGCTCTCTCTTCTCCTCTCTCTCTCTCCCTCTCTCTCTCTCCCCCTCTCCCCCTTCTCACTCTCTCTCTCTTGCTCTCTCTCTCTCTCCCCCTCTCTCTCCCCCTTCTCTCTCTCTTGCTCTCCCTCCCTCCCTCCCTCCCTCCCTCCCTCCCTCCCTCCTCGCGCGCGCGCTCTCTCGCTCTCCCTTCTCTCTCTCTCTCTCCCTCTCCCCCTCTCGCCCTCTCTCTGGCCTTAGAATTTAAAAGAGCTTTTGAAATTAAGATGAGACTTACTCTTTTCTTTTGTAACTGGGTCTCTTGTAGGCCAGGCTAGCCTCAAACTTGCTCTGTAGAAAGGATGATCTAGGCTATCCTTGAACTACTTTTTCTGTTTGTTTGTTTTTAAAGAAAGTTTATTTATTGTTTATGTGTGTACCTTGTGAGTTCTCACACTTGGGTTGTAAATGCACGGACCATGGCACACATGTGAAAGTCAGTAGATAGCTGACCTTCTGGGTCTCTCTTTCCACCTTTGTATGGGTCCTGGGGATCAAATTCAGCTTATGAAGCTTGCATTATGAGGTGTCAGGTGCCTTCTTCACACTTCTGACCTTCCTGTCTTAACCTACAGTTTTAGAATTACAGGCACATGGCTACCACTACACTGTTTATGGGGTGTTGAGGATTGTGCATGTTATGCGAACATTCTACCAACTTCATCCACATTCAGCCATATCCCAGGGTTACTTTAAAGTTATTTCTTTTAAGGTTTTTAAAGTGTAAAATAACTTGTTTTATAATTAACCTGAAAAGATACCATGGCATTTTAATGTTTGTGCAGAAGAGCAGAGGAATCTAAAAGACTACGGCACAGGCAGAATGAAGTTATCGAGAACTCTGAGCAAACAGTTTCATTCCATATGTAACAAAGTTGTCATAGAGCAGGAGTCACAGGAGAAACTGATTTTCAACATGAAACACCAAGTCTTTTGTTAGTTAAGGAATTTCGATCCACAAAATTAAAAATTTTATGATAATAAGAATCTCTGTACATGGGAAGAAGAAGCCCTTAGTGTGTCTAATCTCTGAAACAGATTAGTAGCTTACAAATTACTATTTTTATTATTACAACTTGTACTTCCATGAACATACATATTTTAGTTACTCTATTGTGTTTTTTCATGGCCTGAAAAGGAAGCAGTGTAAAGAGTATGTAATACAGACACACTAGCATTGGAGGTTTAGGTGGGTGGACTGCTAGTTGCTTTTTTTCATATTTAAAAAGACTATATTATTCTTTAATTGGTGCTGGAATTTTCAGGATTTCATGCAGGTCAGTATACTTACATTTTATTCTTGCTATGGAATTTTAATCTGTAGATGCTATAAAAAAAAAACTTCCACCCCCCCCATGATAAACTAAAATAAATATTTAAAAGGAAAAAAAAAACCTTATTATTATGTGTGTATCGTGGGGGCACAAGTGTGTCTGTGTGCAAAAGTTAGAGGACAACTTTTGAGAGTCTGTTCTGCTCTACACTGGGATCTGGAGATCAAGCTCAGGTTGCCAGGTTTACATGGTGAGTGTTTGCCAGTGAGCTATCTGATATTACAGGTGTGCGTTACCACGTCTGGTTAAAAGAATATTAAGGTCTCATGTACTGTGAAATTGTATTGACATGCTGAGCACATTGTAATAATGCAGTTCTAGTTAGTTGAATTTGGTTTTAAGTTGTATTGAAATTGTGTGTCAAGTGTGAAAATATTGACAAAAGTTATAAAGTAAGAAAGTTTGAGTTAATTGGGAGAATGATACACAGATTGGGCAGAAGTACTGCTCTAATTGTCACTAGACCTCCCTAGAATAAATTGCCTTTCGATGACCAGGACGAATTGAGTGAAATCGTCATGGACAGATACGGGGCAGACAATTTCTTAGATATTCAGATACACCAAGTTAGTTAATGTCTTCCTACTCATAACTGGGGTTTGCTGTCTTTTTTCTTTCAGCCCTGCAACTTTCCCCTTACAGTGTCCTTCGTCATCAGATACAAACAGTTTCACACTACTTGAAAAGGTATATTGTAAAACAATTTTCATTTTCGTTATGAGACACTGTAGGTCGAATTTCTCTGTGTCCCAGCAGCCACTCCCATATAAACGTACAGACACTTAATGTTAATTATAAGTGCTCAGCCAATAGCTCAGGCTTGTTACTAGTTAACTCTTGCAACTTAAATTAACCCATATTTCTTATCTAAGTTCTACTACATGGCTCATGGCTTGTTAACTTCATTGTCTACACATCCTGCTTCCTCTGTGTCTGGCTTGTGACTCCTCTGACTCCGTCCTTCTTCCCAGCATTCTCTTTGCCCCAAAAATCTCGCCTAGCCATTGGCCAATCAGCTTTTTATTAACAATGAGAGCAATACATATTTACAGTGTACAAAGATTGCACAAAACAAAAGTTGCACAGCAAGACATGGCCTTGCTAATTGACCCAGGCTCTTGTCTTGCACTTACTGTGTAGCCAGGCCAATCTTGAACCCATGGCAATTCTCTTGTCTCAGCCTCCCACGTATTGGGATTACACAGGTGTTTAATGCCTGGCTTTCAAAACAGTTTTAATTAATTGTGAATATAGTGATTTATAATAAAATATTACTTTTGGTGACATAACTTAATTACATTCAAAGCTTTTTCTCCCATTTTTGTACTTTTTTCTATTCTATTGCTAAATAAGAATATGGAATTATTTAGCTCTGCCAGTGAATGTATACTTCTATAATAGAATTGTCTTTTGTCAGTGTGGTGACACACACCTGTGAGCCTGGTGCTTGAGAGGCTGAAGTCTTCTGGTAAGGCTAGCTTGGGCTACATTGCAATTCAAGATTAGCCTGGCTACTTAAGAAGACTCTGTCTCAAAAAGTAAAACAATCCCACTTTTAACCCATGGAATGAAGAGAGCTTCAAAATCGGCCATGATTATTGAGGTTATACTGTATCTCTCTTTTTCAGGATCCAATTATGAGAACTCTCAAAGAGAAAACCATAATGACTTCCAGGAAAGTGCCAGACCCTGACATGGAAGACTCTCCTTTATCAGATACTTCAAAGAACATGCAGAGTAGTGGATTCAGAGGCAGAGAGCCAGTGACAAAGAGTGATCCATTCCAGAAAGAGCAAGATCATCTGGTAGAAGAGGTTAGAAAAAGATTATTGACAAATACACTTATGTATTTGTTCTTTTTCTTTTTTTTTCTTCTTTTTTCTTTTTCCCCCAAGACAGGCTTTCTGTGTGTAGTCCTGGCTATCCTGGAACTCACTCTGTAGACCAGACTGGCCTTGAACTCAGAGATCTTCTGCCTCTGCCCGGATGAAGTGTGTGTGCCACCACTGCCCAGCTTCATGTTTCATATTTGTTATTTTCTAAATGGTGTTGGGATCAGAAATGGAGTACAGTTATTGAGTAGCAGGGGTAATTTTAAGTAAAGGAAGTCACAGATAATAAAAAGTAAGGCTAGGGCCTGGAGAGATTGTTCAGTGGTCAAGAGCATGCACTGTTCTTGCAGAGGACCTGAGTTCTGTTCCCTGCACCTATGTCGGGTGGCTCACCACTGCTTGTAATTCAGTAGTCAGTGAATTTGATGTTTTCTTCTGGCCTCTTTGGTCACTGGACTCATGGGCATGCACATAAGACATAATTAAAAATAAAAGTAATCTTTATAAAATTCAAGACTATGGGCTAGAGAGATGGCTCAGAGGTTAAGTGCACCGACTGCTCTTCCAGAGGTCCTGAGTTCAATTCCCAGCACCCACATGGTGGCTCGCAACCATCTGTAATGAGATCTGGCACTGTCTTCTGTCTACCTGATAAATAAATAAAATCTTAAGGGTTTGGGAAGGCCCAGGGTTCGATCCTCAGTCGTCCCCCCCCCAAAAAAAAAAAATCTTAAAAAAAACCAACTCAAGGCTAAAATAAAATCAGCCTTCTTAAAAAGTAAAAGTAGGGTTGGGGATTTAGCTAAGTGGTAGAGTGTTTGCCTAGTAAGCACAAGGCCTGGGTTTGATCCTCAGCTCAAAAAAAAAAAAAAAGTAAAAGTAGATTTCTTGTAAATATATTTAGTTAAGATTGACATATTATTATTAGTTTTACTTCCCGTTCTATAAATATCATTCAGTGTATAAACGTAATACATATCCAGTAGTTTATGGATTAAACCATTACATAAATTTTCAGGCAAATGCCCTCAATGATTATAGTTATTTGAGTACTTATTTGTGTTTCTTAGCTGTTTTTAAATATAAGTACTAAAATTCTGTGATACCATAGAGGGAAGGTTTTGTTGACTTTGTTTTCTAAATATTCCAAAGTGACTAAAGATGTTGATAACAGTTCATTGACTTTTCTTTAAAGTTTTTTTTTTTATTTAGTTAAATTCTTTTTGTGTTTGCCTATATGTATGTAATGTATGTATGTATGTGCATCATGTGTTTGGTGCTAGAGGAGGCCAGAAAGAGGGTGTTGGATCCCTTGGAACTGGAGTTAGATTGTTATGATCCACCATGTGGTGCTGTGAACTGAACCTAGGTCCTCTGCAAGAGCAATGCATGCTCTTAGTTTCTGAGCTCGCTCTCTCTAGTCCTTGATTTTTTTGGTTTTTCAAGACAGGGTTTCTCTGTGTAGTTTTGGTGCCTGTCCTAGATCTCACTCTGTAGACCAGGCTGGCCTTGAACTCATAGAGATCTGCCTGGTTCTGCCTCCTGAGTACTGGGATTAAGGGCATCTGCCAACACTGCCTGGCTATTTTAATATTTAAAATTTTTTAAATTTATTTTTTATGCATGAATGTTTATCTGCATGTACGTATGTGCATCACATGTGTGCAGTGTCTGAAGAAGTCAGAAGCTGTTAGAGCCCATGGAGGCAGAGTTACTGATTGTGAGCCATCATGTGGGTACTGGGAACCAAACCTGGGTTCTCTGCAGGAGCGACTGCTCTTGTCTGCCAAGCCATCTCTCTGGCTCTTTTAATTTTTTTTCAATGAAACAGTTCTTATGTGTGTGTGGGGTGTGTGTGTGGTGTGGTGTGTGGTTGGTGTTTGTGTGTGGTATGTGTGTGTGATGTGTGGTGTGTGTATGTGTGGTGTGTGTATGTGTGGTGTGTGTGTGTGTGTGTGTGTGTGTGTGTGTGTGTGTGTGTGTGTGTGGTGTGTGTGTGGTATGTGGTATGTGTGTGTGTGATGTGTGGTGTGTGTGTGTGTGTGTGTGTGTGGTGTGTGTGTGTATGTATTCCATAGCATGTGTGTGTGTGTGTGTGTGTGTGTGTGTGTGTGTGTGTGTGTATTCCATACATGTGTGTGGAGGTAGAGGACTACCTGGAGGAGTAGGGTCTCTCTATTGTGGGTCCCTGGAAGCAAACTCAGGTCATTGTGGCAAGTGGCTTTCCCTGCTAAGCTGTCTTGCCACCCTCTAATTTGACTCCCCTTAGGTAGTCCTGTTTTGATGTCAAATGACTTGATCAGTACCCACAGGTCAGTTTATACAAACTAAATACTCAGGCTTTTCACCGTTGCTATCTTGACTGTTTTATTATTTAGCATTATTTGAATTAATATTTGATTAAACAATCATAGTATATCACAATTTACTTCCAAGTGACTTAAAAATAGGTTTTAGACTGTATTAATTCGGGTTCTAGTGTCTCTTTTATCAGTTTTGACCTTATTAAATTAGCACTGTACAATATCAGAGAATGGGATTAGTGCCTATTAATTTAACTATTTGTAGCATGAGGCCAATTTCGTGGTTTCTGAGTGCTTCTAAGCCTCTAATATTCTGTTAATTCTCTTTATTGACTACACCAAAAAGATGATCAGTCCTTTTAAAATTGGAATTCCTTAGTTATGGAAAATAAGGTACATTTTCAGTTTAATAGAATTTAGATTGCACTTGGGAAATGGAGGTAGGAATGTCTGGAATTCAAGGTCGTTCTCTGCTAAATAATGAGTTTCAGGCAATCCTAGGCTACATGAGACTGTCCCAGCAAACAAAACAAAGTAAAAAAATACGGGCCTGAGAGATGGCTCAGTGGTAAGAGCACTTGTTGCCTGTCCATAGGATCCAGGTTTGATTTCTAGCATCCACATTTTGGCTTACAGCCACCCATTACCCCAGTTTGAGGGCATCCAACAGTTGTACATGTGGTGCATATACATACATGTGTGTAGGCAAAAACATTCATACACATAAAACTAAAAAAATATAAAAAAAATAAGGAAAAGACCCCAAAACACAATAAAAAGAATTTAGATTAACAATGGAATAGGGTGGGATAGAAGAAGAGAATCCTTAAATCTCATGAGACTTAAAGTAAAATGAATATTTAGTGGTTTGAGACAAGTTCTTTAGCCCTAGCTGGCCTTGAACTCATGATGGTTTTCCTGTCTGGCTCCGAAATGCTGGTATTACAGGTAAATTCTAGGACAGCCAGAGCTACACACACACACACACACACACACACACACACACACACACACACACAAAACCCCTTGTTTTAAAAAACAAAACAACAAAAACAAAATCTTCTGTGTATAATGGACCCCCCCTCCCCAGCCCTCTGCCCCTCCCCTCCCCTCCTTGACTCACTCTCAGGGTTTCAGTATGTAGCTCTGGGTGTCCTGTAACTCACTATATAGACCAGGCTGGTCTTGAACTCAGATCCACCTGCCTCTGGGATTAAAGTTGTGCACCACTATGCCTGGCAGAGTATAAAGAGTTTAACCTGTTCTTTCTTCTTTCGTATTATCCGTTTGAGATTACAACAAGAATACTCTGGTGTTCCCTGTTGCAGCAGGATGGTACTTGGGTTATGTGCAGCCTCTCGGAGCGCCTTTGTCGTCTAATCTGCTGTCTGCTAGGGCTGGGCTGCTGCCTGTGATGTACTCCCGTCCCTACTGGAGTTTCTGTCATAGTTCTATCAGCTCGGTCATTTGGTTTTTTTCCTTTTCTGTTGCAGGTTGCCAGAGTAGTTCTGTCTGATTCACCACAACTCTCTGAAGGCAAAGAAGTAAAGTTGGAGGAGCTAATTGACACTCTAATTTCTAACCCTTTCTTAACCAGGAAACAAATTCCCCGAACTCCAGAAAACTTGGGTAAGTTAATGCTTTCTGCCCCGGTTCCCCTTTCTAAGACACTAGACTTAGGGTCTGACAGTTACTTGGAAACAATCTTATTTCTTGTTTCATTGGCAGTGGCTTTTTATTCTGATATAATGGAATTTTGTTGAAGTATACAGTGTGATCACTCACAGTTATACAACAGTCTTGCATCAGTAATTTTTTGTGACTTCAGTGTACCCACACAGAAACATAATCAGTCCTGATACTATAATCTTGTTTTAATTGTGTTACTTGGCTATTTTTCTGGAAAATACTTTATTTGGTCACTTGAAAAGAATTCTGGGGCCAGTTGAGTAATCTTTTACAGGGTGGAAGGGGAGAATGGACTTCTGGGAGTTGTCCTCTGACCTTCGTACCTGTACCACAGTATGTGTGCACCTGTGCGCGTGCACAAAAACAAATGTGTTTAGTGAGTATGGGGATTATGGTTTTTAGTCAGGAGTCATACAGAACTATCACACTGCTTGCATAGATTTTTACTCCTTGGCAAAAATAATCAGTGTTAAATGCTTCCCCTTAATACATAACAGTTGGTGTAGGCAAATGTCTGATACATATTTCCTTATTTATCCAGTGTAGATTGTTTGGGTTCAATGATTAAATACAATCTCTTCTTTACTGCTGATTTAATTCATACTGAAGTGAGACAGCCTAGGTTGTTGTTCTTTGGATGACAACCAGTGAAGTAAATAGGGTCCTGCAATATGTATGTGTGTGTGTTTTTAATTATGTTTAACACAGCCTTGCTCACTTGTTGACACATTGTTTATAGCCATTTCCATGCTACAGTGGCAGATTTGAGGAGTTGTGGAAGATCAAATAGCCAACAGATCCTAAAATATTAGCATCTAATCCTTTATCAAAAAAAATTCTGCCCATTTCCGGCATGAATGGACAAGAAAATGTGGTTTTTATGCATGTAATCACATGTATTGTGTAGAGGTATATGTGTATTTCAGGAACAGCTGTTGTGTGTACTGACTTGAGTTTGGTCATTTGGAGATGAAGTTTTCTGATGTTCAGATTTCTCTTCCTGTTGGCATGTGTATGGAACTTGGACTGAGCTTTATTTTCAGCACTAGAATAAAGATTTTAGTTGCATGTCCATGTTTTGGGAATATGTAAATAGTAAAATTTTTTTTTTTTTTCCTTCCCACCTTGATTAGTAACTGAAGTCAGGAGCTCATGGAGAAAAGCTGAAACTGGAGCTAACAGAAGTTCAGATACGATTCTGGTAGACACCGGAGGTAGAGAAGTGTTACCAGAGTCTTCACCGGCACTGCACAGCCAAAGGGACCTAAGCATGGCGATTTTTTCCTCAGATTTTGATCAGTCTTACTTGCCTGAACAGAAAGCTGTTCCAGACCAGCTCAAGAGTGTGCCTCAGAAACCTTTGATAAGTCAGATCGGTGAACCCCCAACAGAAGATGAGTCTGACTTGATAAATAAAAAAATGCTTTGTGAGCAAGATTTAGAGTGTGCAACCACCAGGCTTTCAGACACTGGACAAATGGAGACATTCTCCCATGCTATGGGCAGTGGAATAGATGTGATGGGTAGAAGTGAAGAGGACTCTGTTCGCGTATCGGACCACTCCCAGGCTTCTTGCAGTGAACCTTCCACACGTAAAACTCTGTTATGGGACTCTTTTCAGAGGTTGAGTGGCATTGGAATATTACACGAGACTCTTCCAGAAGAAGTTGGTCACCTAAGTCTTAATAGCTCTACTAGTTCAGAGACCAATTTTAGACTGGAACCCAATAGTTATGTGCAAAGTGATGCTTTTCCTGGTGATGCTGGAAAAAGACAAGCCACTGCAGAAGTAGGTTCCAGTTCAAAGGCTATTTCCAGTAGTTTGGAGACTCTGAAGAAATCCCTTAACAAAATAAGGAAAGAATCTCACCTGTCTCATTCCAAGACACTTGAACAACACAACTTAGATTTGAGCCCTGTAGCCAAAGACATGCAAGCGGATGATACACATACTGTTTTGGGCACTCAGGATTTGTTTATTGACTACACAAAGCCATCTTCCCACATACCTCTCGATGAAAGAACACAGTCTGTATCACCACTAACTAAGGTTTCTCTGCTGGAGCAAAAATTGAGGACTGTGTTACCTTGCAGTCTCAGGGAATTTCTGCCTAACTTAAAAGGTAAGCATTAACCAGACCTGTGCATATACCCTAGGTGAACCGTCTCAACTTTTTTTCCCTTCTTAAGACAGTACCTCAGCATTGTATCTCTGGCTAGCCACAAACTCACTGTATAGTTCAGGCTGGCTTCAGATTTACCATGTAGCCCAGGCTATTTCTAATCTCCTGTTCACTTACCTTTTCATAAATATAGTACAAAGTGAATGTTGCACGATCATGGTGGGTAATATGCTAAATATAACTTTTATACTTTCATCTAAGCTAAGAGGAATGAGCCCTCACTTTATGGGTACTTTGAGAATCCCTCTGATTATATATATCCATGGAGAGAGACAGACCAAGTCTCTTTCCAAATATAGTCACAGTGTCTTGGTGGGCACAGTTCAGCCTACAGCAGTATAAGTTATTGAAGCCAACTGGACAGCACATTTTATTAATTATAATTCTCTTATTTTCGTGTTTTAAAAGTTGTATAATTATGGGTTGGGCATTTAGCTCAGTGGTAGAGCGCTTGCCTAACAAGCGCAAGGCCTTGGGTTCGATCCAAAAAAAGTTGTATAATTAAGTTGTAAAGAATTAAAATTATATTTCAGTATTTTAGGACCGAGGTAGGCCTTGTTTTACTGATTCCTTCCATATCACTTTGACTTTCCCAGAATAATTAAACACTATTGTTTGAAAAGTATTCTAAAAGGGCATTGATTTTTTTGGAGAGAAGGCATTTCAGTAGAAATGGTAATTTTATTCATTATTTATTAGTGAGTGTTGCACAAAGTGAGCGTTCTCGAAGTCAAGAAATTTGCTATTACTTGGAATTGTTCTTACTTTTTTTTGTAATGCTTATTTTCCTCCTTTAAAAATCAATTTTGCAGAAGAAGAAATCTCAAATAAGAGCCTTGAAGCAAGAGAATCTCTGATTTGACAAGATGAAGCAGTTTCCAGTTAATTTAGCTGTGATGCTAAAGCTGAAGCCTTGTCACTCAACTGCAGCTGATCTAGACACATGCATTGGAAGTATAATACTTTTTTCCAGGGTCAAAGAAGTTACGAATGCAGTTTGGCCTCTTGTAATGTCTTTAGGTGTTTAGCTCTGTTTTTGATAAATATAAGAGGTTGAAATGTGAAGTATTTAGAAGTAGCAAATGTCAAGTTTTGCAAAACTATTTTGATTCCTAGAATAATCTTGTAACATAAGTTAATGGCAAATGTCAGTTTTGTTAAAATATCAGTTATTAACTTAAGGGTGAGTGTGTAATCTAATAGCCACTGAAGAGCCTCATCTTTCATTTTAGAGAAGCAAACCATTTTATTGGATCTTTATGGAATATTTTTGTACTAAGAAAAAATGAGTGCAATGTAGTACCTTTGGATGTATAGAAAGAACAACAGATTTTAAAGTTTGTGAAATTGTAAACAGGTTTAATGAATTCCAAGTGTATTGATCCTGAAGAATGATGTTGATGGGATAAAACACATGTTATAGGTAAAGACAAGACAGAATGAATTGAGAAAAAGAGTAAAAGTAGATGACCAGACATTTAAAGAACACTGTCAAACTGTACTATTTCATCTATGTAGATTGAGAATTTAACCCTAGTTTATATTTAACAAAAACAGAAATGAAAAAGTCACAAATCTGTTTTACTATTGTTGCCTGTGGGGGTATTTTTGGGAAAAGCAGTAAGTTTTATGTTACTGGTCAGAATCTATTAAAGTTCCCTAGTGCCTACAGAATATCCAAAAATAATTTGAGAAAAATGAACATGGATTTAAGAAATTGTAACATTTGTACATTTTGTAACTTTTTGCCTTATTGTCCAGGCCTCTGGCCCAGAAATGGGTTTGTTTGTGACATCCAAGTAATGAGTACATGCGTCTGAATAAGAGTGACTAGAAGAGACACTGAAAGGTTGATTTATCTCCTTCAGTTCCGTGTAGATCCTCACTTTGTAATATCAAAATCTTGTTCCCAAGTCTTGTAGAAAATGAGGGAGGAGAAAGGTTGGAGGAAAGAGTACCGGAAGTGGGTGGGTTGAGTGTCAGAGGACCGTGTCACAGCTCCTTGGCAGTGGAAAGAGAGGACGAGTTCCAAAGGTGCCGGGTTTCACGAATACAGCAAAACGGACTGTACGGTCTACTGGGAAACCATTCTGTTGTCTGTTTTACAGACAGCCTCGTATCTAAATTCTGAGTAGCGTATTAGGTAAGACGAGTGACTATCAACACTCTGGCATGCCAGAGCCAAAGCTCAGTGTTTAATATGCATGTTTATTTGGCCTTCATAATTGAGGTAGCAGGTATGCCGAGCCTGCGGGTACTGAAGCTAGGGAGATGAAAGGCTGGAGTGGAACGCAGGGGCCAACTGTGTTAGGATCATCTGGGATGTCTTTTTAAAATGCTTGTCTATGAGAGGGCCTAGAAATCTCATCTCAGATACAATTCCCTGGTAATTTATAAGTTCTGAAGGAGACCCTCAAGTAGTAGGGGTTTCCTCCTGGACCCTGGACTAGACAAACCACAGCCAAACACCTGTTTTCACAGAGAGATCCTTCATTAAGTGGGGAAGAAAAGCTAAAGTGGTTGCAGAAAACAGCAGCAAATGACCTTGCAGGTGTAACTGTGAAGGAGAAAAAGGGGAGGTCTGTGTTAGAATGGGCTTGGATGTGGTGGTAAAGGAGGTTACGAAGGGGAAGGGGACAAGGGAAACGGGGAAGGAGTATTTGTCCTGGAGGGACAAAGGACTGCCTCTGGATAGAGCGGAGACAGATGTGGCATATAAGCAAATGGCAGTTTATAAAGTTAAAGGGGGAAACCCTGTGTTAGGATGAGGTATTTAATCTTAATTGGGCATGTGATTCTGTTTGCTGGGTTTAATACTTGGATAACTGGACCTTGGTAGTCAACCTCAGGAGGAGGAAGTAGCCAAATAAGAAAATAGACCTAGATGGCTAGCTTTAGGAATGTAATTTTTTTTTTTTTTTAGGTGAGGACCGAACCTAGGGCCTTGCGCTTGCTAGGCAAGCGCTCTACCACTGAGCTAAATCTCCAACCTGGAATGTAAAGTTTTATGGCAAGGCAGAGGGAATGTGAGGGAAGGGCAAGGCCTGCCAGAGCCACATGTTCAAATGGGCTAGTATCTCTTCAAATTCAAGTTTGTTGCTAAGAGGTTGCGATTCATATTAGCCCTGAGGTATAAGAAGTGGTATGCTATTGTATGTGTATTGTTCAAAAGATCAAGTGTCTGGATATTTTGGACTTGTGAGTCACTGATATTTACCTGTGGTCTGCTGAGTGTTCCTGACATGCTTATTTCCTGTTTTCAGCACCATGAACAAAATCCCAAATCTGTAATTTCTCCAAAACTGATTATAACTTAGTGCTTTTGGCACCTTCCCATCCAGTGTCCCCTGAAGTTTCCTTTGATGATAAGGAATTACTTTGATCATGTCAGGTCCTTGCTTAGAAGTCCATTCTAGAATAGGGTTCTGATTTAAAGACAGTTCTCCTCTTCTTCCTTCCCTGGGACTTTACCTTGCCCTTCCAGCTCATCTCAATTCTTTCCTTATTTTGACTTGAAAAATTTAAAAACCTTTAATTATACCAGTTAGAGTTATTTGTTAAATGTTGTTTTCATGTGTGGATGTTTGCCTGCATGTCTATGTACCACTTCAGTGCCTGGTCCCCACAGAGGCCTGCAGAGGGAGTCAGATCCCCTGGGACTTGAGTTACAGACTGGTGTTAGCTTCCATATGGGAGCTGGGACTTGAACCTGGAACTCAAGAATGAACAGCCAATACTCTTAATCACTGAGGCATCTCTCCAGCCAGTTATAGTTCCTTTTAAAGCTCAGAACAGCACTTAAACCCTTTAATTAATAAACATTTTAAGCCAGGCATGGTGGTGTACGCCTTCAATCCTAGCACTTGGGAGGCAGAGACAGGCGGATCTCTGAGTGAGTGGACAGGATAGCCAGGGCTACACAGAGACAACCCCTCCCCCCCAAAATACACACACACACACACACACACACACACACACACTCATACTCACACTCACACTTTAATCTCAGCTCTCAGGAGGCAGAGGCATTTGGATCTCCAAGTCGCACGGTCTACATAGTGAGTTCCAGGACGGCCAGGGCTTCAGTGAGACCCTGTCTGGAAAACAAAGCTTAGAACAAATCACATTTTTCACTTGGAAGTCTTAATCTGCCCTCCCTAGATCCATGGTCTTATGTCTTTTCTGAAGTGTATTGTTTAACTTTTGTTGTTTGTTTTTTATTGGTGTGTGTGGGGTAGGGGGAGAGGGGGATCTTGCTGTTTTGTTCAGGTTAGGTTTAGCTCACAGCAATCTTCCTGCCTCAGCCTCCCAAGTGCTGGAACTATAGGTGTTTGCCTAGCTTTCACTTAGTGTCTTATTAGACAACTCCCCAAATTGTATGTGATCTCTGATCACAGCAGCTGTGTACAAACTTAGATACCTACCTTCTTACCTATATAGATGTCTCTGGGGTATGCATGTGCATACACATACATATCCCAAGGGTCACAGATACTTAAGTGTTGGAATTTTGTGTGCCTCTATGACCGAATAATAGAAGGGGTAAATAAGTTTTTTCTTAGGTTACATATACTGTACCTTGTTCTCTTCACCAAGATTAAAAAGCTGTGCAAATGGACTTCTACATCAAGTAAAACTTTAGATGCAAGTGTGTTCCAATTATTGTGGGGGTGGGATCAAACCTGTGAGTGCTAAGGATGCACTCTCTGTCCCTGAAAATTAAATGTTTCAAGAGGGCAAGTAACACGCACGTAATGTTGCTGAGCATGAAAAAAGTTACCAAATGTTTGAGAAGTTAAAGAATATTTGAATGGCAGGGATTAAATTGAACAATATATATTTTGAAACCTTTACTATATTTTTCTTAATTATAAGGCATACCATTTATTTTATCTAAAGTGTAAACAGGAATTCTTGAGACCCATATAAAAGCAAACTATTTTTCCCCTAGTTCACTTAAAAAAAAAAAAATTTGTTCAGGACATGTTGTTTAATGTGTGAAGACAGTATAAACTTCAGATGCCTGGTTGCTCCAAAGATCACTTTATTTATGCACCGAGAGCTGGCAAGTCCATACTCTCAAGTGGAAAATGGTCTGTTTCCTAGGGACTGTTTATAAGTGTGTTCCTCATACTACTGTCTAGAATAAACATTCAGTGTTGTACCACCTGTCTAGGATTCTCTGTATTTCAAAAAGAATTATGTCCTGAACACACCATTGAATTACCACATATAAAAGTACAATTTGATCAAAATAATTTGAAAGGCTCAGTGATACAGGTGTAAGAGTACTTTTTTACTGGTATTTTAATCCGGAGACTCTAGATTTACTACAGCAGATTTTATTATTTTTTTGAGGCAGGTGCATGAAACTCCCTGTGTAGCCCAGGGTGGCCTAAGTGAAATTGGTCTTGCTGCCTGCCTCTGAGGGCTGGGATTATAAGGTTGTGACACCATACCTAGTTTATACCATATATTTCGTAGCTTCTTGCTTTTCATGGGTAGGGAACCTGTCATACTCACTGGTAGTGTTTAGTACATAATGTAAAAAGCCTTAGCAATTTTAAAGCCCTATCACATGTATTGCCTCATTTGTAAAATGAAAAGCTCCAAGTTGATCAGAAGTCTCTGCTGTAAAAGAAACTACTTAACACAGCCATTAAGCTGTTATTAGAACTGGAATGGGGCAGTTTATGTCTATTGTTTTTACCATATAATATGGCCAATGCACATAGGAACCTCAGAATCCTCCCCCACAAAGTAAGTGATCTACAAATCTGGTCAGTGTCATGTAATTCCAGGTAAATACAAATGGGAAAATACTAATTCTGGGGCCTTAAGTTTCTTCAGTTTATGAATTTGGAATTACACAAAGAGATTATACATAAAATGATAGGGTCTTTTTTTTTTTTTTTTTTAAGGCAAGGCCTTACTATAAACCAGGCTGTCCTTAAATTCATGGTGATCATCTTACCTTAGCCTCCTGAATACTGGGATTACAGGGAATGAACCAATGCCTAGCAAAAGCTAGGTTTTTATTTTTTGTTTGTTCTTTGAAATAATCTTTCTGTTAATGGTGGTAGTGGGGTATAATAGGAAGGGCAGAGGGTCTGGTAAGAATGCCTTAAGTGTCTCACCTTAAGTTTCTTCATGTATTAATGACAGAAGTAACCATCCCTCAGGTTGTGAGGATAAATTAAAATACATGCATGTCAAGTACTTAATGACTAGCATTTAAAGGGTTCAAACTTAGCCAGATATCACATGTAGTCATTATAGGACTGGCTCAGTGGTCAAAGCTTATCAGGCACACTATTCTGGATGCTTTCTGTGTTAAAGTTTCTGGCAGTCATATTCTTATTGGACCTACAAACAAGGGAACAGGCACAGTGAAATCAAATGTCTTGCTCACCTTCAAAGTAAAGGATCAGAACTGGGATTTGAACCTGTGCTAGACAAGCACCCTACCATTGAGTGGATTGGGGGTGGGGTTGTCTCATGGTATCTCTGCTATTCTCAAACTTCCTGATGACCTTCAACTCCCAGTCCTCCTGCCTTCACCTGGGATTACAGGCATGCACCACTGCTCTGGTTTTTTTTATGTGCTGCTAGTGTCTGAACCCAGGATCTTGTGCATCGCTAGACAAGCCATCTGCCAGATGAGCTACATTATATGAATATCCAGCCCTTGAATCCAATTTTTAATTAAATTTTTTTTTTTTATGTGTATGGCTGTTTTGTGCCTGGTGCTTGCAGAGGCCAGAAGATGGTGTTGGATCCCCTAGAACTGCAGTTAGAGATGGCGGTCAACTGCCATGTGGGTGCTGGGAATCCTGGGAATCGAACCCAGGTATTCTGGAAAAACAGTGCTCTTAACCACTGAGTCACTGCTCCATCCTTTAAGTCTTAACCACTGCTAGAGCTGCTAAGAAGCACTGCCAGAGTGGTGGAGGCCACCCTAGCAAAAATGGGAAGTTTGCCAGTTAAACAGTACTTGTGGATAATCAGAATATTTACTAATTATTTCAAACAACGTATTTTAAATTGCTAATAATAAATGTTTATTCATGATTGAAACCGAGGATTTAGAAATACATTTTAATATCTTGCTGATAAAATAGTAACATTCCACCTTTGTGATCTGATAATACAGAAGATAACTGCTTTAATACTCTTATCTATTATAACCAGGTAACCAGAACACACACACAAACCACCTACTTTAGTGTTAACACCACACCAACTTTTCATAAAGGCCGTCTTGAAGCTCTACTGGGTAGCTGAGTAAATAGCGTTCAATGCTAAGACTAGGAAAGAGATGGGATAGTAAGCACACGTTTCAAAGCTCACTTTTAAGCACACGACATGAACATCAAAAACAAGGGATGCAAAGAAAAACAAAAGGTAATTCAGCATTTTACTAAGGAGCATTTGGCATTACTCAACGCATGAGGAGGCTGTGTTTGGGGCCATCTACTCTCTCTAGCTTCTCAAAGTGTTTCCTGGCATTACGAATGTTGATCAGAGTAGCTGCAGAAGGGATGGATGGATCTGACATGACCACCATCACATACGTGTTTGATGTGAAGATGTCGATGAAGGCAGCGAAGTTAGAATTCCTCACTTCCATGCTCTGGAAAGAAGCGGCCAATTTACTGCAGCTTAGCTTGAACTGCTTGATGATGTTGCTGATCTTCTCAAAGCGGTGCACATCACGCTGCTCTTTGCATTGGTAGTGGGAAATCACCAAGAACGTAGCTCTCTCGAACAGCAGAACTTCATCGGCCTCAATAATCTGGGCAAAATTCCTTAGGTTCATCTCCAGCTGCTGAACGTTGGGGATCAGCTGGTACACGATGCTGGACCAGGCTTTGTAGAGCGTCTCATCCCAGATGGACGTTCGAAAACAAGCGCACTCCAGCGGGCGAGACAAACGCCTCAGGTCTTCCTCTCGCTCTTTAAAAATCAGGTCACGTTGATCTTCCTGAACCAGATCCATTTTGTGCACTAGGCAGAAGATTTTGGCATCAGGTGAATTCTGGAGGATGGCTTCCAGACACGACTGGTAATAATGCATGTCTTTTTCCAGTTCGCGGCTCTCGACGTCAAACACGTATATCAGAACCTCCACATTACGGAAGATGTTGTCCCGCTGGCTGGTGAAGTAATTTTCCATAAAGGTGTCCTGGCCGCCACAGTCCCACAGGTTCAGCACCAGGTTCCCCAGGAATCGAACGTGGGAGTGCTCCACGTCGATGGTGGCACCCAGGCGCCTGGTGTCGCGCGCAATGTAATTTGCAAAGATGATCGACCTCATGCTGGTCTTCCCCGACCCGCTCTTCCCCATCAGCAGCACCTTTTTCTTCATGGCTGTATTTGGCATCACCTGCCGGCGTCGCCACGGACTGGGCCTGAGGCGCGGCCTAAGGGCGGACCGACCGAGGACGGCGACGGCGGCTCCGGAGGCTGGGCGACGGGCACCGCCGGGCAGCGGGAGGCCGAGCGTGCGAGCTCCGGGCAGGAGAGACCGCTGCGAGGCGAGTCCTCAGAAAACAGCGCCGGAGGCAATGGCTACAGCCGCTCCGAGCTAGCGAGAGCCGACCAGTGATGCGATCAGCTCCGGCCGGGCCGCCACCCACTTCCCGCCGATATCTCGCGAGAACTCCGAGTTTCTGCCGCCACCCACTTCCGGTGGTGACCTCGCGAGAACGTGGGCTGAACCTTGACAGTCGGCGGAATTCGGAGAAACGGCTTCGTAAATGCAGCCCGGTGGTGGCGGGCACAGCGAGTTAAAAGGGAAGGGGACGCCCACAGCGGTGTTCTCTTCTGTTTAGGTTGGCCCGGGGGGTTGCAGGAAGGTTCGAGCGAGCCCGGCAGGGGCAGTGCTGCCCTCGCGTGGCCGAGAGTTCCACACGCCCACTGCCGTAGTCACCTCCCCCGGAGATGTGCTTCTAGGCGGAAGAAGCAGGCAGGTGGAGGCAAGGTCTAGTTTGTCGGCCCACGTAGGGATGACAAGTGAAAACCAACGTGAAAAAGGCTTTGAGAAGCTAAGTACTTAATTGCCCAGGGCTGGGCAGTACCCTTACCTGTTAGTCCTCTTTTTACTTCCAGACGAGTTCCTTTTTCATATCCTATTTTCTCGTCATCTCAGACTAGAGAATTTGTAATTAGAATCCAGAACCCGAGGAGAGGGTAATATGGAACACCATGCATTAGCTACATCCTCACGCTAACTGCGTGGACAACCATTTTCAAGGGAGGAAATTAAACCGTAGGAGGTTAAAGGGTCTCAGTGACTTACAGGGTTTGCTCGCTTAGCCACAGGTCACATTGCCTCGTGGAGATAATCAGTGGCATTCAGTACATGGAGGATGAATCAGTAGGTCACCAGGGCACTCCAGATTCCTAAGTTAGAGCACTACACTTACTGTAAGCCTTCTTTAGGCTGTGTACCACACTGTACCAGTAAAGACATTTCCTCACCCATTCACTCAAAATTGGACGTTGGGCCTGGAGACATGGCTCTGCAGTTAAGTGTACTCGCTGCTTTTGTAGAGGGTCAGGGTTCAGATATGATACCCTCTTTCGGCCTCTATGGTTTCCTTCACAGATATGGTGCACATAAACTCACACAGGCATGTGTGTATGCACACACTTCTCTTCAGAGATCCTGGGTTTGGTTCCCAGGACCTGCCCTGGCTCTTTGAAACTTAACTCCAGTCCCAGGGGACCTGACGCCCTCTTCCAATCTCGTGGGTACTGTATGCACGTGATGCACAGATTATACATGCAGGCAAAACAGCCATTTATATGAGTGGTGTTTAACATAAGCAAGAAAGTTCAAAAAGTGACCATTGCTCCTTATAATACATTTGTGTGTGTGTGTGTGTGTGTGTGTGTGTGTGTGTGTGTTAAAACAGATGTCTTATTTAGGGCTGGCCATTCTATAGTCCCTTGCTCTCAGTACTTTGACCAATTGCGAGTCTGCATTAACTGCTGTCCACTCCAGAGAGAATCTTCTCTATGTGGCTGAGGGCAGCACTAATCTATGTGCATAAACACAAACTTTTAGAAGAGAGTTTGACATGTTCATTTAGCAAGATAATAGTAGATTCCTCAAGTTTACAATACCAGGCCCATCTAAAACACCTGATGGTCTAATAAAGCACTGAACAGCCAATAGCTAGGCAAGAGAAAGGGTAGGTGGGGCTGGCAGGCAGAGAGAATAAATAGAAGGAGACAAGGAGAAAAAGAAAGAAGAGAGAGCAAGAAGAGGAGAGGAGGATGCTAGGTGCCAGCCAGCTGGCCAGCTGGCCACCCAGCCACCCAGTCACCCAGTCACCCAGCCACCCAGCCACCCAGCCACCCAGCCACCCAGTCACCCAGTCACCCAGTCACCCAGTCACCCAGCCACCCAGCCACCCAGCCACCCAGCCACCCAGTCACCCAGTCACCCAGTCACCCAGCCACCCAGCCACACAGCCAGCCATGGAGTAAACGTGAAAGTAAGATTACAGAAGTAAGAAAAGGAAAAATCCCAGAGGCAAAAGCTAGACAGGATAATTAAAATTAAGAAAAGCTGGCAAGAAACAAGCCAAGGTAGGCTGGGCATTTATAATTGAGAGTAAACTTCCATGTGTGATTTATTTGGGAGCTGGGTGGTGGGCCCCCCAAAAGAACAAAAACAACCAAAAACAGACAAGCTGAGAATTAACATGTAATATAGTGAGTAAACATAACAGCACCATTTTGGCGTCAGTAGTTCTGTGTCCTTGTTATCTCCTCAGGTCAGTACCTTATTTTTCTGCTTGGAAAATCTCCTCTTCATGGGTTTGAAATCTATTTTTAGATGTTTTATTTGACTGGTGGTCTCTGGAATGCTGTCCCTGGTCAGATGCATTGGAGCAGGAGACATCTGGGACTTTATTCATTTTCTGGAAAGATACAAGCATAATCTTACCCTGCTGTTAGAACAACATTGGGCCCTTTCCATTGATTAGTTTCCAGATCTTTCCACTTAACATATACTTTAGGCTGTGTTTTCTTTAGGGCAAAATGCTTTTGGGCAGTAGAAGCAGCATTATCCTTTAAAGTGAAAAAATGTGAAGTTAGCATAGCTAGATGTAGCATAGTTAGTGGGGACTTAGGTGGGTATATGTACCTTCTTTTTATTTTTAAAATTTAAGTATTTGAAGGTGTCGTTCTACAATAGCCTGACCCTGTGGATTGTAAGGGATTTCAGTAAAGTGATTAATACTATACAAATTGCAAAATTCCTTAAGTCATTTGCTAGTATAAGCAAGAGTAATACTAGTTTTTAGTTGTGATGGGAGTCCCAGAAAGGAAATGAATAAAGAGCCACTTGACAAAGTCAAGTTCCAGATATGACACAATGGTATTTTCCTGGAGCCCCCAGGGCACCATGCCCTCCTTGGGGCTGTGCTCTGCTGTGGGAAGCACAGAAGTCCTTGTGTTCTCATTCTTACTAGATGTCATTGCTGTAGGGTTAATAAATTTTGAGGAAGTTATGTTGTCTTGATTTTCATAGTTTGCATGTTACTGCCTTAAGATGTATGCATCTGATCTTATTTCTTTGGTTTATTTTTATTTTTTAAAGATTTGTTTCTAAGTGTGTGTGTGTGTGTGTGTGTGTGTGTGTGTGTGTGTGTGTACATGTACATGCACGTACGCGTGCCTGTGGAGGTCAGAGGCATCAGATCCCTTAGAAGCTGGAGTAACGGGACCTGTGAGCCATCTGACACAGGTATTGGATTCCTAACTCAGGTCCCCTGCAAGAGCAGTACATACTCTTATGTACTCAGCCATCTCTCCTGTCCCTTGCTTTATTATATTATTATTATTATTATTATCAGTTGCATTCTTTCAAAGTATTTGTAATGTTCAAGTGGGACTTGGATGTGGTAGGCGGTAGGGTTGACTTTGTAGTCAGAATGTAATTCCTCAGACTAGGAGCTCTGGGTGCCCAGAGTAAGTTCTGTATTGCTTCTAGAGCAGGGCCTTAACTGGGAGAGCAGCCACAGCTGTTTGATAGTACTCATATGAGAATGTCTAGCCAACTACTAATGGTGGGTGCTCTGACTTCAGTAACTACTGCAGGATGAACAACCAAGAAGAGTGTGGTGTGGGCTTGAATTTTAGTTAGTAATATTAGGAGTAGAAGGCAAGGAAGGTAGGTAAAGCTGAGTATTAAATATTAGATTTACTTTGAAAAAATAGGTTGCATGAGGATAAGGATTAAGCATTAAGATCAACTTTGGAAAAAAACCCATTATGGTGGGAAAGTGACTAGGAGGGGGATTTGCGGTAGTCAGGGTCCAAAGATTTTAGAGATTGTTAAAGCTATGGAAAGTTACAATTAGAAAGTAAAAAGAGTAAGAGGTAAGGATGAGAGAAGTTATAGTAATAAGGGGGTGGTGGTAGTATATGGGATGGGGAGGAAGAGTATAGTGAAGAATGTCTTAGAATAAACTGGGTGGGCACATAATGGTCCTAAGACCTAACTGAGCAATGTAGAAACGAAAGCAAAACCATCCTGAGACGCATGCTAGAGTAGGAATTAACAATAGACAATGAGAGAGAAAGAGAACACTCGTGGACTGAGTAGCTGGCACAGCTGTGTTGAGTTGAATGATGACATTCTCAGATCCCTCTGCTCTAGTAGGTTCCATGCAGTGCAGAAGTGTGAGAGACTTTGGTCTCTGCAGCTTCAGTGTTGTTGGGGTTTGACACGTGGAGGGGAACATTGCCAATCCTTTCCTAATAAGACTCCTCAGACTCCTGTTCATCGCTGGGGCCTTTTCTTGTTCTGGATGGAGGGCTGTTTGCTACAGTCAGGCTGATTTTGTGTATTTTACTTTCAAGACATAGTTTCTCTGTGTATCCCTGGCTGTTCTAGAACTCTATCTGTAATAAACCAAGCTGGCCTTAAATTCACAGAACCCTTTTGCCTCTGCCTTCTGAGTGCTGGGATTACAGGCATGTGCTACTACTGCCTGGTTTATTTAAATTTTTAAAATTACACTTCAATATTTGAATGTATGTGGGCAAAGCCATGCTGGCTCTGATTTTTTATTTATTTATGTTTTTTTTGTTTTTGTTTTGTTTTTTTGAGACAGTTTCTCTGTGTAGCTTTGTGCCTTTCCTGGAACTCATTTGGTAGCCCAGGCTGGCCTTGAACTCAAAGAACTCCACCTGGCTCTGCCTCCCGAGTGCTGGGATTAAAGGCATGTGCCACCAACGCCTGGCAAAGTTTTTTTTTTTTTTAAGCTGAGGATCGAACCCAGAGCCTTATGCTTGCTAGGCAAGTGCTCTACCACTGAGCTAAATCCCCCACCCCTGTTTTTTGTTTTTTTTTTTTTTAATAGAATAATTTTGTTGCATTAAACATCTTTTGCCTTTCTAAGGCAATTACAATATTAATTTTAAAAACGTTTTTATTCCTGGGGTTTGTACCCAGGGACTCATGCATGCTATTGTCTGCATCTTTATTTAGACTTGGGTGTCAAATTCTCCCGATAGTTTTCTGTGACATATAAGCCCGATAAACAGTTTATTAGTTAGTTTTTCATTGATGTAAAGAAATACTCTAGGTTGGGCTTGGTGGTGCACACCTGCAATCCTAGCACTAAGGAACTGAGGGTAGGAGGGTCAAGAAGTCAAGGCCAGTCTAAACAAAACAAAGCACCAAATGAAACAATGGAAGACCCTGGAGGTGATTCTAAGCTCTGGAGCCAGGGACAGGGTGGCAGGCAGATGTGACAAACGGTTCACTCCAGGCAAATGGTAATGTCTTAATCTTGGGACATTTATTCAGAATTACACATATCTGATAGCTGCCATCTTAAGTAAGTCATTCTGGATGCCCACACCAGTGCCATGTTTTCTAAACCTATGCCTGGTCCTTATGATCCTTATTCTCTCACCAGGACTTCTGAAGAAAAGGTGGTTTATTTAGCTTACAGTTTTGGAGAATTAAGGTCCAAATGACTTACATCAAGGTCAATGAAGGCTGCCCCTTGACTACATCACCTCATGAGGCATGAGGATAGGAACTGTGGAAATGTGTGCTGGCAAGAAAGTTATTTTGAGCCAGGTGCAGCATCTAAACCATCCTCTCATGAGATCAACTGAAGAGTCCCATGAGAGATGCTTTCTGAAGGTGGACCTGACTCTCAAAGGCTCTGCTGCACCTCAGGAGTGCTGTCCTGTGTATCAAGACTTCATTCACAGTCATGCTTTGGGGACATAAAATGACACTCAAAGGACAGTCTTGCTAGTGAGTAGAAGAAATCTAGTCTACCACTGTTAAGTTTGCAGGCAGGCTTGACTTACTCTTTCTGTTTATAATATGGAGCTCTAGGCCTCAGTGTCAGATATTCCCCTGGTCTGGACACCCTCTGACTTATTGTTCCTGGGGAGTGAGACTGATAATCTTTGGTGAGGTAATTGCCCATTTATATGAAACTGGAGAAGGGAATGCATGCACCTATATGTTTCTTAAGCAGATCTCCAAATGGTCCACCTGTTTAGAGTATAATTTTTATCCTGTCATCAAAAGAAACAGCTTTCACCTCAAAGGATTAGGTATCTGCAAATACAGTGTTCTAAGGTGGAAATGGTTTCCTGGAATTTTTATAATAACAGAATAAAGAAAGTTATAAATCAAGGAATTAAAAAAAAAGACATTGGTGAAAATGTCAGAGGTGGCCACAGCAAAATGGGAGTGTTTTGCAGCAGGGCTCAGATACTGTCTGGAAACACCATTGGGCTTTTAGTCTTGGAAAACTAGGATTTTGTTAACACTCAAAAAGGTTTTTATCTGCTTGTCGGGATGTTAGTTACAACACAAATGGGGCAAAGAATGAGAAGGCTAACAATTGCCCCGGATAAATTATGATTAGGCCCTGGAACCGCAGCATTCTATCCCCCTCCCCCCACAACCTGCCCGCCATCGCTGACGGCTAATCAGCTAGTCAGCTTATTACACAGCTTCTCTCCAGGTGTTCATTTACAATCCCTAATGAAGCCTTCAATTCTTCAGCGTTCTGGATGTTCTGTGGAAAAAATAGTCTTCTGGGCTTTTCCCACTACTGGTTCAGGATTCTGCTTTTGTGATCAGCTCAGTCAGTTGCTGTTCTTTGTTTTCTGTTCCCATGTATCTTATTTCTTATCTCATCTTAGAATTTACCCTCTCATCACACTGAGGTTATTTTAGTGGAATTTAGGATAAAGAATTACATGTGTTGAGTCTGCCACTTTATTTGGATAAGAGAGAAATCTTGAGCCTAAATACTCAAAACATCTCTCTCACTTGCGCTCTCTCTCTCTCTCTCTCTCTCTCTCTCACACACACACACACACACACACACACACACACACACACACACACACCAGCATAGAGGTCAAAGACAACTTGTGGAAGCCAATTCTTTGCCATGTGTGTCCTGGGGATTGAATTTAGATCGTCAGGCCTGGTGGCAAGTACATCTACCACACTGAACTATTCAACAGGATCTTCTTATTCATTTATTTGAGACATGCTTGTAGTCCATCTCACTACATAGCCCAGGTTGGTCTGGAACTCTGTGTAGACCAGGCTTGTTTCAATCTCAGAGAAATCTACCTGCCTCCTGGCTCCTGAGTGCTGAGATTAACTTCATATTAAAATTTTCCTATGAACATAATTCATATCCTTCCTGGGTAAGTAAGAATAGAATTTCTGGGTTATATGGTAAATAGTGTAACTTTTAAGGAAATGGCCAACGTATTTTCTTTTTTAAATTTTATTTATAAGTATTTTTTACATCCCAACTGAAGTTTCCCTTCCCTCCTCTCCTCCCATTTCCTCTCCCTACCTCCCTCCCCCCCAATCCACTCCTCCTGTTTCTGTTTGGAAAGAGGTAGGCCTCCCATGGGTATCAACAAAGCATGGCATATCAAGTTTGGGTAAGACTAAGTACCTCCCTTGTGTTTAGGCTGTGCAAGGTAATCCAATATGAGGAATAGGTTCCCAAGAGGCAGCCAAAGCAATGCTACCATTGTTCAGAGTTCCACAAATAGATAAAGCTACACAACTGTCACATATATGTAGAGGGCTTAGATCTGTCTCCAACCCAAGGAATTTTGCTACACCCATGAAAACACAGGCAATAAATAATCCCATACCAGCAAAATCCAAAGAAGGGAAACACACACACACACACACACACACACACACACACACACACACACACATATCACCACCACCACCAAATAACAGGAATTAATAATGACCAGTCATTAATATCTGTCAATATCAATGGACTCAATTCTCCAATAAAAAGACACAGGCTAACAGAATGGATACAAAAACAGGATCCATCCTTCTGTTGCATGCAAGAAACACCTCAGCATCAAGGACAGACATTACCTCAGAGTAAATGGTTGGAAAAAGATTTTTCAATTAAATGAGTCTAACAAGCAAGCTGGTGTAGCTATCCTAATATCTAACAAAATAGACTTCAAACCAAAATTAATCAAAAGAGGAGAAGGGCATTTCATATTCATCAAAGGACAAATCCACCAAGATGTCTCAATTCTGAATGTCTATGCCTCAAATACAAGGGCATCCACTTTTGTAAAAGAAATATTACTAAAGCTTAAATCACACATTAAACCCCATAGTGGGAGACTTCAACAATCCACTCTCACCAATGGACAGGTCTGCCAGATAGAAACTTAACAGAAAAATAACAGAACTAATAGATGTTATATGACTCAAATGGATCTAACAGATATCTAAAGAACGTTTCACCCAGACACCAAAGAATCTACCTTCTTCTTAGTACCTCATGGAACCTTCTCCAAAATTGACCATATACTATGTTACAAAGCAAGTCTTAACAGATAAAAAAAAAATTGGAATAACCTCCGATACCTAATCAGATCACTATGGATTATAGTTGGAGTTCAATGTCATCTTTTCTAAAATGGCTGAATCATGTGATGCTCTAGCTAGCAAGCTGGGATTCAGTACTTTCTTGTCCTTGGTGGCAATTCTGGATACAGTCATTCCAGTTGATATGTAGTGGAATCTCATTGAGTTCACAATTTCTGTGCCCCAAGGGGTTATTGTTTTGCATTTTGTTGGGGAGGCCTTGACCACTCTCAGGTCTAATGACTTGCTAGGAGGATGCACAGCTCTCAGCAAATACTCATACAGCTATAATGATTACATATCGAGGACTCTGAGAATCTAGCACAGGCAGAGCTCCTCAGGATGAAGGCTCCGGGAACCAGGTTCTACCTTCTTGGAGTCTTTTGCAGAGGCTTTGCTCTATTCTTCCCAACAAATGAAAGGCTGTTTGGTAGGGAATCTCAGCAGAAAGTCTGTTCTTAGGGTCCTTTCCCCTCCCCTTCCAGCCCTACATTTCTTCTTCTTCCCTTCTCTTCACCTTCTTACACAATGCCCTTCTAATTTGAATTTGAAAGATTGAGTATGTTCTGCTGTAATGCAGAAGCCTGTCTCTGCTTGTGAACAGTGAAAGCCACTGTGGTGTCAGAGAAGAACTTGGTCATGAACTACCTTGCTGATGGGAGAGTGGCCATGATTCTCATCTTTAAAGGGCTATTTCACTGAGAGGCTGATGTAGGAGTTTATATAGAGGATGGAGGATCACACTGGTGGGTACCTTCCTCTAAGTGGAGCTTTGTGGCTCAATGACTCATCTCTGATCCTGAATGCTTATTAGTTATTGTGTGTGTGGTGTGGTGGTGTGTGGACAACTTTGTGGAGTCAGTTCTTTCCTTCAGCTTTACATAGATTCCAGGGTTTGAACCCTGGCATTCCAAGGCTTTCATGCCAAGCACATTGACCCGCTGAGCCATCACGCTGGCCCCTCACCTCTGAGCATAGTTGTGAGATGCTCTACTGTTTTGCAAATCTTCATTTCCTCCAGCTACTTTTTAGCACTGTTGGTTTGCTCTTGTAGCTCCTGACAAACTCAAAGGACAGGGTAGAGGAAGGGCAGCCTGAGGTCCCCTTTGCTCATCACGACTTTATATTCACTGTACTGACAAAAGCACTCATTACCTGATCATTGTGGATGACAAGGGCCACATGAAGGTAGTGAGTTGGGCAATGCGTGCTTGCCTCAAAACTTGGCTTCACTTCTGCTAGCAGGTTCATGAATAAGTATACAAGGTTTAGGTACCAGTGAAAAGAGTGCCAGTCTCTGGCACCAGTTACTTTGTAAGAACAATATTGTGGACCCTGTCCTTGACAATGAGCAGTGTGTGAACATGGTGGACCCTGTCCCTTGGCAATGAATAGTGTGTGAACATGGAGGACCCTGTCCCTGGCAATGAATAGTGTGTGCACATGGTGGATCCTGTCCCTTGACAATGAACAGTGTGTGAACATGGTGGACCCTGTCCCTTGACAATGAAGAGTGTGTGCATATGGTAGACCCTGTCCCTTGACAATGAAGAGTGTGTGCATATGGTGGACCCTGTCCTTGCAATGAAGAGTGTGTGAACATGGTGGACCCTGTCCCTTGACAATGAAGAGTGTGTGCACATGGTGGACCCTGTCCCTTGACAATGAAGAGTGTGTGCACATGGTAGACCCTGTCCCTGGCAATGAATAGTGTGTGCATATGGTAGACCCTGTCCCTGGTAATGAATAGTGTGTGAACATGGTGGACCCTGTCCTTGGCAATGAATAGTGTGTGTACATGGAGGACACTGTCCTTGCAATGAGCAATGTGTGCACATGGTGGACCCTGTCCTTGTAATGAACATGTGTGCACATGGAGGACCCTGTCCTTGCAATGAACAGTGTGTGCACATGGTGGACCCTGTCCTTGCAATGAGCAGTGTGTGCACATGGTGGACCCTGTCCTTGCAATGAACAGTGTGTGCACATGGAGGACCCCGTCCTCGGCAATGAAAAGTGTGTGCACATGCTCATGGTGGGCCCTGTCCTTGCAATGAAGAGTGTGCAGGTTTTGGTTTGGTTTCCAAAAGTTCCCATTTCTCTCTCTGAGGCCTCCTTCCTCCCCTCTTCCATCTCACATTTCTACGTTCCTCTTTACCAGAAAGGCAAGAAGTAGCTTTGCTGTTCTTAAGAATGATCGTTAAGCATCATGCCTGTTTGGGTTTATGTCTTTGACTGTCTTTAATCCAGGTTGGAAACTGTAAATAGTTAGATAGTAGATACTTTAGCTTCTGTGGGTAAAGAGGCAAACCCAGGAATGTTTCTGTAGCATGTGACAAAATTCAAATCTTTATAGACAGTGAAATTAGAATTTTATGTTTCACAGATCATGTAATGCCATTTTAATTTTTTCAACCATTTAAACATGTCAAACATTCTTAGCTCAGTGGCCCTACCAACTAGCTACCAACTGAAATTGAACAGCCGGCAATGATTTGCTGACTTCTGTTTTAGTCTGGTATGGAAGAAAAACTTAAAACAGCACTCAACAACTCAACACTGCTGCAGTCCATGATTTTTCAGTCACTTGCAGACCAAACCGACAATCTGAATTTCAGCCCTCCGACCCATAGGATAGACGGGGAGAACCAACTTCTGCAGGCTGTCCTCTGACCTCCACAGGAGTCATGGCACACACAGCTCTCTCCACCCAGAACCTGCAATAAATAAATGTAAAAAAGAAAGAGAAACAATAATGTTTAAATCCAAACACTCTACTGTAGAAGTATACTGTAGAATATACTACTGTACTTTCTGTTTGCTTATGAGAAAGGGAAATGCTATGCAGCCCAGGCTGGTTCTGAACTTGTGATTTTCTTGCCTCATTATCCTGGGTATGGGGAGTCTAGGTACATGCTACCATCTCCAGCTCTAAAGCCCTTGCCCTTGCTTTATCATCAGAATAAGCTGCTATCTTGGGAAAACATGATTCCCAGACTAGTTTTGTTTTTGCTTCTTTGAAATAGAGTGAAGTCTCACTTTGTAACCCAGGCTGGTCTTGAACTTTTGACAACTCTCCTACCTCAGCCTGTATGTGGGGATCACAACCTAAGCCATCATGTTGTGCCCAGATTAAGGGTTATTTGATATAGGAGATTCCAGGGCAGATATATGCAGTGGTTTTCAGGACCAGGTAAGCTATTAGGGAGAGAGGTCAGAAGGCAAAATGGAATCTTCAAAGCTGTGGTCCTTGAAGTATGGGCTGTGGTCCAGCATCATCATCATCAAGAACTTGAAAGAAATGCATCTTATCTGGAGACCAGATCTCAGAAACAACAGGAACTCAGGGTGGGGCCTAGCAATCTGGTTTTCATCAAGCCAGGTGGTTCTGATGCTGCTAACATTTGAGAAGCTGGGACTTCCAGGCATCATTCCCAGCAGCTGGAGAAGTATTGAACCACCTGAGCAATAAAGGACTGGGGCCTCTGAAATGGCTTTGTTCTCAAGAACGGAGGGAGGCCTGTGGTTGAGAGCAATTCCAAGGCCCAGGCAGCCAAGGCACAGATTTTCCATGAATATCTAGAAATGGGATTCAGGGTCAACATTCTGGAGGTCAGGGAATACATTTCCTTAAGGAGTACAATGTGTCCTAGAGATGGCAAGCACCACTCTGAAAAAATATATTTCAGTGTCTTTGCATTATGTGACCTTGGTATTGATTAACTCCAGAACCCAGAGGCTCTCCCAAAGCCCTCCAACATATCCTCCATCTTCCTTCCAAGGTCCAGTGGGAGAGTCCCTGTCTTGGGTCTGCCAGTGAGGCAGTGGGAGAGGTCTGACCTCACAAGAGGCCCTTGTGATGTCATTGCCACCCCAAGATGCCCTCCTCTGTGAAGGTCACAGAGGACTTCAGTCCTGGACCCTGCGGCTTGCAGGGGCCAGGCTGCTGGTGGCATGTGCCTGCTTCCAGCATGCAGACGTGTGCCGGGATGGCGAGCTGTCTGTGCTCGGTGATGCTTGTTTGCGCAAGGACAGCTTCAGGAAGGGAATAGACTACAGAATTTTGCAAAAGAGCCATCTAAGTTTTCTTCTGAGCAAACCAGCATCTACCAAGGGACTCGGGTGCTTGCTGTCCCCCTGTGGTGGTGGATGCTCTGAAGTGAAAGATGGTGAAGCGGAAGTGCATCTGTGATCTGTGCTCCTGCGGGTAAGGTAGTCACCCCAGGGACAATCTGAGGAGGGGGGGGGGGGCTCGATTTTCACATTTCCTAGGGAGCCAAGAGTCTTCATTCTGCTGCTTCCCTGGGCGCATCACACTGGAGTCTGGTTTTTAGGCCGCATGGGGTGAACCAGCATTTGATGCACACGTGTTGAATCAGCATGTCTGTGTTCAGCGTTTTTCTGTGGTCCGTCCTGCAGGGTAGAGGGTTCAGGGACCTTGAGAGTGGGCCTGGTCAAGCTTTGTCTACATGCTGACAGGCTAGAAACCCTGGCCAGGTTGAGAGGCTAGTATTGTTTCTTCTTAGGTATCGATGGCCAGTACTGTTGTGATTCTTAGGATGGGGGTGAATCCCTCACTTACAAAGATTGGTACTTTGTCAGGGAAGCACAAGGCACTGGCACCAGTTGGTGCAGTGTTGAAGTGGACAAAGGTCACAGGGGAAAGTATTTTGCAGTCTCCTGCCCAAGCTTGACAGGATGCCTTCCTGCCACTTGCCTTTAGGACTATGCTGTGGTGAAGCACAGTGAAAGCAGGGGTTTGGGGAGAAACTTGGGGCTGCTGTCTCTGAGATGATGGTCCTTCTGTCTGTTTTCCCAGGACATCTAGAGAGCTGTGGGACCAGGCCAACCAGGGGATAGCAGAGGGGTAGTCAGTCCATAAGGTGGGCTCTGGAGTTGCTTCCCAGCCTTCTGGCCAAGAAGAGGGTGGGCTCTGGGGTTGTCCCTAACTGTAGCATCTTGGATAGGCAACCAAACTGCTCCCCATTTCCTTAAGAGTATTTCCCTCATAGGACTATTTTAAATAATGGATACTGTGTGCCAGTACTGCACATGGATTCTACCTACCCTGTGAGTGTCCCGAGATCTGAGAAAGGGTTTTGCCAACTGTAGCATATTCCATGAAATAACATAATTACTGTATCTGGGTTAAGGGGACACTCTGAAAACAGAAACCATGGACATCTCGGGAGTCAGTGAATAGATGGCAGCCCTGGCTGCTCATGAGAGTCGACTGGGGGCTTTCACACAGATGTCATTGCTCCTGCTTAAGGAGCAATCTCTAAGGAAGGTCCTGTCAGCAGTCTGCAGATACTTCCCGCCCTTTCCCAGGATTCTGAACTCTGCCACATGCATCGTGGCCTTTGCTGTCACAGTTTGTCAGGTGGGACGGCGGCAGCATCCAGGGCTAATTTGCCACACTAGGGAAAACTCAGTTTTTGTTCTAGGACTCCTCTTGGGGGCCTATATCATCATTCCCTGGCTCCCACTCTGCTCTTAGCTTTGAGTTTGAAGCCTTTGAGTTCCATCTCTGCACAGCATGCAGTCTAGACAGGAAATCAGGGGTGCTCACTGGAGAGGCTCAGCATGCATAGTCAGATGCCACCCTACATAGCTGGGCTCATGTGCACACAATTTTATTTTATTGAAACATTTTTTGACTTTGTTTTTGAGACAAGGTTTCTCTGTGTAGCCCTGGCTGTCCTGGAACTCTTTTTGTAGCCCAGGCTGGCCTCTAATTCAAAGATCTACCTGTGTCTGCCTCTTGAGTGCTGGGATAAAGGTATGTGCCAGCATAGGCAACTGGTGTACACACACACACACACACACACACACACACACACACACACACAGACTAAAAACCAAACATGAGTTAAGTGCTTTTCACGATGTTCTGCAGATGTGGAATCTACCCATCACTGCGGAAAGTTCTGCTGGACAAGGTTGTACCTTCCCTGCCCCCACTCCAGTTAGCTCCACTCGGAGGCTGGCTGGGTAGAGTGGATTTTATAGGGCTTCTCAAGATCTAGAAGTCAAGAAGTCAAGAGTTTTGGGCATTTCTAACCTAAAGAGAAGTGATGAACTCCCTTGGGGAAGAGAGCTTTCAGCAGCAGAGGGGGGACTGGAGGGTCTGAGGGAGTCACCTGACCACCTCCTTTTAACCCAGAGACGGCTTTTGAGAACCAGGACTTCTAGGGAGGGAAGGAACCCCACATTTATTAGAATGAAGATTTCTTTAAGACATTTTTGCTCGTCCTTTTCTTCCCCCTCTCCCTCCTTCTTTTCTTTTTAAAGACAGAGTATTGTGTGGCCCAGACTGACCTCAAACATACTGTGCACGACTTTGAACTCCTTTTGTCTCTACCTCCCAAGTCCTGGGATTACAGGCCTGTATCACTAGTCCCAGACTTTTTTTTTTTTTTTTGAGTTTTGTAGCCCAGGCTAGCCTTGAAATGGTGACCCTCCTGCCTCAGCTTTCCCACTTCTGGGATTGTAAGCGTGTGCCACCATGCGTAGCTCCTTAATCATGCTTTCAACTACAGTACATGGTACTCACTAGTGGGGGAAGGCTTCACCGTCTGCAGAAAGCGGCTTCCATCCAGAAGAGCCACTATCTCCTGGGGACCGAACCACCAAAGGACAAGTTCTTAAGTTTGGCCACAAGATGGCAGCCTTTTCTCATCAATCCTTGTTGCTGGTTCAGCCAGTCTTAACCTAAGTGGAAAACAAAACCTTTTGGAGTTCTGAAGTTCCTTGAATTTTGTTTTTAGTTTTTAAGTAGGGTTATCTAAAGTTTTCTAAAGTGAGCAACTAGTCAGAGTTTATGGCCCAGCAGAGCTGAGGAAGGTGTTATTTCTCAAGGAGCTGAATACAGATTAGAATGAAGTATGTACAACCAGAGTCCTACCACTCATAAGACTTGTTAGTGAGCTTTGCTGGATTAAGGAAACTAGACATATTTCGCTGTACAAAACACACTCCATAACTTCCCTTAACAATCAAACACTGGCCCCTGGGATTCTACAATTGACTATTATAATCCTTTAAGTATGATCAGTACCAAATAAGCAAAAGTAAGCATTCATAGGTTGCAGAAAGACAGTAAATTCAACTTAAAAAAAACCAAAACACCTGTTGTTTATCTCCACATAGCTGCAACTGCAGTGTGTGTGTGTGTGTGTGTGTGTGTGTATTTTAGTAAAGTAACCTCATAAGAGGGGATAGTGTTTCCAATTGCATCTGGAAATCACTAGTTTTGCCTGTCCTTCAAGAAATTGCCACTTTGGATGTTCTACAGTCTTAATAGACTATAGAAAATTCAGAGTGAGGGGAGGCTGGGGTGGTGGTGGAGGGGGAATCTTTGATTGGTCTGTAAAATGAATGAAAAACATTTCTTAATTAAAAAAAAGTTCAGAGCAATTTCTGTGATTTTCAGAAATTCAGACAATTTCTTTCAGCACCATGGTAGATGTCAGCATGAGAACCCATGGCTTGGGAAGCAGGTTTCATTGGTCCACTTTAGCCCGTTCCCCTGGGGAAGCTCTTTAGTTGATTTAACTGTCCTTCCCCAATTTGAAACTGGGAATTAATGCTAAGTCAGCACTGGGGGTCAGGCAGTGACTTCATGGACCACAAGTGCTAACTTGCCCTCTGAGCCATGGCTTCTGGATGACCTCGGCTCTCTTAGCCTACAGGTATGGAAACAGAAGCACTGAGCTCAGGTTGAGGGATGTATCGGTTAAGTTTGGACATGAAGTAGGTTGAAATTGTGTCCACATTTAACTGTGCATTAGACATGGCTAGATGTCATAATTCAGTCTGGCGTAATTTCAAATAACACAGGCCCACTTTTTCTTCTTTCTGTTCTTCTCCTTCCCAACAGGGTAGCCCCATGTAGCCCAGGCTGGCCTTGAACTTGTGAGTCTTTTGCCTTATCTTATTGATGGGATTACAGGCATGCACCACTATGCCAGGCTTAAAGATACACCTATAGGCTGGTCAGGATGGCTCAGCAGGGAAAAGTGCTTGACTGTCAAGCCTGATGACCTGAGTGTGATCCCTGGAGCCCACATGCTGAAAGGAGAGAACAGACTTTCACAAGCTGTCCTATGATCTCCACATATGTGCCATGATGCCACAGCACACATGTGCATCAACACATACACACCCCAAACAAATAAATAAATAAATGCAAAAAATAAAGTGGCTGGAAAAGATGGCTCAGTGGTTAAGAGGATTTACTACAGAGGACCCAAATTTGGTTCCCAGCACCCACATGGCAGCTCACAACCATCTGTAACTCCTGTTCCAGGGGATTTGACATCCCACTTTGGCCTCTTAAAGCCACTTGGTGCATAGATACTCAAACATAAAATAGAAACAAAAATTTATAAAAAGATACCCTTCTTTTTACTTTTTAAAAAGTGTGTGTGTGTGTGTGTGTGTGTGTGTGTGTGTGTGTGTGTGTGTGTGTATGAGTTCAGGTACCCTTGGAGGCCAGAGACATCAGATTTCCTGGAGCTGGTGTTAACAGGTGTTTGTGAGCAACCCAGTTTGAGTGCTGGAACTGTACTTGGCCCTCTACAGGGGCAGTTTATGCTCTTAGCCACTCAGGCATCTCTTTAGTCCCTGACATACATCATCTTCATTTTTGTTAGTGCTGTGGGCCAAACTCAGGGCCTCACATATCCTAGGCTAGGGCCATACTGCTGAACTGTGTCCACACTGAGCCATTTTTGTCTATTGATTACAATAAGAAGGCTCCTGTCCTAAGTCAAGAGTATTATCTGATGTAAAAAATATAACAATCCTATAAGTTTTTTAGTAAAGCAATATAAACAGCAAATCTTCCTCTAGAGATTAGAACATAGTACCTCTACTTTTTCTAAAATATTGATAAGAAATGTAGATGTTAACAAAGAGATTGACATAGCTTACTTTTATATCTGATTATTTTTATGGCTTACTGTGCACCATTTAAAAGATTTTGTGCAGCTTACAGGAAATTCCAGGATGGGGTAATGTATCATGGAATATTTATGTAGCATTGGTCATATGTGCAGCATCCCATAAAGAAGGTAGCCCCAGAGAGAACTGGCCAATTGCTTTGGAGGATGTGGATTTGGCTGTTTCTGGGAGTGTGTGGAGGAAGGTGATCTCTAGGGCAGCCATGTATCTGCAACTTAAATCAGTTATGTGAACCAGGGAGGAACTTGTTATTTTAATTTTGGAAAATATTTTCTTCACATTGATGGAAATTTCCTTAACCTTAGATTTTATTTTCTTAGAGTTTCTGTTACAAATTAAGAGGAAGGGCAAAAAAATGGGGACTTGGTTGGATATTACATGTTTCAAGAAGAATTCTTGTTTTTAATTTAAATAAAATTGACTTCATAAATTCTGAGTGAGGGGAAAAGGGAGGAGCAGGAAGAATGCTTACAAATACTTGCTGATGACTTTTTGTAGAAGACAAGGGAGGAATCTCTCACTTTAACACTGATGTGGTCTCTCTTTTTGTTTGTGTGTCTTCTCTACTTTTCATCTTGTTACCTTATAGGCTCTTCAAAAACGTGGCTTTCTAGATATCAGAATTTTAATTGTTCACATACACTTTTCGTATTGAATATAGGCTGCATGTTACCAGCCAGCTTACCGACCCTGAGGGCATAGGCCACGGCTTTGTACTTCTTCTAAGAGCGTCGGTTAAAACACTCTATTCTACCGTGTAGGCTGAGAATGGATGCGCTTGAATACCCTTTCCTCCTCTTTTCCCCTTCCTGTCCTTGGGAGATCCCCTCTGCAGCTGGCTCCTTGCTCTACTAGCCATCTTACCCGCTCTCCTTGGAGGGTGGGCAGCTTTCGACTCCATTCCCATCACTGATGTTCAGAGATTGACCCTTCAGGTGGTCTGTAGTTTGTTTGGGAAGATGACGTGTCTGAAAGAGGAAGAGCAGCTAACCTTCAGACACAGGAGGGCAGCATATTAAAGTTGGGGGGCTTCAGTGATGAGGCCACAGGAGGGAGGAGGGGCTTGCTGAATACTCAGGAAATGGAAGCAGTCAGGAGCCCCAGCTTTTGAACCCTGGCTCTGCCTGACTGTGAGCTCCGCCTAGCTTTGTGCTATCCTGGTACAGTAGCCATGACAGCCTTCATCTCAGAGAAGGCCGGGGTGGGGGAGAGAAAGGTGGTGAAAAGTGTCGGCCCCAGAAGAGGGAGACTGTGCCAGCGGTACCCGCACAGGCCCACCTACCTCTGTGGTATAGTATCAACGTTCTGGCCGTCTTTCCCTCCCTTTCCTTCCCATGCCTGCGAGGGAGATTTGTGGATCTTCCCATCTGAGCCCTGAGATTACAGGCACTGGGTGGGCCGCCACATTCAGCTTCCATTTTCTTAATAATGGAGTGATGGTTTGCTATGAGGTCAGCAGAGCATCCAGATCAAAAGTACAGATGCTGGGCCAGGCCATGAGTTCAAATCCTGTCTTTCCACAGCCTGGCTGTACCACGTTGACCACTTTACAGTGACTTGCGTACTTCCATGTGCCTCACTGTTCTTGTCTGTAAAATGGGCATAGGAGCAGAATCTGCACCACAGGGCTGTTGTGAGGGTGGAGCAACTGTAAAGTAAGCAGAGTCCTTAGGAAGTTGAAACTAACCAGGGTTATTAAATGAATGTAGCAAAGGTGCCAGTCTGTATTCCGGGCGACGAAGCCCCGAGAGAGGAGACTGCATGTGCTGCAGAGGAGGGTACATTTGATGAACTGGCAGACAGTGAGAAATGCTCCACAGGGAAGTTCAGTCAGAAGGAGTGTAGTTAAATGTTTGAGGGCTGGGTTATATTTGGCAGATTGAAATGGTTTACAAAGGTTTAACACAATTAAACATTATTTAATGTCTAGGTGACGGGACAGCTTTGTGGTGTTCCCGCCTTCTACCTTTATGTAGGTTTAGGGGATTGAACTTGGGAAGTCAGGCTTGGTTGGCAAGAGCTTTTACCTGCTGAGCCATCTTGCTGGCCTGACTTGTGAGGTTTAATTCGCTTTTTACACACTGGCAGGCTCTCTGCACTCTCAGGGACTGCCTGCACCTGAGCCCAATAGTCACTATACTTTACAAGTTCAGATTGACGTGAACAAACACTCAGTGAACTGTCCATTTGGGTTAGAGCTTTTCAAGTCTTAAAATCAATGACTGTGGGGATTAAAGCCATCCTCACGGCAGAGCACAATTTACCATTCTCTTTTATCACCTTTTCCCTTTTTAAAAAAACTGGTTCTTTCAAAATTACATTAAGGTTTCTGTGATTACTGCTCCAAAGGGAAAGGATAGTATTTCTAAGTGGCTGTCAAGTTAACCACTTAGCCAAATATATCCATATATTTTGAATATCCAGGTATCTGAAAGCCCCTCATTCTAATGTTAACAAATTGAATTTGTAATGTCAGAAATGAGTTAGGTTTCATCTGTGCTGGTCGATGGCTTAATTTCAGAAATGCTACCCTTTACAGGATGATTATTTTTAAAAGTCACCATGTTCCCTGCAACTACCCATTTTCTCTTTCAAGTGTGGTGCATTTCCACTCCGTTCTCCAAATAAAATCTACTGAACACCTGTGAACAAGAGTTCACCATGAAAAGCAAAGAATTAGCTGAACAGTTCAGCCTATAATCCTGTCTTAGTTTGGAGAGCAGCTGTGGGGGCGTAGGGAAAGTGCCAGGGGATGGTGAGCAGAGAACACTGCCATTCTGGTCCTGGGCTAGATGAACTGTGAACCATCAGCCTATTCAGGGCCTTCAACATCCTCAAGCTCTATTCTGTGTTTCTTTTCTTTAATACCCTGAAATCAGATGAACCACCTATCAACAAATGTCATTACATTTTATTGATTTAGTGTGTGAGGATGCATGTACCATGGTGCATGTGTGGAGATCAGAGGACATCTTGTGAGAGTTGGTTCTCTTTCCTTTCATCATGTGTGACCTGGGGACTAAACTCAGGTCATCAGCAGTGAGTGCTTTTACCCACTGAGCCATCTTGCTGGCCCTATCTTTAGGCCTTTAAAAATGGCTATCTTCATTAATAAGATCCTAAGTTCCATACATGGTACTGAAAAAAAGAAAAGGCAATCTTGCCGAGCATTCTGGTACTTGACTGCAATCCTATCACTTAAGGGGCAGAAGCAGGAGAATTGTAGTGGGTAGCCATTCTAGCCTTGGCCTGGAAGTTCCAACCCCCATTGAGGCTTCGGTAATGGTCACACCTACAAGGCGGGGCTGAGAGAGGACACTGAAGACCCAGGATCAAAAGGTGAGGCCTCTCTTGGTTCCAGGACCCTGGACGCTGGAGGTAGACTGAGCAGAGTTCTCCAGAGAACACCACTGGACTGCGCCATACCTTTCCTAGACCCTGCAACCTACCTACCCCTTCACTTGTAAGTTACCCCACAAAATAAACCTTCCTTTAAACTATGTGGAGTGGCCTTCATAATTTCACCAATAGAGGATGATGAGTTTAAGGTTGGCCTAAGCATCATAGAGACCCTGACTCAAAAACCTCAAGTGATCTTCAGATAACGAATTTGCCTTCACTCTCTGTGATAGTAACTGTCTAGGCTCATAATTTCTGTCTCAAGTCTCTGAAGGTGTCTGAGACTCTATTAGTGGCCTTATTGGGAAAAGAAGTGGCCTCACCTAACAGATTAGAAAAGTAAGTATGCTTGACAGTGGTGGCACATGCTGTTAATCTCAGCACTTAGGAGGCAGAAGCAAGCCTCTGAGTTTGAGACCAGCCTGGTCTACAGAGCAAATTCCATGACAGCCAGGGCTACACGGAGAAATCCTATCTCAAAACACAAAGCAAGGATGGGAGGAGGGAAGACGGGAATCTGAGGTTGATATGTAAAATGAAGATCTCTCTCTCTCTCTCTCTCTCTCTCTCTCTTGTTTTTTTGAGACAGGGTTTCTCTGTGTAGCTTTGCACCTACCTTTCCTGGAACTCGCTTTGTAGACCATGCTGGCCTCGAACTCACAGAGATCCGCCTGGCTCTACCTCCCAAGTGCTGGGAGTGCTGGGATTAAAGGCATGTGCCAACACTGCCCGGCAAGACATGTTTTAAAGTTGTAGTCTATAGGGGAGGTCCTATGCTTGTCCTAGGTGACTCAGAAGGAAGAGAAACAAGTGAGTGGTCACTTCATGAAACCTGGTTTGGGAGCAGTGTCAGTAAGGATTCCATAGAGTTAGGACTACAGGAGCTCATCAGGGGCTTTCTCAGATCACTGAGCTGAGCATGATGGGCTGGTTAGGATTTTACAAAGGGATCCTGTCTCAGGCAGGAGTTTGACAAAACGGTCTCCAGGTCCCTTTTAACACTGGAAACTCAGATTTCTGAAAAGGCAGATGAGCATTCATTTTAATATGATTAGACTTGAAAAGCAAAGAAAAATTGGTGGGTACATGTAATATGAAGAATAAGCTGATATCCATGTGTGCTTGCAAAAAGCAAAGAACTTTAGAGGGATCACAAGGTGTGCCTCATTAACATATGAACACATGTTCAGACCATAGCCATTTATTTGGAGCCCCTACTATGGAATCTGCCTTTTCCACTGGTGAGCCTGCTTTCCTGAGAGTCCTCTGGTAACCACCTTCAGGTAGCATGTAGAAAAGCTGAGTCCATTCCTTTCATGACTCTTCCAACTCATGTTCATGTGAAGGACACTTTTGCAGGCTAGCCAGAGACACTAGCATGATTTACTGGAAACATGCTGTAAGTTATAACCAGTGTATAGTTTTTTGAAGCATATTACATTGCAAAGCTGGAATGTCCTGCATTTTTTTGCTTATGATGTCCTACTTCATATCTACCTTAAAGCCTTTGCTGAACTGAGCTCTGGTCTTGGAAGCCTTTCTTGGTGTCAGCTACAGCAAGTCCTGAAACAGACACCTTAAGGAATCAAGCATTTCTGTTTCTTTTCTCTCTCTTGCTTTATCTAGAAATGGATTTTACAAGCCATCGAGGTGGCCCAGCAGTAAAGACACCTGCCATGCAGGCCTTGCAACCTGAGCTATATGCCTGGAACCCATGTAAAGGTGGAAGGAGAGAACTGGATTCACACAAACTTCTCACCTCTGCATGCATGCCACACATACCAATAATAAATAACATAAACATAGGAAATGAATTTTTACCAAGTTGCTTTCTTTTCTCAAGGAAATAGGAAACACCATAAATATCTTGAAATAGTATGGTACAAGAAAAAATTATCTATCTTAATATTGCACGGTGTAGTGTACATGCTCTAAGAAATTGTGTGTAGATTCAGTTTCTGATATTACTTTATTTTTTATCTTGTGTGTGAGCATTTGCATGAATGCATGTATGTGCATTATGTGTATACTTGGTACTAATGATTGCCAGAAGTTGTTGGATCTCTTACAACTGGAGTTACAGGTCATTGTGAGCTGCCATGTGAGTGCTGGGAACTGGGCCCAGGTCCTCTGAGGTGGAGCAAGTACTTTAACCATGGAGCCATCTTTCCTTTCCTTTCCTCTTTTTTTTTTTTTTTTTTGTAGTTGAGATTGAACCCAGAGCTTTTGAGTATTGCTAGGTAGGTACTCTACCACTCAACTATATTCCTGCCACCCCACAAGTTTCTATCTTGGTGTCTTTAGCTTTTTCAGCTTTGGATCAAGGTGAAGATATTTTCAAATTGTGGTTCTGGTACTAATGAATGGTCCTGCAATGGTTATTTGATTTGTAGCTGAAGTAAGTCATTTCAGCAGCTTTAAACTAACAGAAGGCAGTGGGGCATTTTGCAGACTTTCTGGGCAGTCTAGAGAAGAGCAGCTTGGATGTGGGAGGCATAGCTCAGAGTCTAGCCAGTGACAGGGGGTGGTTGCTGCTGCTCTTGTTCTACACTGAGCATGCTGTAGCTGTAGCCATCCCTGGGCGTGCTGGGCATGACCTCAACACAACCAGTGGCCTGATGAATTCTCCACTGTACTCCCATTTAAAATTGTTATTTTGTTGTTACATTATTTAGCATGTGTGTATACACGTGCTACAGTACACATGTGGAGGTCGGGGGACAGCTTGCTGGCGTCAGTTCTTTCCTCTTTCCCCATGTGGGTTCTGAGGCTTGACTCAGGTCATCAAGCTTGGCAACAAGCATTTCATTGGCTGAGCCATGTTGGCAGCCCCCTGTTTTTTCCTTTATCCCTTGTATATTACAATTTACAGAGAGGAACTAGAAATTAGTCCAGTCTTGGTCACATGCTCGCACCTCATAGCAGCAGTGACTCACTGGTCTCTGAAGAGAGGGGTGGACCCTCTCTTCCACAAGAGTAATACATCAGGAATTCATCAAAAGAAGGGCATCAGATAAGAGGCAGCTAAAGTATGGCTTGATGAAAAGAATTTATGTTTAATTTTATACCACTTATGCAAATGAAAGGCTCGATTTAGGCTTGAACAAAGGTGCTCATCTGTGGCACACATGGGCACTTCTCTTCTGGGCGCCTGTCCTGTGCAGTTAGTTTTGAAGGAGGCTTAGCTGTGTACTCCTGTCATTAGATGCTAGTGATGTCGACCTGATTATGTCTGTAGGGCTAGAGAGGTGGCTCAGTGGGTGAAGTCACTTGGTGCCAAACTTGAACACCTGAGTTTGACTCCTGGGACCAACATGACAGGAGGAGAGAGCCAACCACTTGCAAGTTGTCCTCTGACCTCCACACATGCATTGGCCGCCTAATGTCTCTTTAGGGAGGGGCAGAATCATGTGAGGTGGACGATTACTGGACTAGAGGCTTGCTCAAGCCATAATGATTTGGTAGCCATGCAATGATGGCTTTCATCGTGAGAGTGGATCTTATTTGACGGTTCCTTGTGTCATGATGATAGACTTCACCTGCACACGAATGTTTCCCAACCTTAAATGTCCTGAGAATCCTTTGGAAAGCTGTATCTGAAGGATGCAGATTGCTGGGCCCTGTCTCCATACACCTTGATTCCATGGGTCTGAGGCCTAGGCTCTGAGCGCTTGAATGATTTACCCTGAAGCTGGGGGGCAGCAGACCATACTTTAAGAAACATGATGTTGATTCAGTGAGAGGATTAACAAAATAACCTCAAAAATATGTTTGTTGAGACAACCGGTGCAGTTTTAAGATTTCCCGTCTTTCCAGATCTTGATAAAAAGCAAGGTGAAGATGCTTTCTGTGTTCTGGCAGAGTGCTTAGAGCCAGATTCATCCTCCTTCTCCATCAGCAGGAAGTGTATTCTGTCTTGAACTCCGACTAGCTTGGGGAAGCGTTCACTGCTTGGGGAGGGGATTTCAACTCTCTACCTCCCAATTGCATTGCTCAAACCCCTCCAGGTAGTTCTAGTGCTTCCTGGGCCTCACAGGCCTGTTCTGTGATCTTGATGACAGACTTCTTCACCCTCAACGAAGCAAAGAGCACCTCCTGAGCATTCCAAGCTTTGATCATCCTATGGGTGGGAGGCCTGATGTCCTTACTGTGTATGGGACTTCACCTTCTGTAATTCCTGTGACAAAGCTGTGGCCCTTATGAGCTTCTGTGACTCCATTACCTACATGGCAGTACAGTTTAAAGCATTCCTGGGTGCTCAACTGTGTGTGCTTGTGCATTTGTGCCGGTGAACAGGCATGTGTGTGTATAAGCAGGCCAAAGGTTGATGTCAGTTGTCTTAACCACTTTTTATTTTTTGAGACAGAGTCTCTCATTGAACCTGGAGTTCGCTGCTCTGACTAGACTGACAGGCTAGCAAGCTCCAGGCATATCCCCCTGTCTCTGCCTCCCCAGTACCAGGATAACATGTGCAGGCCAGCACTCAGCTCTTTTACGTGGTTTCTGAAGGACTGACTGAGCTAGCTAAATCCCCAGCCTTTAAATTCCATCTCACCTCCTTCCTAGCTGGGACTGGTCATAGTGTTATTTATGACAGCATTTTTTTTTTTCTAACATTAAGATCATTTGACTTGGTCAATTTAAATGGAAGACCTCTCGCCCTCGCATCATGAGATAGTCTTGCTATGTAGCCTTGGCTGGCCTGGAATTGGATATGTAGATCAGCTTGGCTTCAAAACATGGTTTCTGCCTCCCAGCACTGGGATTAAAGGCATGTGCCACCATGCCTTCTAGATCTTGGCCTTTGATAGTTCTTCATTGACTTGGGGTAGATTTAACATTTATGTAATCCCCATGAACTGTGCTGGCTGAATAACATACTGGCTGCTGACAACATCCCTATATTAACTACTCAGAATCACCAAACCATACTACACATTAATATGCCAACTATGTCCCAGATATTTTTTTTCAAAGAAGTAGACTGTTTTTTTTTTTTTTTTAACATTATGCAAAACCTGAGGGGAAAAAAAATCTTGAGTTTCTAGATCCTCTTGAAAAACCAAAATGACATGGCAGTATTGTGACTGTTTTTGTACATGGCAGTGGCCTGGTCATGCACTGAGAAGACAGGCATGCCCTCTCCAAACTGATATTGGTGAAAAGGGGGAAATACCTTGAAACTTTATCCTCTTCTTTCCCACAAGAGGGCGATCGAATCTCTAAAACGGAAAAGCATCCGGCTCTGCAAGGCTGTGACTCTTGGTTGGTGAACTAACTTGTCCAGGCAACCACCCTCACTTCCACACAACCAGAAGGCAGCATGTGTGCTTCACCCTTTATGTCCACATTTCCATCCTAACCTAAACCTGTTCTTGGGCCTGGTTCCCTCTGCCTTCACCCCTGCAGCTCCCAAACCTTCACAAGCTACTTTGTGGAAATCAAGAGGGGGACTTTTTGATTATGTAGCTTTTTAGAGGCACACACTTAGCTGTAGAAATTTGACAGGAGCTTTGTGAGGCAGAATTCTTTGTGGGGGAACACTCCACAGAAATAGCCTAACATTTCTCTGTGATTGTGTGTGTGTGTGTGTGTGTGTGTGTGTGTGTGTGTGTGTGTGTGTGACTCTGGAGTCTTATTCTGCCCAGGCTGGTGTTGATCTCTATGTAGCTGAAGATGACCTTGAACCTGATCCTCTTCCCTCCATCCTCCCAGGGACTAGAAACACAGACATATGCTACCACTCCAGGTTACCTCCATGGTAGAGATGGAGCTCATAGCCATGGGCCTGCTAGGCAAGCACTCTATGAAGTCTGCTGTGTCCTAGCTCTTTGTGGTAATTCTTACTGGCGTAGAATCCTGAGGCAGAGCATGCAGCCCCAGGCATGCCCTAATACTAACTAGGCTCCAAGGAGACGCTATGTAAACCCAGATGCCTGTTTGTTAATTCAGAATGAGACACATCTGCTGGGGAGACCCAGAAAACTCATTTTTGCTTAGCAGCATATTTTTCTTCCAGAAAAATACAAAACAAGTGAAAATATAAATCAGAGACCCACATGAGGGCAGTGGTACGGTTTGACATCGAAGGTTCCCTTGTGATAATCCAAGCCCGGCACCAAGGGACTGCATGGCTGGTGCCAGCTCCCCATACTCTAGCAGTGCTGTGGGTAACTTGAGCTAGTTCCTTGCCTCTCTGTTGTCTGGCCCGTCCTCTCCACACCCTCCCCGTGTAGTAGGTCCAGGTTTAGCTCTCATTAACTATGCCTCCCCCTCCCCCAAGGAACTGTAGTTACTTGTAGCACTTCCTGGTTTAGATGCTGTTCCCATTTTATTTATTTCGAATTATTTTAATAATTTGGCCCCAAGACTGTGACAGTCTCAGGATCCAAGGGACACCTTCCCACCGCCCCACAACTCTGAAGACACCTGAAGAAATTTTAAAGGTTTATGAAAACTAGTTTAAAAAGTTTTAAGTTAACACACTAACTATATAAAACAATGTGTTTCAATAATATGAGACTCTCATTCATCTGTGACGTCTCGACGTATCCACCCCTAACCTCATTGGCTCTTTCCACCCTGATGATCAGCGCTCACCCCTCTCAGTCTCCCCCCCTCCCCACTTCCTGTCTCTTTGTGGTCCCAGCCAGTTAGTTAGGGTTGTTAGAAAGAGTGTGGGTAACAAATATGGCTACGCTACTGAAGAAAATGGCTGTCCCTCCCCCAGCAGCTTGAACTGTGGATCCTCAGGAAGGGAGCCAGAGCTAGTTCCATCTCCAGATGGTGACTCCAGAGAAGTGAAGAAAGAGTCAGGGTTTACTTCTTGTGATTTCTTTTCTTCGTATTTGGCCAAACTAAACAAACATTTTTCTTTGCCTTATCTTTTTTCTCTCATTAAACACATGTCAATTCTTCATGAGTTCTAGGCCAGCAAAACCCCGTCGCACTGACTGGTTCTCTGCAAGAGCAGGAAGCAGATTTAACTGCTGAGCCATTTCCCCAGTGTGCCCTGCTACCCTCAGACACATGCTTCATTTTCAAGTATCTGAAACCGTTTAATGACAATGTGGAAATAAGGGAAAACAATGAAAAATCTGGATGGTAGAGATTAAATCTTAAGCTGGGAGGTGGTGGGGCATGCCTTTAATCCCATGCAGAGGCAGGTGGATCTCTAAGTTCGAGGCCAGCCTATTCTACAGAATGAGTCCCAGGATAACCAGAGATACACAGAGAAACTCTATCTTGAAAAACAACAACTAAAAATTGTCTTTAAACTTAGGTATCCTAGGTAAAGCTAATATTGAATTGGGTGTACTTTATATATATGTACACACACATATATATGTATATGTATACATATGTGTTATATATACATGTAATATATACACATGTAAGGTAATGTGTGTGTGTGTGTGTGTGTGTGTGTGTGTGTGTGTGTGTGTATGTATATTTATCCTGTTTTTCACCCTAGTTTCCACCAACTTGCCCATCATCACAAAGGATACTGACTCAGTCTTGGATTTTAGAATGTTGGGCTAGTTCTGGGCACACTAAGAACTCGAGTGTCTATTGACATCTTTGTTAATTTTTATGTATAAACTCACTTGGAAGAATGGCCATGTGTTCCAGGTGTGTCTCCTTCAGTTGGTCATGTTAAGATCATCTGTGCCCTGCATTGGCAATGCAGGGGTTGAAGTGTTTGGTTGCCATTGAGTCCATCCCTGCTTCCCTGGTGGAAAGCGAGAGGGGGCTCAGATGCCTCATTAAGTAGCTTGATAGGATTTGGAGAAATAGGGCTGTTAGAAAATGAGTTATTTGGTACTAAAGTGCAATGAAGCATGCATTTAAATGCCTATTTAGTGCTTCAAACCTGGCTTTGGTTCATGGTGCTATTTGGAGAAGTCCTATTTTAAGAGGGATTAAAAATCTATGCAACTGGCTGGTTATGCGAGACAGCTAGAGCAGTGTGGGCCTTCACAATGCAATAAAGCTTAGACAGACTTGAGTTGTTCCTTTTAATCTTCCTGAGAGTTCCTTAGTATTTGAAAGGGATTATGTAAGGTAATGTATGTATAGCGCTCAGCCCAGAGCCTGGTGTGCAGTGGCGTGTGGTCCATCATTTGGTAATAGCCTCAGTAATTGGGTCTAATGGAAGGTTTCCTTTCTCTAGTCTTATGAGAAGGGAGCCTTTCTGTACTCACTGATCCTGCTAATCACTCTGAAGCTTTCCTAAAACAGCTGTGTATGTCTGTATACTGAAGACAGAATTATGGACCTTTGATCCTGTTTAGTTTTTTCAGTCTTCTGTCAGGTTCTTACATACATATGATGTATTGTGGTCATATTCACCTAGACCCTTCTCACCCGACTCCTGCTGATCCTCTTTTTCCTACCCAGCCCCCTCCTTACCGCCTTCTTATCTGTGTTCAGCTCTTGCATTGTCCTCACCATCAGCATGCTTGCTTTTTTTTTGTTGCATTGTCCAAAATGGTTTCTCTATGTAGCTCAGGTTGGCTTCTAATATTTGTGATCTGCTTTGGCCTCTCTGGTACTGTAGGCATGAGCCACCAAACTTGGCTTGTGATTGCTTTTAACTAATACCCCCTACCTTTCTGGGTATAGGTCTGGTACAGCGCAGGCTGCTCTTGAACTCACTCTATTAGCAGAGACAGACCTTGAATTCCCGGTCCTTTTGGACCCACCTCCACTGGGTGTGTGACAGTATGCTCATCTTACAACCCTATCTTACTTTTTTTTTAAAAATTTTTTTCTTTCCAACCCTATCTTTTAAAAATGCTTTTGTCTGGAAAGCTACCTAGCTAGAGCATCTTTCTGCATAGAGAATAAAAAAGTACAAGTGAGTTTATTCAGGACTAAGGAGTGAGGGCTTTGGGATGACTTCCTGGTTTTGGGTATTCAGAATCCTTTTGCTTTCAAAATCCTTTTGCTTTTTTGTTGCTGTGTTAAAAAAGAATGGGGTTTCTAGAGGCATGCTCTTGGTTAAAAGGGGAGTTTGTTGAGGACCGAGTTACACAGACACAGTCAGTGGACCCTGAATTATCTTCACCTGACTCTAGAAGTGAGCTCTATAGGGAGGCATATTCAGAAGCATAAAGAGTGTGGCTTCCAACCTCAGTGACAGCAGGGCCCTGTGCAGGGGTACCCATCCACAGCATGAGGCATTGGCTATCCACAACGAGAGAAATGAACTTGCCACGTCATGGGGTTTTTTTTTTCTACTTGGTGAAAAAATAAAAACCCCAAACAACTCTTAAGAGGCTTCAACTCCTCGGAAGGTGAACACACTGAAGTGACGGAGGTTCCAGGAGTGGAGGCAGCCCGGCTTTGGTCATGAAGGAGTGTGAGAATGGCGGGATTCTCACAGCTGTTTTAGTAGGCAGAGGGTGTCCACTTGGGGAATCACACCACGAGAAATCTCAGTTTTCCCTGATGTTTGTTCCATTTCATTCTGTGTATTCCTTGCAGACTCAAATGCCAAATCGTGTCTATTATTACTTCACAGTTTCCACTTGGGGGCCTCTGGAGTTCGCACGGAGCCAAAAAGCATCGGTAGTGTCCTGTCTGCCACGTCTTCTAACCCGGGCCTTCTCTCTGGGCTGTTTATGTCATCACTATGATGTCTCTGGGTATTGCTGGTCTAGTTTTCAGTTTCAGCTGGGGCTGTGATCTCAGCAGTGTGGAGACCCCTTTGCTTAAAATCCAAGGTCATTTTGGGAATTTTCTTTTTTTCTTTTGCTTGTAATGGTTTGGGACATTCAAGTCAGTTTTTAACCACCCCCCTTTTGTCTTTTGCAATTTTGCTGCTCTTTTTCCTGTGTTTCCTGAATGTGAAAGTTTTAACAAAATAAGTTATCATGTTTATTTCTGTAGATGCACAAAGTGTTTCTTCTATTCTCTATCATGGATGGATAATTGTAGGTAATAGAGATGGATTCCGTTCTGTCAGTGATGACCCTAATTCAAATGAAGCTATTTACTTTTGAACTAATGGGGGCTTTCACTGAGGAAGGCGCTTGCTGCCTGGGTGAGTTTGCATATTCTGATAAAGTTGATCAATTTTGACCCTTACAGTCTGGGAATACACCTCCGTGCTGTGATCAGCATGCCTGCTGAGAGAGGGTTCCATAGTAATGTCCTGTCTGCCAGACACAGCAGCCCCGGGTGAAAAGGTCCCTTCGGGTGGCTGGGCCCTCCTTCTCTCCTTGTGATTGGCTGTCCTTCATCCAGTGTCCCAGGGAGGTGGGGTTGAAGGAGGTTGCTGTGATAGTCTCACAGGAGGCAGGAAGTCATGAGACCTGGGACCATTTCTCTCAGCTCCATTATGGTCCTGTTGCCTGGTTCTCTCTTTGCCCAGCCCTCAGGAGTTCATTTTGTTCTTGTAAAGATCTGAGCTACATGGCCCTTCCCAGGTAAAGTGGCCTTTGTATTCACCAATTGAAAACAGAACTTCTAAAGGACCTAGAAGGCATTTTGAAGCTTATGATGAACTGGAAGTTTGGGCCAAGTGGTCCTTTTCTCTCACATCCCAACCACGGTCTGAGCAGCTTCACTTTGCCATGTGCTTTGGCGGTGATGTATTCCTTGCCACGGCCTAAAAGCACATCCAGGCATGGATTGGAATCCCCAAAACTGTGAGGCAAAAGAAAGCTTTTCTCTTTGTAAGTTGGTTGTATCAGATATTTATCACAGCGAGGGAAACACCGTGACCGTCTGTGCAGTGTGCCTTCATTGCAGAGGAGCAGGGAAGGGCAACATGTGGCTGTGCTCCAGAGAACTACTCATCACACTGAAATTTGAATTATGGATATTTTCTATTGTGTGTTGTGAAATATTCTTTCTATTCTTTCAGCAATTTCAAAATGTAAAGATTATTCTTAGCTTTTTAAGCTGTACAAACAAGGTAGCAATCTGCATTTAGTCTAAGGGCTATGATTTGACAACTCCCAATTTTAGTGGTTGTCTGTGGAAATTATTCCTAAGGAGGTAGGATTTTCTAAGGCGCAGATTCATTGCACTGGATGAGATTCTGGAGTGGACCCCGAGGAGAGGAGTCTAAGTTTTTAGAACTGAATCAGACTTAGTTTTGAAGCCACCAGGTCTAAAATATGTAAAAATATCTCATCTGCCTAAGAAAACATCTGTGTTGTTGAGAGATGAAGGTGTAGTGTGATAATATAGAGCAGAAACATGAAACATCCCATTTAAACCAATTTTAAGTGTGCAATTTAGTGACATCAAGACATTTACAACGTGGTGGGACTATTAGCACTCTCCACTTCCAGAATTTCCCATCAGCCCAGACTGAAACTCCATCCTTCTTACAGAATAACTCCTCAGGCCCCCTATAACTCCAGGGAGTTTTGAAAACCAAGAAGCTTGAATCCTCTGGCTTTTTTCATTTTCAAGATTGTTTTGGCTATTTGGGGTCCCTTGGGATTCTATGCAAATTTTTGGATGGGTTTCTATTTCTGAAAGTGGGGGAAAAGTCAGATAGGGTTTGCATTGAACTCTGTAAATTCCGTTAGTTAGTAACACCAGTTTGAAGCGTTGGTTATGAGCCTTAGCTCTAAATAGCTGTGCTCTCTTTTCAGCCTTCATATTGTAATTTTAACATGATCAAGTCTTCTAGTCCATGAGCATGGGATGCCTTTCTTTTTATCTGCATTTTCTTTAATTTCTTTCAGTGATGTTTTGTAGATTTTAGTTTATGTATTTCACTTCCCTTGTTAAATTTATTTATGTATTTTGTTTTTCTGGTAGTAAAATAATTGTCTTATTTTTCAGATATTCATCGTTAGTGTACCTAAGTTCTGCTGATGTGTGTGTGTGTGTGTGTGTGTGTGTGTGTGTGTGTGTGTGTGTGTTTGGTTTTTCGAGACAGGGTTTCTCTGTAGCTTTGGAGCCTGTCCTGGACTAGCTTTGTAGACCATGCTGGCCTCGAACTCACAGAGATCCACCTGCCTCTGCCTCCCGAGTGCTGGGATTACAGGTGTGCGCTACCACCGCCTGGCAATTTGTGTGTTTTGTATCTTGAAACTTTTCTAAAATTGTTAGCACTAAGATTAAAAAAAATGTTTTAGCATCTCATATATAGATAGGTGGTAGCTGTGGTCAGAGATAGTTCTATGTCCTTTCTGATGGCATGATGTTACTTTTTTTATATTCTAAAGTGTCTGGCCAGAACTTCCGGTATTATGTTGGCTTCTAGCATTGAAGTGAACACAGAGGTTTTTTTCCTGATTATAGGAAGGTCTTTGGTCTTTTGTCACCATGTCTGATGTTGGCATGGTGTCTTCATGTATGCTCTTTATCCAGTCATAAAAATTTACTGCTAACTTAGTTTTTTAATCAATAAAGATTATCAAATGCTTTCTCTTGAGACCCACATGAAAGTGCATTATCTTGATTCCTGGGATTTACTTTAAAAGTCTTCAACAAAGTAAAAAGAATTGAGACTAGTTTTAGGAAACTTTGTGATCTTTGGTAACATAGAGTTATACTGTAGGTTTTTTTTTTCTTCCCAGCATAGAAAAGTCTTTCTGTTCTTTGTATCTAAAATTTCACTCTTACCATAAGTATTGTTCTTGTTACCAGAAGCAAAGTAAGATCTTCTGCACTCATCAGGTATTTAATGTGAATATGTAGTATATCCCCCCTTTTTGGGCACGTGTGTGGGTATACATGGTATGTGTGTTGAGGGGGAGGAGGATGCACATCCATGTGTTTTGTGTGTGTGTGTGTGTGTGTGTGTGTGTGTGTGTCTGTGTGTCTGTGTGTCTGTGTGTCTGTGTGTAGAAGCCACAAGCTGGTGTTAATTGTCTTCTACTGAGCCAGCCTCTCAGTGATACTGGAGCTTACCAGTTTCTGCTAAGCTGGCCAGCCAGCCTGCCTTGGGCATCCCCTGTGTGTGCCTCCCAAGTGCTGTGATTGCAGATGGCCACCATATCTGTGTGGCTTTTACCCAGGGCCTGGGAATCTGAACTCCAGTGTTTATGTTTGCACGTGAAGTACTTTATCCACAGAGCCATCTCAGATCCTATACAGACCTGTCCATATGTGGAACATCTGGGCATGCTTTCAAAACACTCTAGGGCCTGTGTGCAGATTCATGAGGCCTGGGATAGGCCTTGGTCCCTGGAAGTGACTGGGCTACAATAGGGGTGAGGCTTAAGAAAGGAAATGGGAGCAGCTTCCTTTATCGTCTCTCATCAGCCTGTATCAGTGGGAGTCTAGTTAAGGTGTGAAGAGACACTATGATGAGCCTGTATCAGTGGGAGTCTAGTTAAGGTGTGAAGAGACACTATGATGAGCCTGTATCAGTGGGAGTCTAGTTAAGGTGTGAAGAGACACTATGATGATGGCAACTCTTTTTTTTTTTTAATTTGTGTTTTAATTTTACATATCAGCCATGGGTTCCCCTGCCCTCCCCCCTCCCACACCCACCCCCACCTTCCCACCAGCCCCTCCCCTCCATTCCCATCTCCTCCAGGGCAAAGACTCCCCTGGGGATTCAGCTCAACCTGGTGGATTCAGTACAGGCAGGTCCAGTCCCCTCCTTCCAGGCTGAGCAAAGTGTCCCCACATAGGCCCAAGGTTCCAAACAGCCAGCTCATGCACTAAGGACAGATCCTGGTCCCACAGCCTGGATGCCTCCCAAACAGTTCAAGCTATTCAATTGTCTCACTTATCCAGAGGGCCTGATCCAGCTGGGGGCTCCACAGCTTTTGGTTCATAATTCATGTGTTTCAATGATGGCATCACTTACAAAGAAAAACATTGAATTGGGGCTGGCTTATACTTCAGAGAGTTGGTCCATCATGGTGGGAAACATGGTGGCATGCAGACAGACATGGTGCTGGAGAAGGAGCTGAAAGTTCTACATCTAGATCAGCAGGCAGCAGGAAGAAAATGACAGTGGGCCTGTCTTGAGCATTTGAAACCTTATAGTCCAGCTCAGGGACACACCTCCTCCAACAAGGCCACACCTCCTCCAACAAGGCCACACCTCCTCCAACAAGGCCACACCTCCTCCAACAAGGCCACACCTTCTAGTGTCCCTCTAGGCATTCATATATGAGCCTTTGGGAGCCAATCTTATTCAAACCACCACAGTGGGTGAAAGCAGGACTTGGAATCCAAAGTTCTAATCATAGGGTCAGCCTAGATGCATGGTGGGATAGGTAACTGGTCCACTTTACCCTCAGAAAAACAAGGCCAACGATTAGCTTTCCATGTTACAAATTCCACACGTGAGACTTGGGCTGGTGCTGTCTTCAGCTGCGGTGACATTGGTCACTGGAAGATTACTGTGGAATAACTCTAAGTACTAAAGAAGATGGTTGTGTATTTATGTTAAGGTTCATTAGATATTTTAGACAAATCACTCAGAAGTAACTTCCAAAAACGTTATTTGGGAGGCAGGTGTTTATTTCATTAGTCAATTTTATATTTAGTTAAGTCAGCATTAGTAGGGGCAACCTGGCATTCTATAGTTAGGCTGACATGTGAAGAAGGGAACTTGATCTGCTCTTGGATGTCCTGGTGGAACCACAGCTTTGACATTCCTAATAATATTAAGCACTGTATGACGAGCTTTTCTGTTGAGGCCTTCAGGAATGTTCAGACATGCCTTTTTAACTGGCTAACAAGCCAAACTGGGAGGCAGAGGAGGTGCTGGCAATGTCAGAGCCTGAGGCCCCAGGCACGGAGATCATCCCCAGATCACATCCTGGGGTTACAAGCTAACAGGTTCCAGCCTTTTCAAAACCCAGGACTCAGAGGGGAAGGGACCTGGGAGACTGTAGGAACAGCCTTTCCTGTTATGGATGGCAGAGCTGAAGCCCCTAAAGGAGGCATGCTGACCCTGAACAGAAAAGTCTCCTGCTGGGCCTGGTGGTTTCATTTCCCTGGGCCTCAGTTAGCACTGTAGAACCATCAAAATACATAACACACTTCCCTGCCGGAAGCCACATCCTTCAATAGTGGTACCCAAAGGTGGCCCCCTTGGTCTTTTGATTGTTTTGGAGAGATGCAGCGTGACTCCCTTTATTGCTTCAGCATTGGGTGGTCTGCCAGGGAGCATGTAGCATAAATAACAACTAATAAATAATTTTACAGCAAAGGTCCTAAATCTTTCCAGATAGCGTACTGGTATGCGGCTGTCAAATACCAGGCAGATCCTAAGAAAACAGTCACTTCAACCCATCCATCTTTTACATACATGGCACATTGCTGTCATAATTTTTTTTCTGAGGTTTTAATGGCTCAAGGGAAAAACTGTGCATGTAAAAACACATACACAAACACACCCTCCTATGCATAGTTTCCCTAGCTGGCTGCGTGATAACTTCTGTTTTTAAATATGATCCATTATAGCCCATTTGGAATGTTTCTTTGGCCACAGTAATGTGTTTTATTTTGTTGCCAAGAATTTCAGCATACTTGATATTTTTGAAATACAATTCCTCCGATTTCTGCCATCTGGACCATCCATACCTTTGCGTTTAAATTAGTAACAGTAATGAGAAGAAGATGAATGGATTTCGCTCATTGCACAGGCTTGCTTTTCCTTTTCAACTCTGGAGCCAGTGACCTGTGTTCTGTGTCACCCTTGACCTTTGGTCTTCCTGGTGAGCTAGGGAACCTGAACTTGTCTTGCCTGGAATTTCCCAAGCTTTAGTTTCATCTTCTATAAGCTGGGGATAAAGATGCCTGCTATGTGGGAGTGACTACACAGACTGACGAGTATGGAAGCTAATACAATTTCCACTTTTTCTTGAAGTGCTTAATAGGTGTCTTTTTTTGCCCCCTTAATGCTTTATGCTGTCTTCAGTTGAAATTCTACCCATAGCAAAACTTTTTTTTCTTAGCATCTCTCTGAGTTGAAATGGAAGCCATGCTGTTCATTTTCTTTGTTTTTGCGTATATGGTATGCGTGTTTGCACAAGCGCATGTGTCCATGTGCAGATGGACACCAGAGGAGGATGTTGGCTCTCTTGTCCTATTACTCTCCACTTTATTCCTTTGAGACAGGGTCTCTTACTGAACCTTGAGCTATGCTAGAGGCCAGCAAGCCCTACCAGTCCTTTTGCCTCCAGCCTCCACAGTGCCAGAGTTACAGATGCATGTGTGGCCACAGCTGGAATTTTACATGGGTGTTGAAGATTCCAACTTTGGTTCTCAAGCTGGTACAGAAAGTGCTCTTGCTCACCCGCCATCTTACCAGTCCTTGCTCTACATTTTCATGGTGTGCCATGCCTTAGATCTGTCCGAGTTGGGGATATCTTTCACTCTGGCGATTACAGGGCACATATCTGTGCTCCCATCATGCTCCGAGGTGGTTGAGCCACTCGATCGAACACTAAAGTAGATGCTAAGGCTGCTTGAGCCTTGCAGTTCCTGATAGGACATTAGCACAGGGCTGCCCACATAGTAGCTGCGATCATAGACAAGCCACAGTGTGTGGGCTTGTAATTTAAAATGAAATTGTAAGTCACCAGAAAAGTTCCTGTTTGAGATGGCTGTCATCTCATCCTTGCTGCTCCTGGTCTGATGTTCCCTCATGCCTCATTTGGAGAGCCCCTTGGCTCTTCACCTGGGTAGGTGTGGCCACCTGGGGGGAGAGAAATGGGGCTTAGAAAGTAGTGGTTAGCTAGGGCAACCTGACTGCATACTTCCTGTGTTTTAGGGGTTGGCTTATGTCCCAATTCTCCTACCCCCCAAAATGTTGAAGGCCTAATCCTCAGAACCTTAAAATATGACCTTATTTGGGGAAGGGTTTTTTATGGAGGCCATCAAGGTCATATGAGGTCATCAGAATTCTTCTAGTGTACTAGGACTGATATTCTTATCAAAAAGGTGAGGCGTGGATTAAGAGACAGACACGAGTGGCAGGGGATGATGGGCAGACACAGAGGATCCCATGTACATCCCCTGTACATTCATCTGAGGCTCCTGGAAGCTAGGAGAGAAGCATGACATGGATTCTCTCCAACAACCCCCAGAACTTTGTCTCAGTTTCCTTGTCTGTTGCTGTGATAAGACACTGATAAAAGCAGCTTAAGCGGTAAAGGGTTCATTCTGGCCCACAGTTTGAGGGGTAGATAGTCTAACACGGCAGGAACTTGAATCAGTGGTTAATGTCACATTCACAGTTGGGAAGCAGAGAGTAATGAATGCACATGTCTGCTTAGCTTTTCTTTTCTTACACAGACCAAGATCTCAGCTAGGGAATGGTGCCACCCACAGTGGGTAGGTCTTTCTACTTCAATAGATATAACCCAGATAATCCCCACAGGCATGTCCAGAAGCTCACCTCCTAACAGTTTTAAACAAATTATGAGATAATGCATTTTTAGTTCAGTTCTCCCAGTGTGTGGCACATGTTAACAGAAGCCTTACAGGAAGGTAGTACACCATGGGAAGGAAGCAAATGCATTAATCTTCTCTGGCTTTAAAAAAAAAATGGCATGGTGTGATGAGTCCTACCTATTAGATTATTTTGATCATTTAATGGTACTGGTGCTTTGAGATGATCATTGTAAATGATGTCCCATCATTTTGTAGACTTTTTTTCTTTTTTGACTCTGGACCACTTTTCAACTTAACTGTCTCTTGTTGAATAGCTCCAAAAGTTGCAATCAGGAGTAGGGTGTGGCAAAGAGGCCAGGTGACCACCTAGAATATCCACCCGTCTAAGTTGCTGTTTAAGGTTAAACATGGGTAAAGAGTTCTTTTCTATGTGGCACATAAGCACATTATCTCCCATCTCCTGTACATTTCAACAGCCTCTTTCGTCATGAAGTGGAGGTAACTTTCAGGCATGTAAAGAGACTATTATATTCTTCAGCTCTGCAGGAAGCTGCACACCACCATGGGCTCAGAGCCTCCAGTGACATTTTTCAAATTAACACTTTACACCAGCATGGGTTGAAGTGAATTTGCTGTTCTGCTTAGGGGTTATTTATTTATCTTTTACAAATCCCCAAAGTACTACAACGTTTGAAGAGTAGTGTGCATGTATGCATAATAGCTAAAAAGTACATTTCCCCAAAGCTCATGTTCTGTAATTAGAACTGGCCAGCTCTATACAAAATGTATATTTTGAAGTTCTCTATGATAAATCTGCCTTAATAACCATGGCTATTGGATGACTTAGGGTTCAGATAACATCAATAGCCTAAAAATCACAGGACTCTTTATAAACATCAATGCGGACTGTATTAATGTCTCCCTATGTTATAGGACTTGAGCTGGAGCTTAATTGAATTAGTAACTTGGTATCGGATGAGCAGTACGTTTTCTAGTTCCACTTAAAAAGCAATGGGGTGAGGAAGGAAAGAGGCATAGAATGTTATGTTTCAGCATAATTTATTTGCTTTATTAATTTTTTACCATTCTCAGCTTGCTCCACTATAGAAAGGTAGGGTATTTGCCATTTTCCATGAAAGTAATGATAGATGGTATGAGGGCTCCTTCATGCCTCATTATAACACATGTAACTCTTTCTAAAACTATAGCTTATGCCCTGAAAGTCAATGACCTTGTTTCCTTAAAACAACAACAACAACATAATATTCACAAGGCAAAGTTCAAAACACAGAGGAAATTGCCAAAGGTTCTTCTTCCTTCCCTTGATCTATAATTATTGCCATAAACTATGTCCGACACTGTGGTTTGAGTTGCTATATCATCTGGTAGTTGGTATCAGGTGAGTCCTCACAGAGAGAAGATCTTGTTTGCTTGTGTGTGGGTGTCTAGGTTATGTGCGCGCGCGTGTCTGTGTGGGTATGTGCACATGAATGTAGAGGCTAGAGGTGGAGCTGGAGTCACAGGCAGCTGTGAACTGCTGGATATGGGTGCTGAAGCAAACTTGGGTCCCCTGGAAGATCAGTGTTGTGGTGATACAGTGTGTCCCCAAATATATTGTGCACCCTAATAAAGCTTATCTGCTTTTCAGAGCTCTCAGTTTTTACCCCAATATCTGGCTTCAGGTTTTTTTTTTTTTTTTTTTAATTAATAAGACCATTTAGCAATTCGTCTTACACAGTATATACACTTTTTTTTTTTTTGGTTTTTCAAGACAGGGTTTCTCTGTGTAGTTTTGGTTTCTGTCCTGGATCTCGCTCTGTGGACCAGGCTAGCCTTGAACTCACAGAGATCCACCTGGCTGGGGTTGAAGAGTGCTCACCACTGCCTGGCCAGTGTACACTCTCTTATCCTCTGTCTTTTCAGTCCCCAGGAGTCTAGTTTTTTTCCTTAAAAATAATTTTGAATTAAAAAAGATTTATTTTTAAATGTGTGGTGATTTGCAAGTATGTCTGTGCACCACAAGCATGCACTTCCTGTGGAGGACAGAAGAGGGCATTGGATCCCCTGGAACTGTAGTTACAGATGGTTACAAGTGGCCATGCTTTGCTGGGAATCAAACCTGGGTCTTCTGTAGGAACAGCCGTCAGTGTTCTTAACCACTGAGCTATCTCTCCAGCCCAGGAGTCTAGTTTCTAATTAAAAGTTTTATTCTTTTTTTTTTTTTTTTTTGAATGCCGAATGCCGTTTATTGAAGGAGGGAGGAGGTCTTAAATACAGGCTTACAGCACAATGGGAGAACCCCAGAGGGCAAGTTTTATTCTTGAACATTCAGCTTCATATTAATCATAAATGTGGCCACAAATATAAAAGTAAAGAGACAGCAATATATACAGAAGTATAATTTAAAAATATTATACTGATATTACACACAATGGGCATGCACGTAGTATGTACATTTAGCATATAAAATGCACAGCTTTCTTATGATTCAACATATGTGACAGAAGTAAATGCAGAGTATTGAGATGCTTTGTGCATCTACCCTCCACGGTAGACACACATCCTTAGCTACTGGATTAGGAATATTTGTGCTCACTTTCAAATTTGGAAGCACTTAGGTATGGCTGACTTGTGACCTAGGAGACATAGAGGAAGTTCAAATGGGTATTTCTCTTGTTACTGTGTCTCTATGCTTGCTCCAAAGTGCTTTCCCATGTGTTTTGTAACATGTTCATTCTGTACATAACCTTTTAAGGTTATTTAAGGTCAGTTAAGGTTATGTCCACTTGGGAGGGAAAGACACCAGTGCTCATTGGAGATAAATAACCTTCACTGGCTCACTCTTTATCGCTGATGAATATGTCTGCAACCTTTCTAGCTGTTTTGCTGGAGGCATCTGTGAAACCCAAAAAGAAACCCATTCTTTCTGGTGCCTCATGGCTTGCTGTGTTAAGTGTATCCCCCAGAGCCTGGAGTTTCCCCCTCCAGTAAGAAAAGAAACTCTTAAAGTCACTTGTGGGCCCTTAAAGCAGTTCGTGGTTAGGATGACTGTTGTAGAAAACTATCACAGAGCCAGAAAGCATGGCCCTTACAGAAGCCTGCACCTGGGAGGTGCAGTGAGGACGGAGTTCCTGGATCTTTTCTCTCTCACCAGATCATATTGTTGAATAGAGGGGGATACAGTAGGCTGGGCAGGTGGGCAGTCCTAGTAGAACATGGGATGGGAAATGGGGTCACATTTCCTCATCTTGGTCAAGTAATGCTTGTTTATGCTACAGTAACAAACTGGGACGTTGAGTTGGTTCTAGCAAAGGTTTGTTTGTTAAGCACATGAACTCAGAGGCTCTTTTCATGCAGTGACATGGGACCAGGGATGCTGCCACCCTACAGGTCTGCTTCCTGACATTCATGTTTTCCAGGCACAAGAAAGGGGGCAAAATGTGGTTATTGCTGGGTTGAGGCATGGAGTGTGAAGTCTGCTGTATCTTCTCATGCTGAGGCTTACCCTCTGCACCCACAAAGGCATAGTACAGTCTGCAGTAACATCCTGGTTAATACCTAGAGCCAGCCATGCTGGCAATTGCTTGGTGTTTTTTTTTTTTTTTTTTTTTTTTTTGCCTGTTTAATAAAGATTTATGGATACTTATATACAATGTCAGTGGGTTGAGAAGTTGGTTCAAAACAATAATTCATACTAAAAAAACCAACCAAATTATGTTTCGGCTAGCAATTATAATTTCTGCATCAGCTGCGGTATTGTATGTGAAACCTTTGTGCAACCAGAAACAGGCACCTTCCTTCTGTCTTTTACTTCTGTCTGTTAGAAAATTGTTGCGCTGTTTTTATTAGAACACTCTCCTTGACTGCTGTCCCCTGGAAGTGTCAAAAGAAATGACCACTTGACAATGCCTTTGAAGTGAACAGGGCCATTACAGACACATCACACTTGTGCAGTGTACATCCTGCACAAGTGTATGGGGCAACTTCTCCTTCCTTGCCTCCTGCTATCGGATCTTTCTGAACTCTTGTCTTGATCTCAGGGAGAAACCTCTCCACTCTCCCACTCTCTGTAAACACGGTGGGGTCCATTTTAATTTTGGATTTAATTTCAGTTGTTAGGTTTCAGGGGGAAGAAAGTATTATTCTGTGTGCTTTGCTGGGGATTGAACCCAGGGCCTTGCTCATGTTGGGCAAGTGGCCCAGCACGGAGCTTCATCAAATGTGAACTTGTTTCAGAGTGTCTGTGCCATTTTTAGCTTCAGAGATGAGCTTCATACATCCTCACTCTTGTTTGTTTCAAAACGGCATCCATCTACCTTCATTTGGTGAGGCTTCCTCTGTTGGCCACCGGGAACACTTGGAAAACAGGGTCCTGGGGCTACAATAGGTCTTCTTATTTAAAAGCCTTACTTAAGAAAGACCTGGATACAGTATCCTGAAGACTGATACATTCTTGCCTAGGGGCTGAAAATTATAGCCATTATTAGGCAAAAATGTTTGCCTTCCTGGAATAGATGAACCCAACAGCAATGCTATTATTTTTACAGTAACAAATGAAAGGACACATTGACAGGGGCATTTTGCCTGAACTGGAAACCAATAGGTTTTCCTAAAAAGTCTGCTTTATGATCATGTTATCACAGAAAGACCCAAACGTAGAAAGCCTATTACGATGCCTTCAAGTTAAGGATCTATGCTAAAAAACGAAGGAGCAGTCATGTGTGAAGAAAGGATAGTTATGTTTAAAAAAAATCCCAGGACTGGCCTAATTGCACTTTGAGTACTCTCGAGGGAGTGATTCTTACTCCTTGGTAGGAAACCATGGGCCATTCTGACCATTTGGTTTTGGGAAAATAAACTTGCTTTAATTTATTGACATGTTAGACGTACCTGCCCAATTTTCTCATACTTTTTCCCTGACATGTGTCTTGCGCGAAGGAGTCGCTGCCATGTAGTCTATGTGTTTTTTAGAGAAGTTGTGTTTGGCTAAGAAATGTATCAAAATGGTTGCACCTTGTTCTCATTAGGCACTGGAATGTGGCTGCCGGAAGAGCAAGGGCTGGGGCCTGAGTGGTGGCTAAGTGCTCTCACCTCCCTGCCCCGCGACAGGCCCACTCTGCTCTGTTCTGAACTACTGTCTGGGCCTTGGTGGGCTGTGTGCCAGGAGAGCACAGCTGGGGGAGGCCTGCCACCCAAGCCCGTGGCTGCTCGTGAGACCTACCTCACGGACAATCCGGCTACAATCGCCCCAACTGTGCAATTAACTCCCGCCATCCTGTTTCGCATGGCCAGCACCAGGAGGCTTGTGTGGGCTTGTGAAAAGCCTTGGCTACTGAAGAGAACCCCTAAGTCCCCGGCCTGACAGCTGCGACTTCCTTCCATTGGAGCCTCTACTCAGTTCTGTTTTCTCACCCTGAGGCCCCTCCCCTGGCTCAGCATCCCACCTCTTATTTGAACTTGGCCAACAACTTTCTAACCAGACCTCCTGTCCTGTTTTATTGACCCACACTGTTGAGCCTGGGGGAATCTTTTAACAATGGCTAGTCTTTTCAGAATTAAAGATGAAAACTCCTTTACATGTTCCTTCAAGATTTTGCTGCTTCTCTCTCTCTCTCTCTCTCTCTCTCTCTCTCTCTCTCTCTCTCTCCCTCTTTCCTCCTCTTCTTCTTTCTCCTCCCCTCCTCTTCCTCTTTCTTCTCCTTTTGTAAGGAGAGGAGTTTTGCTTGCATGTATGTGTGAGGGTAAGTTACAGACAGTTAGAGCTACCATCTGGGCACTGGGAATTGAAATTGAGTCTGGGCCATCTTTTCAGCCCCTGGTTTCTTCCTTCTTGTTCATCTTTATCTCCTTTCATTCCATGCTCTTGGAATATAAGGTAATTTTGAAGGTATCTATGTACCATGCTTGCTTTTCTTTATTTCTTGAATATCTTGCCTGGCATAATGGTCCATTGGGCTAAACTCTGCTTAGGCCAAAAACTGCATTATTTTTGAACCTTCCCTACTTCCTTTCCTGGTTCTTGTGGATACTCTTACGGAGTACCTCTCCATAGGTACTCACTATCCTATGTACCCAAAGGTTTACGTAAACACAGCCATCAAAGCAAGTAGGTACTTTTTAGTGTAAGTATCTGCTTCTCCTGATTGGACTGTGAGCAACTCAAAGACTACAGCTTTTAATTTGTAGCTCTGCTAATGATCATAGGTGTTCAATGGAATTAAGGAAAGATTACCAAAGTGCTTCTGGGTGAGCCATTGAAAGCAGTCCTTTGTGGCCAGTGACCATTGGTTTTGTGAGAATAAACTTGATTTAGACATCTCTGAGCAGCAGGTTAATACAGGAGACTGGGATGACTTTGAAGATGTTCACATAGCTCAGTGAGTGCTCAGCTAATGGCCTGTTCATTTCTACATAGATTTGTGGCTCTGGAAAATTCAAAGCCCACCTCCAGTGACACACTTACTCTGGCAAGCCTCCTCAAATGATCCTACCATCTGGGGACCAAGTACACAAATGTCTGAGAATAAGGGTGATACATTTCATTCAAGCTACCACAAAAAGTTTCCCCAGGACACTGCATGCCTTCCTGGGGTGATAGAGCTCGCTCTCTCTCTCTCTTTCTCTCTCTCTCTCTCTCTCTCTCTCTCTCTCTCTCTCTCTCTCTCTCTGTTTCTCCAAGACAGAAAAAACTCACTATGTAGCACTGGCTGGCTTGGAACTCACAAAGAACAGTTTGCCTCTGTCTCTTTAGTGTTGTGATTAAAGTTGTGTGCCACAACACTTGGCCTGGAGACTTTTGTTGCTTGATAAAAATTCCTATGGAACTCCAAGAAGGATGACATCTAAATCCATCAGGCTGTTTTATTGTGATCCCCCCCCTCTCCCCCATGCTTTAAACAATTTGGCCAATGGGTCTGAATTATCTCCAGCTTGGGGGAACAACTGTATCCTGTTTGGTTTGTGCCTGGTTTTGGCTGAGCTGGATGGAGAAGTTCAGTGAATTAATACTTCAGGCTGCCCTGTGCTCAAGGACTCCCAGTGTCTGGGATGGAGTCTGCCTGTGAGGGCACAGGGCTGCTGTGGGTTGTGAGAGTTCTGCAGATCCAGGAGTCTGTGCTGGTATTAGATTTTCTTCCTCTCCAGTGACAGAGCTCAGCCTACTTAGCTTGCAAGAGCTACATACATGTCTCTTACCTTTGAGAGTGTGACAAAATAGAGGGAAAGGTTTTTGAGTTGGGCTGAGCTGGATGGGCATCTCATGCTGGCACTAGCTCACTTGTTTTGTATATCACTTGTGATATAGGTCCCATCATCCTTTTAGGATTGCAGGATAATTGGATGGGAGTGCATTATAGCACCCCTGGCACACACCAGGCTCTCAGGATCATTATTTTCATCTGTGCACAACACAACATTCTGACCACACAGTTGAGGAATACATGGATACAAAGATGGGGGACACTGTTACATGGATACACATGGATACCCAGAGAGGGAGATTGGGTATTGCCTTTTCATACAGATTGGTGACACACAGCTTCTAGTACCACTCCATTTGGAGGTACCATACTCCATAGGAGGAATGTTACTTGTCATCTTCCCCAGACCTACTCAGGGACATTGGGCGGGGGGCGGGGGGGGGGAGTGTCCTGTGTTAACGGCCACTTCCCATGACCTTAGAGTTCCTTGCCCTCTATTTGCCTACATTTCTAGACTCACTTGAAAATGGATGTGGGCCATCACCCCGAGATTGGAAAGTATTGCTATAATAGAGTCTTTTCTGACTAAGAAGGTCATAGGTAGGTATGACTCTTTCTTCCCTCCCCCTTCTCTCTTTCCATCAGCAAGTGATTTAACTATTATACCACAAAGCACCAGGAAGCAAGGAGCAGACGGATGCCTTCTGTTAAAGTGATTTCATGTAGATGTCATCACAGCCTTTTCTAGAGGGTCTCTGGAAAGACTCTCAAGTTGCTTTTTACCAGATTACACCTGCTCTGCTGTCAGGTGTTGCATCAGATCTGAATTTCACAAGTCAATATATTCTGTAGCTCTCAGGTAATGCTCTACCAAGAGACCTGTGTCTTAGAGGTGAAATTCTCTCAACTATGTTAAAAATGCCAGTGGGAAGACTTAGCAGGTCACATACCACATCGTTGACTGAACTTCGATAGTGGGACTCAAATGATCGTCATCCCTTTGTTTCTTGACACCCTCTTGTACTTTCTATGCTTTTAATGATGGATTTGACTTTCAGAAAAAACGTGTATCTTCCCTCACAAAGCAAATGTGATGCTGCTACTTAATATTACACAAAAATTAGGATGTTCAAAGGGTGTGTGACTGGCCAGAAAACTAAAGAGGTTTAGAGCATGGAAAATCCCAAAAGGCAGGCCTGGCACTGCCAGGCATGACCCAGCAAGGATGAGGGCTATTCAGTCCCAGCACAGTGAACTTTTCCAAGTCCCTGCCTCTGTGCAGAGCTGTGGGATAGCACTGGGGTGCAGGCCTCCTGTGGGAGCTGGGTGTTTTCATGAGTCACATACCAGCTTCTGTGGAGGATTACTGAGCTGCTAAAACCTAGCCACTGCATTTCCTGAAGCTTCCTTTCAGACTACAGAGTCCAAAGGTGCTCAGCTGTGGCCCTTGACTACCTCCCACCCTCCTGGTTTCTTCTCTCTCTCTCTTTCTTGAAACTGGGTTTGTCCATGTAGTCCTGGCTGTCCTGAAATTTGCTATGTAGACCAGGCTGGCCTCAAACTCAAGAGATCCATTTGCCTTTGCCTCTTGGTTTCTTTCTTTAAAAACAACAACAACAACAACAACAACAACAACAACAACAACCTGTTTACTGTGTGTGTATATAGTTCATATCTGCACGGAGGCCAGAGGTGGACTTTCTGGGTCATCAATTTTCACTTAATTTTCTTGAGACAGAGTGTTTCAGTGAAATGTTTGGCTAGACTGGCCAGGAAACTCTGGGTATCCTCTGGCTCCTCTTTACTCGGTGCTAGGCTTATAAGTATATGCTGCCACATCTGGATTTTTTTTTTTCTCTTTCTGTTTTACACAGACTGGGAATCCAAACTTAGGTCCTCATGCCCACATAGGAAGCACTTTACTCATTGAGCTATTTCTCTAACCCCAAGTTAAGGTTTTTGAATTATTTGAATTTGTTAATTCTAAAGCATCAACAGTTGAACAAATCAGAATGTTTGAAACCCGGACATCTTTTCCTTTGTTGTCAGGAAAATTTTCTTTCTACCTCATGTGGAAACAGTTTCTCTTGTCTGTCAGTGGGATTCTCCAACTCCACCCTCCACCATTATCTCCTAATGGACAGCTATAATCTGAGTCCCCACTTCTGGACTCTTGGCCCTGCAGTCTAGGCTACTCTTCTTGGAAAATAGAGCTCATCAGGTCATTCCCAACCCACAACCTTCATCTGCTTCCCATTGCCCACAATTAAGCAGAGAATCAGTAGGTATTAGATCAGCCCTGAACCTTGGGCCAACCTCAGACCAAGGGATCTGGCAGAAAATGGCTGTGGATCATCACATGGCTCCTGGGGGTTGGGGTTGTGCCTTTTCCTCTTCACATCTTCGCCAAGGCTCATCCCAGGCTATTTCTTATGAGATCTGACTTGTCACGTGAGTTGCCCTCAAGCAAAACACACTGTGCCTTATTCTCTTCCTCTCACTTTTCTAGTATATTAAAGAATTTTCCCAGTAACCTGCTCCAAACAGGAGACCCATGAGGGCAAGGGTGTCCCCTTTTTGTTCTCTCCCTGATGTCTAGTCTAGTATCTTAAACCTAATTTTGCTGAATGCAATTGAGTAGTTGGCATTCAAAAGTACTTTTTGGGCCAGTGAGATGGTTTGGGTACGAAGGTGCTTGCCACCACGATTTTATGCATTAATTCTTGACTCTTGCTCAAATTATTTTACCTCTTTCACAGGACTTTGGCTCTCCCTCGGCAAATGATACCCCCTTAAGCCATTGTGTGGGTTGTGGATGGTGACTGTGAGCATTTAGCGCAGGACCAGGCACATAGTGTGCAAGCTGAAAATGCAATAATGTGTGGTATTGTGTTCTCAACAATATTGTGTATCCTAATGAATTTATCTGGGGTCAGAGAACAGACAGCCACTAGAACAGAGCCAGAAATGATGGCTAGAAAATGGGTCAGAGCAAGCCATAGCAGAAATTGGGCGGTGGTGGCACACACCTAGCACTTGGGAGGCAGAGCGGGACAGATCTCTGTGAGTTCAAGGGCACTTTAGAAACAGCTAGGCATGGTGACACAGCCTTTAATCCCAGAAATCCAGCCTTTAATCCCAGAGAGTGATAGCAGAAAGCAGAAAGGTATATTAGGCCTGAGGACCAGGAACTAAGTTAGTTAAGCATTTGGCTGCTTAAGCATTTAGGCTTTGGAGCAGCACAGTTCAGCTGAGATTCATTCTGGATGAGGACTCAGAAGCTTGCAGTCTGAGGAAACAAGACCAGCTGAGGAACTGGTAAGGTGAGGAAACTGTGGCTTGTTCTGCTCCTCTGATCTTCCAGCATAACTGGCCTCAGGTTTGATTTCATTAATAAGACTCTTTAAGATTCCTACTACAATAATGTGCACCAGTTTTCTTAGCCATTATTCAGGGTTCAGTGAGGCAAGTGGGGCATCTGAACATGAAGCTGCAGATGAAAACAAGTTCAACTGCTCACCCTGCACAACGGTCCTTATTAACTCAGGAGATCTTACGGTCTCACGGAAGTCGTCAGATGACGGCACTGATCCTGAAAACAGAGTCTGAGCTCAGGCAGGATGGGATAGGTGTGTCGTGATGGTCCACACTGCACCTCCCTCTCAGCAGGCCACTTTTCCAGGTAGCACGTGCAGATGCTTGGACTTCTGGGTTGAGAAGGTGGGATGGGTCCTGTTTGCTCTTTTGTGGGGTGAGTGCTGTGGACGGCTAGCTGGGAATCATGCAGGTGGAGACCTCACATGTACACACGGAGCTTCAAAAGAGTCCTGGCCCTTACTACGTCTCTGGTGGGGGTGACATAGGAGCAGATCCAGCAGCAGCGTGGCGGGGCAGGGTGGGGGAGCAAAAGCTGAGATGACAGGATAGGCATGTGCCACAGAGGGCTTCCTCCATGCCAAGCCTTGCGTTAAGTCCTCACTTTGCTTTGGTCTATGGCCTGGGGGGGACCTGGCTGATGAAACCTGAGGACTCGGTGCAGTTGAAGGGCAGCAGGCTGTGTGAGCACATGGCTAACCCACGCCTGGAAAAGGCGTTTCTTATCAGCTTTCACTCATTTGATTGCTACCGGGTTCACCGTTTTTGGAATGTGCCTGCTGAGGAGTGAAGGTCTATCATGCAGTGTAAAATTTCAACCACAAGGTTCAGAAAAGCCTTTCTGGGCTGGGGGAGAGTTACAATTAACCTCGTAAAGAGTACAGATGAAAGTCTTTCCTATCGTTACAATCAAAGACACTTTAGGCCACTCTTTCCCCAGCGGAATAGTTGCTTTTTATGACGCGTTTTAAAGTTTTAGTTCAAAATCAGCCAGCGTCTTAAAGCAGAATGCTGTGCTCCCCAGGCCTTCACTTACAATGTGTTTTTGGTTTTCTCAACCATGTAACCAAGTTTCTGGCGACGATGTGAGTGGCTACCCTCGTGGACCGATCGCGCAGAAGGTTTTAGCGGTCTTTCCTGTGCCCATCACAAGGACTCTCCCAGATCTCCCTGCTGCTCTGACTTGAGTCAGCTTTACTAGTTTAGCAAGTGTTGCTGTTGCCAGCCCTCTCCTTTTCGATGCAGGGAAACTGAGTCCTGCAAAGTGATAACCTCCATTCCACGTGGCATTGCTTTCACTATACTCAGTACTTAGCTGTGCCTCAAACTCAAGAAAGCAGTTTGTTCTTCGATCGCCCACCAAGAGAATAAAGTTTGCTGTGTTAAAGAGAAAAATGACACTGGCCACTTACAGCAAGCCCTCTAAAACCCTCTTCGATTCCATTTCACAGGCCTGTTCCAGGTGAGTGGTGGTAGCTGCCTAGAGCGTGGTAAAGTCTGTGATTACTGATGTCTGAGGTGTGGGAGAGGGGTTCGTAGCAGGTGTTCCTCATCATCTTAGGTGAGAGAATGCCATCTAAATTCCCAAGCTTGGCATAACAGATTCTTCTTGGTCTGGATCGTGTTTACCTGTCAAGAACCATTTACCATCCCCTCTGCTGTTCCCTCTTACCCCTGCTGTCCCACCAACATGACTTTGCACCTGCCTGGCTTCTCCCAAATGTCCTTTGTTACTTATTTTCTCCATTGCTGTCCTGTCTCTAATGCCTGATGTGAGAACTGCCACTGAAGCCTTCCCATAGTTTTGCCCTCAGCCACACCCCTTGAAGTCAGCTCCTTTCTAGTAGTTCACTGAATTATGCCCCCATCTCTCTCTCTCTCTCTCTCTCTCTCTCTCTCTCTCTCTCTCTCTCTCTCTCTCTCTCTCTCACACACACACACACACACACACACCTACATCAGGGAAGCCCCAGTGGAATAGAGAGTGAGTCTTTGAAGCTGGCTCTGGTGTTAGCCCTGCCCTTTTTCCTTGAGGAGATGTAGTCTCAGTCAACCAGGAATCCTGATTATCATGCTGTTTGGAGGTTTATGGGAAAATCTTAGCACACAGTAGTAAGTCCACTAGTTCTGTGAGGAGGCAAGAATTAACATTTAAAAAAGGGGTGCAGCTGGATGGTGTTGGTGCACACCTTTAATCTTAGCACTTGGAAGGCAGAAGCAGGCAGATCTCTGTGAGCTCGAGGCCAGCCTGGGCTACAGAGTGAGTTCCAGGAAAGGCACAAAGCTGCACAGAAACCTGTCTTGAAAAACCAAAAAAAAATAAATAAATAAATAAAAAAAAAATAAAGGGTGTGTGTGCAGAGGGAAACTCAGATTATGTCATGAATGCCACAGATCAATAAAGATTGAATTAAAGTTGAAACTCATCAGTGTAACTTGGAGGCCAATGGCTTCCTTTTTATTATACATCAAAACTTTCAGGCTACAAAATCGTTAGTACAAAACATTCGGTATCTCTGCAACTTTCAAGTTTTCTAATTGTCTTTTGTTCCCTGGTCACCTCCCCTCTGTCTCTCTACACATACCCACCACACATTTTTCTGGCATGGCGACCTATTTCTTGACACGTTTAAGACACGGTGACTTATTTCTTAACCTGTTTAAAAGAAGGCCCTCTCTCCTGCATTGCCATTACTTTATCTGCCCTGTAAGAGTCAGCATAGATCCGCACTGCTCCCAGACTGCACAGATGTCATTCTAATTGCTTGGTTCTAAGTCACTTTTCCCCTCTTTGGGTCAAAGCCTTTGCTAGGCATGTGGGTTGCTTTAGTCCTCATATCTTGCCAGCATCATTAAACCAGAATAGCCCTCTAATCTGCCCTCTGTGCCTCATGTGTTGTCAGACCTTTCTGTAGCATAATCTACAAGATCTATCCCAGCTTTCCTTGTCCTCAGACTCAGTCTTGACCATTCCTTCTGGGAGGGAACCATGGAAATGATGCTGAATTTTTAAGCATCAAGTCAAGAAGCACCTGGTAGTGACTCATCACTGGAGACACTAACCTTGATCCTCTGATGTGGGAGTTTGCCAGATTTCTCCCCAATGACAGTCTCACTTTCCCCATTGTATTTGATTACAAAGGAGACTTCCTTGATAATCTATTAATGTTCTTTACCGTCAGCTTTAGCATTTATCTATGGTTACATGAATCTAACACCATCCATAGTGGCTGCCAAACAGTGAGAAAGTATTCTTATCCATTTCTTTTACAGTAAGAAAGCACTTTCCCTTTCCTTCATTTATGGATGTGTGTATTTATTTCAACATAGATTCATAGTCTGTTTTGTTCTAACCTGTCATCATTATTCATTTTAATGTCAAACTTGTTCTCAGAGCTCCTCCCACGCTCTTCTGACACATGTTCATCATTCATTGGGCGTTTATTTATTGACTTTCTAACATAAGTTGTCCCAAGGTTCATCTTTCATATTCCCCACCCTAATCCTAAGATTAATGATCCCTCTAGCATCTTTGATTCCTTTAAGAGGAGGGTGATAGTTAGAAACCAATATATGTTTGCTTGTTGGGTTCATTACCTCTCTATATTTTCATGGGAAAGCAAACTGAAAAGGAGGTGTGTGTGTGTGTGTGTGTGTGTGTGTGTGTGTGTGTGTTGTTACTGTTCTTAGCTTGAGACCATGGATTGGCTGGCTCTGAGGCAAGGCAGAACCTTGTGTTGGTGGAAACATGGCAGAGATGGCTGATTACCTCATGGCATCTGGGATGCAGAGAGAGAGTAAGGAAGGGTCTGGAGAGAAGTCTGACATTCAAATCCATGTCCTCTGACTAGCCCTGCTTCCAATTTCTCCCACCTGCCAACAATACTGTGAAATTATGGTGAAATCAATTGAGCTCTCAGCAATTAGATCTACCAGCTGGGGCCATGAATGCAACACACAAAATTTTTGGAATATTCTTTTCATCTAAACCTTACTATACACATAAACATACCTGCATATAATATATACACATATATTAATTGTATGGAAAAGAATTATTTTTATAACTACTTCTTTATCTGGGTATATATGTATTGAAATCTACTTAGTTACTCCTGAATAATTCTTACCCAACACTTCAGAGTCTCTTCATTTCATGTATACAAATACCTTCTTAGAGTGAGAAACATGGCTTCTTTTATTTTCCATCTATTTACTTAGTTGATGTAGCTAGTCTCTCTGACATGCCTGTCGTCTTTGTCTTCCAACAGTGTGCCTTCAAGCACTTACTGCTTGCTTTATTGACCATGGAGGTGCACTGCTGCCAATATCTTTTGGAAATTGGGTACCAGGGTCAAGAAAGGGAGGTGGGAAGTGATATGTACTTTTATTTTATTTTATTTTTTGAGACAAGATCTCATATAGTCCAGACTAGTCTTGAATTACCTATGTAGCTGAGGATGACCTTAAGCATCTGGTCCTCTTCACTGTATCTTCTGCATTCTGGGACTACAGTGGTCCATCACCATACCAGTTTTCAATGATGCCGAGAACTGAACCCTGAGCATTATGTATGCTAGGTAAACTCTCTACCAACCGAGCTATGCCTTGACTCCTGATAGAAATGTTCATTACTTTTTTTTCCCCTTCTGGTTCTAGCTCCCAACTGAGTGCATAGCCCATATTAGGAAATTCTTGGATGTTATATGAAGAAATACATGGGAAAATGAACAAGCTTACACAATTAGTTTGCATTATTTAATTTGTGGAATGTTGTATAGGAATTATTAAAATACAAGAACATACTATAGATTAGACAAAAATATTGTCTGTTTTGGAAGGAGTTTCAATCTTTTTTTTTTCCCAAAACCAAATATTTTTGAAAGTTTACAGTAGAAAGAGTCCATGAGTGGGTATATTTGTTTGGTCATATGCAGAAGGAACTCTGCTCTAGAGTTGGCTGACAGATGAGGTGTGTGTGTGTGTGTGTATATATATACACATACATATATACGTATATATACACATACATATACATATACACGTACACACACACACACACACACACACACACACATATATATGTGGCACCTGAGGGATCCTTCCACAAAGATGGAATGATGATTAAAGGAGCAAAGGTTTTGATGGCTTCATTTTGTGTGATATTGGTCTGTGTGTGTGTGTGTGTGTGTGAACTGATACAAAGGCAGTGCATTAGGGAAGCTAGTTTCTGTCCATCTATGTCTTAGTTTCAATTGTCCCACTTACAGTAATGTGTAGTTTTAAGGAGACCATGCAGAACACACAGCAAGGAGCTAGCACTCTAGAATGGATGTGTCCTTTCTAACAGTATGCAGTTTTATGCATACTTAAATGGAGTCATCATCCTATGAATTTTCTCCAACTCTTGCTGTGGCAGCTACATGTATGATGTTGATAAAATAAACACTTTATTAGGTTAGTATCATTTTGGGAATATATTTTTTGGGGGTAATCATTTAAACTACTTTCCAGCCCCATTTCTCTTGCTTGTTTTTGAAAAAAAATGTTATATTTAATGGGAGTGGACATTTTGCTTGTATGTATGTATGTGCACTGTGTGTGTGCCTGGTGCTCCTAGAGGCTGGAAGATGATGTAGGATCTCCTGGAACTAGAGTTAGATGGTTGTAAGCCACCATGTGAGGTCCTGGGAATTGAACCTGGATCTTGTGGAAAAGCAGTCAGTGCTCTTAACCCCTGAGCCAAGTCTCCAGTCCCTTGCCTGTTTTCCATTGGTAACTTTTGTCACTGTGGTGAAAGAAGGAAGGATTTACTTTGGCTCACAATTCCAGAGGTTTCCATAAGTGGTCTTTGTCTCTGTTGGGTCAGTCTGTGCCCTTACTGAGGCAGAACCTCTTATTGTTAAAAATAAGTGGCCTAAGCTAGCTCAGAATCAGAGAGTGACAGAGATGGGGGCAGGACAAGACATATCCTCTAAGAACTTGCCCCCGGTGGCCTATTTCTGTAGCCAGAGTTTCTCTGTTCCCACCCAACACCACCATCATATTTCTCCAGTCTGCCAGGCCTTGTGG